>NC_079507.1:995552-1319319 GCF_030052815.1 Hevea brasiliensis
GAGTAACTGCAGCTGAACAGATTAATCTTAAGGTTTGATGAATCTTATATGACCAAATCTTTGTGGTTTTGTGCTTGATGCCACTTGAGATGTAAACTGTGAAAACCTAACTTTATTGTTCTTTTGGTTTTATTTTTTATTTGTTCAGGTCATATTAAAGGCTCAGCTAGCTTCAGCCCGTTACAATTTATGTCTTCAGTCATTTTTAATTCTTCATTAAATTTGCATCATTTGCATTCTTCAAGGTACTTTCTTCACTTTTTTTTTTTTTTTCAATTAGTCCAGTAGTTGACCATTATCATTATGTTAATAGTTTGGATCGTCACAGACGAATTGTTAGAATGTCTGCTGTTGAAACCAAAAATCCCAATACATTGTTCCAATCAATGACTATAAAGCCTCCATCTCATCCTACCTATGATTTAAAGGGCGTCATTAAGCTAGCTCTTGCTGAAGATTCTGGGGATAGAGGTTTGATTCATCTCTTTTTAATGTCTTTTTCCCCCTCTGTTTCCAGTTCCCTCACCAACAAATTGTATGTTATAGTATATCTTTGTTGCTGAGTTGAATCTTGATTTGCTTGCCATGACCTTTATGGTTTTGAAATGTGTGAAATTGCAAGCTCCTGAATGTAGATATTGATATTCACTGGTCATTCGAAGTTCCTTTTCCCCTTTCATTTGGATAGATATATAATTTGTGCGTCCCCATATAGAGATATTGGCAAGCAACATTTTTGGTTCAATTGCAGGAGACGTGACTTGTACGGCAACCATTCCTTTTGACATGGAAGTGGAGGCCCATTTTTTGGCAAAAGAGGATGGTATCATAGCAGGAATTGCTTTAGCAGAGATAATATTTCATGAGGTTGATCCCTCTCTGCAGGTATCAGCACACTGAACTTTTTTGAGTTTGTATTATGCCTGTGGTTTGCATGCTTTGCCATTCTTCACATGCAATATGCATTAGGTGGAATGGTCTCGGCAGGACGGTGATTATGTTCATAAAGGACTGCAATTTGGAAAAGTCTCTGGTAAATCAATGGGGAAACAAAGCATTTCTTTGTTCATATTTGATGAGCGTGTGTTATTACTATGCTTCTTCTCATTTCTTTGTGTGCAGGACGAGCACACAATATTGTTGTAGCAGAAAGGGTGGCATTGAATTTTATGCAGAGGATGAGTGGAATAGCAACACTAACTAAGGTTTTCTTCTCTTATTTCCTTGAACTTTGAAATAAAATCAAGTGAATCTACATTGTTAATTTTGGAAAACACGATGCCATATCAAAGCACATAATAAAGGATGCACATATCAAAATTGTAGTTGCCATTTCTTTGTTTATAATTGTGGCTTAGAAATGGTTGATAAGTATAACTTTTTAAAGAACACTTATATGTCCTGGGAGAGCTGACTAGTCATGTTATAGTAAGATTTTTCAACTCTGCTTATCATTGCTGTATTCTCAAATTTTTTACTCTGATTTCCAAATATCAGTCTGTTTCACCAGCATTCATGTTTAGAACATGGTTGATGCATAATTTTGGTGTGGGAGTAACACTAAACAAAATGAGTTTGCAGTTCTTTTAACTCATGAAATTCATCCAATTTAAATGGGTTTTTCAGGTCAAGTTAACTGAATGAAGTCATGGAAGACCTCGCAAAAATCAAGTCAATATGTTTGTTTGATGTGCGAAAGAGATTTATAGATTATTCATGCTTTCTGCAGGCAATGGCAGATGCTGCAAGCCCTGCATTTATTTTAGAGACTCGAAAAACAGCTCCAGTTCTACGTTTGATTGATAAGTGGGCGGTGTGCATCTTTCCCTTGTGTGTGCTCCTTTGCTTCAAATTCTGCTATCAGTTATGTAATTTGGTTGACTTGCAGCATTCATATGCAGGTGCTAATTGGTGGAGGTAGAAATCATAGAATGGGTTTATTCGATATGGTAATGATAAAAGATAATCATATATCAATAGCAGGGGGTATCATAAATGCCATTAAATCTGTTGATCAGTATTTAGAGCAAAAGAACCTTCAAATGGAGGTTGAGGTAGTTTTTCAAAATCTCCAGTTCTTATAATTTGTGAATGCATGATCAGGTTGATTTGCCCGGTGAAAGTTGATCTGCAAACAGTCTGTTTTACATATTCTCAGCTTAGTTATTGCATAATTTAATTTCTGAAATATATAATTCTCTTCTCCCCAAGCATGCTTATGTTTTTGCGTTTTCTCCACTTTTTGTGAGATGAATATATGACGAAATCTATGCTTATTATGAACTGCTTTTGCCTCCAAGGTTGAGACCAGAACACTTGAGGAAGTAAATGAGGTGTTACAGTATACATCACACACACAGACTTCCTTGACCCGGATAATGTTGGATAATATGGTTATACCACTGCCAAATGGAGATGTTGATGTATCTATGCTTAAAAATGCTGTGGAATTGATCAATGGAAGATTTGAGACTGAGGTAGCTCTTATTATCAGTTGTACTTTATTTTCTTCTTTAATGATATGGTCTGTTATTTGTTTAGAGATCTAATACAAAGCATAATTTCTGATTTAGCATTTAGTATTCATGCATTGATAATGTCATTTGACGGACACTTCTGAGAATTTAATGTGTTTGACATATAAACTGGCATCCATCCATGCCCAACATTTGTATTGAAACTGGAAAGTCATGAAAGTATTAACTTGTTTTTTTTAGTTCTAGTGGAATATAATAGAATCACCTTTGTTACTTCAAAAAGTACAATACCATTGTCAGGTTTATTTTCCTTTTTTTTTTTTTTCAAGAAACTTGCATGTGATTTTTTTGTGGCATGTGATTTTTTTTTTCCTGCATAATTATTCTATTATTTAAGCATGTTATGACAATCACTAACTAATTCTTGAGGTATCTGTTTGTTGCATTGCGCTTATTTCGTTCTTCTTTCTGAGGCTAACTATTTGATCCATCTGTTTCATATTAAAGGCATCAGGCAATGTTACTCTTGAAACAGTGAGCAAAATTGGACAGACTGGTGTAACATACATTTCTAGGTAACTTGCAATCTTGTAATGGTGGTATCTCTTTTCCCTGCATCCTGGGTTTTGTTTAGAATTGATTGTTATATAGAACATCAAGTTGGGATTGGAGTACTTGATCGGACTTGGCAACAGAACAGACCCTTCTAGTATTGTGAGAATGCACAGTACTACATTCCATATGAAGGGTGGAAATTATTGAGCCACTTAGTACTAAAAAATGTTTAATTTGATCTGCAGTGGTGCACTGACACATTCTGTAAAAGCTCTTGACATCTCTCTCAAAATCGATACAGAGTTGGCGCTTGAAGTTGGAAGGCGCACAAAACGAGCATAATCATAATTTTCTTCTCATTTTCTTTTGTTTATGCAGTAAGTCAACACTGTTAAACTCTCAGCTAGGTCAGAATAAGAAGAGAGAGAGCAGTCTTTTCCCCTCGTTGTGTTTTTTTAACCAAAAGCTTTGGTTTTTAGTGGTTTAAGGAAATCATTGTAAGATGATATAAAAGACTGAAGAGAATGGCAAGTTTCTTTCATTCTGTTTGCAGCTGATTTTCTTCACATTACTGGTATTGATTCCGGAGTACTTGTGAATACTGGAGTCATCGGTCTAACAGTTGGCATTATAGTTATAGCCGGATGGCAATGGGTAGCTACTAGCTAGATTTGTCCTCGGCCGACTCCAGGCCTTGTTCTAGATGGTTTTGGTTTGATTCCATAATTTTTTTTTTTTTTTTTTTTTTTTTATATATAAACGTATAATTTGAAATGATTTGGTCAACTATATATGTATGAATGAAGGGGTGAATTTCTGAACTCACTAAAATATATCTTTTAAATTTATGTTATTTACAAAAATTATTAATATAAATTAAAATTTTAATTCTAATTTTATTATAACTTTTAATTAGAATTTTAGCATGATTAAGATTATATAAATATAATTTAATTAAAAAATTAAAAACTATAATTTTGTTTATTTAATTTAGAAAAATACATTATTAGATATTTTCGAAAGGGTATGCGCATGTTACAGCAAGCTTTAATTATTTATATATTAATAATTAATAATCTAATTAGAATATTGCACAACTTTTTTCTGAATTTTAATATTGTATTAAAAGATTATAAATGGTGAAATTATTAAAGTTTAAAAATATTAATAAAATTTTAGTAAAATTTCCAATAAGGAATATAATAGGAGCTAAAAATGTAAAAGCCACTTTTTATATAATTTATGAAATTTATATTTTATTAATTTAAAGAAAATTAATACCTAAAAAGCATCAAAATAAAAGAATAAATTAAATTTCCATTATTTTTTATAAAAATTTTAAATTATAATTACAAATTTTAATTTGATTAAAATTTCATTATTTATAAAAAAATTATTTCAATGTTAATATAAAGAGGGAGATAGATGAGGAAGAAAGAAAACGAGACGAAGATGGTGTGAGAGAAGAGAAGGGTAAGGAGACAAAGAAGAGAAGGTGAAAGACAAATAAAAAAATTGAGGCATGATATATTTAGATTATATTTATTTTTTTTATAGTAATGCCAGTCAGCTTGTATGTTAATAAAAAAAAATTTAACAAAAATAAGTAAAAAAATACTTTATTGTTCATAAAATAATATCTTGGGAGCTTTATATTAATTACAAACAAAAAAATTAATGGGCACAACAGTATAAATGCATTACAACAATGTTCTTTAGCATAACCAATGGTTCCTGATGCTTCTAGTCATAGATCTAGAGGGCCTGTAGATATCATATGGACTTAGAAGAGATAGAAGGAATTATTCAACTTGTGCTTCTTTTAGGATATGAGAGATTTCTACAAGGTGGTGCTCAAAATCCGAAGAAAGTAGCTAGAATGATTCAACAAATACATTAGAGTTCACGCATAAGTTTGAAAGATGCAGAACCGCCGATTGTGCTGAAGAACATTGCTGTAATGCATTTATACTGTTGAAGTGAAAGCCATATTTTTCAGTTGAGGAAAGTTCTTCAATGCTCGAATCTTCATGATCTGTTGGGAGTCCTTCAAGGGCTAAAATTATAGGATAATGAGTGCCATTTACTTAAAAAAGTACAAATTTATTTAATAAATCTAATATAAGTGAAATAATATAATTTATGTATTTATAATCGTGAATATATCATATTAATATATAATGTACATGAAACTCAAATCTGATTATTTCATTTTTATTATCAATTTGCTAAGGTATTAATAGCATTGTCCCACTTATTTTTATTATATGTCATTACTAGATTAACATATATTTTAATAAAGTTAAAATAAAATATACAGTTAAATAAATTATACTAAATATATTAATATTTATGGAAAGTAAATTTAAATTAATACTCACACATTATATACTTGTCAAAGAAAAAAATTATCATATTTCAAAAAATTTTATTTTAAAATTTTATTGTAAATGTGAAAAATACATCTAACAATAATAAATAGAGAACATTTCAAATATTTATATTTTATATTGCATTTATTAAAAATTTTAATATTTAATTCTTATATGTATATAAACAAAATAATTATATATATATAATGTGAATTTTCTTTAGTTTTTTTAATACGTTAAATATATTAATTACATTAATTTTCTGTATTTGTGTTAATTGTATTGATTTCCTTTTTAATTATTTTTAATTTTGGACCGGCCCACCAATGATAGGATAGGTTTCTTTGAGGATCAAGGAAAGGAAGGGGTGGTTTTGGTCCTGTTCAGATTGTTGAATCTTTGGTCCTGAATTAATTTTCATGATTATTTTGAACATCGTCTCAAGGGTTAATTATTACAGTAATATAAAAAGAAAATTATCAAACTAATGGAAAATCTAAACAAATTATAAAAATACTATGCGTCTCCATTGAAGAAGTAAAAAAAAAAAAAGAATTATTAGAAAAGTGGCATTTTCTTAAGTCAAATCAAGTGGCATAGAGTTTTGGCAGTCCAAAACTGGCAAGCATTATTTTTAGTATTATTCGGGTGAATCGTAAAAAAATAATTACTGGTTAATAACAAATTAATTCATAATTTTTTTATAAATTATAATTATTTATAAGTATATTTTTATATTTTTACAACTTAATTCTCTCAATCTCATGCAGTTATACCCCTCATTGCAATATATATATATATATATATATATATATATATATATATATATATATATATATATATATATATATATATATATATATATATATATATATGAGAAATTGAGGTAGTTTGATCACAAGCCTAGATATAAGGAACTCTAGTTAGATAAATAAAACACATTAGATTAGAGATAGAAAGAAAGAAGAGATAGATCTAAACTAACTTGAAGAAAAGTAGACTGATATGACCTAAAAGCATTGCACATTTTTATGATTTAACACAAAATCGTTTATAATAGAGAAAGAGAATCCATATAGCCGACTCTAAATTTTTGAGATAAAAGTTTAGTTGAGTGTATATATATATATATATATATATATATATATATATATATATATATATATAAATTGTCATTTTCATATTCACCCAAAACAGTACTGATTAGAGCGGTAAACACTATGACAGGTAAGAAAAAAACATATTCTGCCAATCCATTACACAAGCATTGCATCTTTGCATTGGACAGTTTTTATGATGCTTCTACTTTCCTTAGAGCAGCAATTTCCTCAACATATAACTGTAATGCACTCTCTAATTTATTGTTCGTTTTTTTTTTTTTTATTATTCATTTCACACAATAATTCCGCCTCCCTTGCATGAGATTCACTAATTTCATCTTTTCATTCTTGTAATCTAGAGATCATTCTTGGCATAACTACTTCCTAGTAATCTACAATTCTCAGCATCAATCCATTGGAAAAAAATATTACACCTACTAGGATTTGAAATCAATCACACCCATAAAATCTCCTTGATTTTCCTTTGTCATAGCCGGCTTTAGCAGCAGTGGAAGCATGCACTGATACCTCACAACATTGCTCCATCCTTTGCTCATCTCGATTGGCTAAGATTGTGAGTCAGATTAGAAGCTTATTGTGCTATAATTAGCAACCTAAAATTTTTAAAGTTTAAAACTAAATTAAAAATTTACATGCATGATACTTAAATTATCACAAAATTTGCAATTTACATTAATAAATTATCAAAAATAAAATATTAAATAAATATATCACAGCAACAATTATATTTTACATTATTTTAAATTCTAATTTAAAATTAAATCGAAAAAAGTTTAGACATAAACTTGGATTACAGTGTCTTTTCTGATTCAATTGAAGTCCAAATTGCAATGAAATGTGAATTAAAAGCTCTATATATAATATCAAGAAAAGAAAAAATTTTAAGCATCCAACATACAAAGAACTGAGAAGAAAAATAGAAACAAAGAAAGAAATGAGATAACTTTAGCAAACAAACACCCAAACTTATAGAAATTTCGAAGAGCAATTAGCCTTTTAAATTTCTAGCCAACAACACCATGGTGTCATTAATCCCCAAGTGCTAGACATGCGAGGAAGGCAAGGAAGACCAAGGCAAGTGAAACACACCAGTAGGAACTTGGCTGAATTTTCTGGAACGTTAAGGAGAATTCAGGGGTGTGCTGGAAGCTTGGAGAGAATTCAACATGCTGGAATAATGGTGAATTGGCTTGCTGGAATGTTCTAAGGTTGTGGAGAAATCTCACTTATGCTGGTAGGCAAGTACGGAGGTGGGAAGATTTTAGAATTCTCTCCACTATTGTAACACCCCTATTTGTATAGCCTTGTATATTTCACTGTTCCGGTGACCGGAGTCGGTCCGGACAATTAAGGGGATTAGAACCATACTTAAGACAGCTAGAAAAACCATAAACACAAATAATTAGTAATTGCCAATTAGTTAAGTATGAATAAGAAAAATAGAACAGAAGAAGTTAAACGAGCCGAGAGTCACAGCGATGGGTGACCTTCTCGGGAATGACTGCGAAGTCGTTTTAAACTCAAATTTCGAACCGTAAAAAGTGACGCTGCGGTCCTTAGGACCCTTATGAACACAGTGAAAAAGAGAAAATCACGAAAAAGAACTGTTAAGCCAGTCAAATAATTAGGTCAGGGAGCCGGAAGAAATATGGAATTATTTGCAAACCGGGATGAACCGGCGAGGGGCAATTTGGTCAATTGACCCCGAGAGCTGACTCCTGACCTAACTGTCAAATAAAATCGGAGAAAAGAAAATTTCGGAATCGAGAATTAAATTAAAGAACTAATAGAAAAATAAATAAAAAAAAAAAAAGAAGAAGATAGAAAAGTCAAAGGTGATGACATCATGCATGACCTCATGCATGATGCCATAAATAAATTAATTAAATTATTTATTAAATTAGCTTTTGTGGTCTTCCATAAGCAAAAATTATAAAAGAAAATAAAAGAAAAAAAAATAGAAAACACTCATCTTCCATACGTTTCTCTCTCTTCCAAGCTCTCATCTCCCTTTCTTTTTATTTTTCCACCATTAAAGCTTATATTTAAGCTTTTAAAACAATAAATTACACCATAAATTTCCTAGTTCCTCATATTAAACCTTGTCTTTGAGTCTTGAAAAGAAGATTGGAGCAAGAAAGAAAAGGAAAAATTGAAGAAATAAAGACTTGGAAATTCTACATAAAAGGTTAGTAATCAAATTTGATAATTTGAGTTTGATTCTTACATTTCTAACTTATTGAGCTTGTAAATAAACTTAAAATGGAAAGAAATTAATTGTTGGAGGATTAAAGCAAAACTCATCTAGCTAGGGTTTTGATGTGTGTGCATGAATTTGATGGACTTTAAGGTGTATATGAGCTTGATAGAGTTAAAGAAGCATGTATATAGGCATTGAATTGGTTAAATGAAACAACTTAGTGAGTTAGGGTTTTGGCCACCTAGGGTTTGTGAGATAAAAATATGAGAAATGAGTAAATGATATCTTTGACCAATTGTGAACTGAAAAATGGTCAATTGTGACCAAATAAATTGTGTTTGAATTATTGGAAGTGAAGCCAAATTCGGAGGTTGTATGGTCATGCTGCTGGCAGCATGACCAAGTCAACTTTGAAGGACTAAAACTGAAATTTTACAAGTCCAATTGATATGGTACCAATTGGGGATGAAAATAGACATAAAATGACACAATTTTCATTTAGGAACCATGCCCAAAAAGTGACTAAAACTTAGTGAACCAATTGACCAAAGTGAAATGAGAGCAGGCTGCCACTACACCAAACTGACCAAATGAACAGTAACTGTTAATGTGGTCATAAATCGAGCTAGACAGGTCAAATTGACCTGAAATTTTACCAAAAATTAGATAAGATATAGATCTAAAACTTTCATGAAGAACACCAACCCAAATTATGCCATTAACCCATTCAAATTATTGAGCAAAGTTGAGTTACTGAACCTACGATTCTGCAGATTTCCATTTGGGCGGTAATGTTTGAATGGTTATAACTCTCTCTAAAAAACTCGGATTTAGGCGATTCTTGAACCGATGGAAACCTAAGACATAGTAGAACATTTCATATGAAGAAAGTTAGACCAAATTATGAACTTAACTTGATCAAATTACTGACCAAATTTGGATCAAAATCTGCCAGAACCCAAAATCTCAGCATGAACAGTGCACGTAAACAGTAATTTTATTTTGGCCATAACTTGAGTTACAAAACTCCAATTGAGGTGATCAAAAAATGAGAATATACTTAAGACAATAAGGAACATTTTCTATGAAGGAAGTTTTATCAAATTCCAACAGTAGATCGACCAATGGAATAGTGCAACTTCGGAGCACCAAAATCGAAAATTGGCAATTTTGCCAAAATGACCTAAGCTTTGAGAAAATGACCAAAACCAACAAGTTTAATGACCAAAATGTGGTATGTGGGTGAAGTTGGAGTTCCCATACCTATTAAGCCTTAGAAAGTCAATAATTTAACTTGAATAGTGCAGTGAATAGTAACCCGAAACACAAAATTTCAAGAACGTCGAATTTAGCACGTTAGAGCTAAGTAAAAGTGAAGTTAAATTTATTATTGGATTTATGCTAAATTATGATACTGAAACACTGTGAAATTGTGTGTTTTAGTGGAAAAGAATATCGGGAAGGAACCCGAGGAACCGAGTCGAGGCTAAGGGGCAACTCGCTTGAGGTTTGTGCACAACTAACTCTTTTGTTATTTTTCAATTCCAAATTGATTTGAAATAAATTTATTGTATGATTTATGATTTTTGTTGTGTTGAGAATTTTAACTTATTGAATGAAATTGTATAATTTGAATATAAATTTTCTTATGCATTTAAGGATTTATTGCATTGTTTTGAGGATTGTAAATTTTAAGTTTGATGTGTTGCCAACCTTGAGCATGAATTTATGATGATTAAATATATTAATGGTTTGTAAATACTTTGTAAATAGAAATTGTTTTGAATATGATTTGAAACCACAGTTGACATGACAAAATATGTTGTGAATTCTCATTAGCTTGTCTAGTGAGATAACTCCTCCACTTGATGGGGCGAGTTTCTTCCTCTCTGGCTTGCCAGTTGGGGAATGATGTGAATGAGTACCCATATATACTAGCTAGTCTTTCTTTCTCCCTTTTAGCCTCGGTTATTGGGAGAATGTGAAATGTCGTGGTGTACAACACGGCATCTATTCGAATTTTGGCTCATGGGTTCGACTATGTGTATTGTTGGCAACGCCCTTTAAACTATGCATGATTTGATAAATTGTGATTGAAATAAATAATTTATCAGTGATTCAAAAATTTTTGTATTGTTTCGGAATCTAAAAGAAATGTAAATAAATAGTTACTATTTGATCAAAATGTTATTCAAATGAATAATTTGCATGAATGAAAATGTTGATTTCTGAAGGTCATGGATTTTGAAGAATTTAGAAATTTTAAAATTCTATTTGTTATGAATTTTCAAACATAAATTGTATTAAGTTTTAAATTATTAGTTTGTGCACCACTGAGTTCACCACTCAGCGATAGCTTTGTATGCTGTCGCAGATATAGAGACTAGAGGAGCAGCAGATTGAGTCACGAGGACAGAGGAGCTACACCTAGAAGTTATCGGGTATAATTTATACCACATTTGTAAATATTCATTTTGATGTATGTATTGCATATAAATGTATGGACATGTAAATGGGTCTTGAGCAGCTTGTACAAAAATTTGTATGAAGTTTGTAATAAAGTTTAGTTTGTATTTCTTTTGATGTAAATTTTGTAAGAATGTATATAAATTGTTTTGTCTCTAATGAAATATGAGTACAACTATTTTATTTAATTTAAATGAAATGTATTGCTAGTATGCTGAGGATTATTGAATTTTGAACTTGAGAAATTTATTGAAATAATTGTGAAATTGATTGAGTTTGATTGTGAAATTGAAGGCGGTTGTTGAGAAAAATTTTAGAAGTGCTTTTACGGTATTTGAAGAACTGGTTTCTCAAAATACAGAGGGAACTCTGTCAAAATTTTTATAAAATTTTTGTAAAAATAAAATGGGCCAAAAATACAAATTAGTTTTAATTTTAACTAAATGTTTTAAGTACTTATTAGAAAATGCTCACCACTTGTCAAAAGTAAGAAAATTGTTTTAAAATCCCTTGTAGGGTACTTAATGAGTTATCGGTAGGTGAAGTTCGGTAGTTCATTAGGTATTCTACGGGATCATGTTATGCCTTACAGAGGGGTAAGGTGTGACATGTTTTAGTGGTATCAGAGCAAGTTTTTGAAGTACATTTTAAATTGTGAATTTGTGTCTTTCTTTGTTAAGTACAACTGCTCAATGTCCATAATTGTTACATACCGTGCATTACATCATAAATATGAACTAACGGGGAGAAATCTCCTTGTGTTGGGTGTACAGGAAATAGAAAAAATCCTGTGAATAGATATGGACAAGAGGGATAAAATGGTAGAGCAATTTGATACAGCTAACGTACAAGGAGAGGCCCCAGTTTCACAGAGCATTGGAGGTCTAACTGCACCAATCCCTCCTATACAAATTACTGCACAAACGGCCCAGCAGATGGCCATGTTCTTTCAGCAAATGGCTGATAATGTGTCAGCCCAAGCCCAAGTGCAAACCCAACCCCCTCAAGAACAGCATGAGAAAGAGAAAAGTGGGAAATCTATTGGTCAAAGTTCGAGTAGTAATTTGGGAAAGAGAAAAGATTTTGAGGGACCCCGAGCTCTCAAGTATGACAGAGGCAAATCTTCAGGGCGAAAGCAATCAAGAATCATTCGTTAAAGAACCAGAAGTTCCTACCCTACCCGTCTCTGTGATGTTTGTGGGAAATTACACGGAGGTATATGCCATAGAGTCACTGGAGCCTGCTTCAATTGTGGTGGAATTGGACATTTCGCCCGAGACTGTACTAGCGCACGTCGAGTTATGCCACATACTACACCAAAGGAATCAGTCCAAGGTTCTGATTTTAGAGGCTCATTAATAGTCAGTAGGGGCAGAGGCAGAAGTAGAGACAACACTTCGGGTAATTCTCGTACAATGGACCAACCCGAGCAGAGGAATACATTAGAAAGAGGGAACGCCGTGCATGTCTTTAAGAAGAAGAGACTTCAGATGTAGTTGCCGGTATGTCTTCAACTTGTGAAAGGAATAATTATGTACTATTTGATTCCAGCTCTACTTGTTTATATGCTAATGCTAAAATTATATGTTCTACTGCTATTCCCTTGCATGGAGATAAATTTTAATGTGTTAGTAATTAGTCTTTTAGGATAAGAATTGCGATAATAAGCATGATTGGAATTAATTTTGGAAAAGTTTCTAGTGAGAGACATCTCCTAGACTATGATAAATTATAAAGTTAATTAGTAAGCCTAATTAAGTAAGGCAAGAGGACCTAAAAGTAAGTTGTAGTAATATATTCGCCCTAGATGGAAGTAAAGGTATTACTGTTGATAGATGTCAGTAAGTACCATAATCAAAATAAGTTTAAGATATTAGTGGATTTGAAAGAAATAAGACATAGGGAAGTTTGATCTATTGGGATGTATCGTAGTAACTATGCAATATACTTGATGTTTGTGCTGTAAGCTGTTGTCTCCTCGGACATGGTGGAAGCCTTTGTAGTAAGGCTGGCCAAGTTGAAGTTGGCCATAAGGGATGTCCTTGAAACTCTTGACTTAAGGGAGGATGAGTAAGAGATGCTGAAATAGGACATAAAGTAGGAACTCAAGGATCCATTATAAGGTGCTCTAAATTCTTTCATTGACATGGTAAACAAGTCCATAGAGGAGTTTCAAAGCACCATTGTTGTAGAGATATAGTCCATAGGGGAAGAGTTGCGTGAGGCAAAGGGAGACATAACCTTGTGCAAAGCTGCCCCAAAGATTAAGGTTCTGGAACCACCTAATTTGGAGGTAAAGTGATCTAAATAGCTTGATATTTTTATTTGGCTCATGGAGCAATACTTGGATGCCTTAAATTTGGTGGAAGATGTTGCCAAGATGAAAACAAACACCCTTTATATTGAACACGATGATGCTTTATGATGGAGATGTCACCATGTGAAGATGGAAAGAGGGTTGGTGGAAATTTGCACTTATGAGGCATTCAAGGTGGAATTGAAGAAATAATTCTATCTCGAAAATGTTGAAGAAGTGGTGATGTGATAACTCATTAGGATCCCTTTTTTCTAAGATCAGACTTGAGAGAACTAGAGAACCGTAAATAAGAGGAAAAGCTATGGTACATGTTGGTGTGTGATAGGCTACAAGAGATGAGTAATATTAACTTTATTGAATAATAATGACTTTAATTATCTATAATTGCACATTATGATCATTCTCATACACCATTTCATGTTATTTTAGGGTGTATGTATCTAGAACATGAAGATGCTGCATTAATGCATAATTTATTGTTGATACTCGATTGATATTGGATGATCCACCAACTTCCCTCCCTATGTATACTGATATGTTATGCTCATGCATGGTATGAGACTGTGAAGTCCCAATGAGGCCTAGTTATGTCCTTGACACACTACTATTTAGAGAGAAAGTCCTGAGGAGCTTCTTTATGAGTTAAGTCATGAGAAGCATCTCTATGAGCCAGGCATTTGGTTTTGAGAAGTCACTGGTGACAATATGTGAATTATTTGTATTTTGATAACTCATATGCTTTCTACATCTCATATGTATGAATTAAAAACATACGTGGTATATAAACTGTTAATTTTTTTTTCTCACTAAGCTTTTCCAATCTTATCCCTTTCTTTTAACTCTAGGTACACTGTAGCAGGACTAAAGACATCAACAGAAAGCAACTACAATGGTACTAGCAAAAATCTAATTTGTATGACTTGAGGACTTGGTAGTGGATATGTAATTATTAAAAGTTAGTTATTGTGCTTGGCTTTAGTTTATAGTAAGTTATGTAATGTTTACACTACAACAAAAATAGTCTTTAATGACATTCAACAAATGTCATTGCAAGCCAAAAAAATGTTACAATAGCCCTATACCGACATTTATTGCTTATGTTGCTCAAATGTCCCTTAAGTGAGTGTGGCTATGTGTTAATTCCATGTTTACTACAAATGTTTGTATAAATAAACAGTAACATTTTTTTATCAATTTATTGTAATATTTTTCAATCGTCATTCTAAATCGTTTAAACTCATGTTTAAAAAATGTCACAATAAGCTTCTAATAAATTGTTAACAACAATATTATTGTGACATATATATATTATTGTTTTATAGTAATATTATAATATTTATTAAATGATACTTAAGAATTTAAATAATTATTGTTGGAGGTTTTGTTATAACGCTTGACATATATTAATTAAATTCTCTAAAATGTCACAATAACATAGTTATTTTCCATTTTAAAAATACGTTATTGCTACATTTATATAATATTATTTAAAAATTGTTTTGATGGCACTAATTATACGTTGTTATTATGAGGTACTAGCACAATATTTTATAAATATCATTAAATATTTACTAAAATGATGTATCCTAAATGTGGCAACAAGAACTTATCATACTATTTAAAAATCATCACTACAAAAATTTTTGACATATTAATAAATGTCATCTAAAATACATTAAAGGCATATATATTAAATATTGTTAAAAGGTTTTATTGCAACAACTATAACATCTCTAGAAAATATATATTCTGATAGTTTTAAACTTATGGTTGCAATGCATTGCAAATAGAGGAAAAAAATTTGATATATCATGACATTTAGCAAAAATCACTATTAATATTATTTTTAATAATTTATTATAAATTTCACTTTTTATATTATGATTAACAATAATATATTTATATATTTTTCAAATATAAGATCATAAAAAAATATTATTAATGAATTCAAATATCCAAAAATAAATAGCCTTCTAAATATCCAAAGAAATAATAAAATAATATCATCAAAGCATGTAGCTTGAACATTTATTAAAATTATCTAATTTAGAATTAAAATCCTAGCCCTAAACATCATAAAAAGAGGCCAACTTCACTTGAAATGCATCCGCCAATATTTATGCCCTGCATAAAAATATCAACAAAAATATCAATTATTTACTTAAAAATTATATAAATATTATTTTATAAATAATTAATAATAAGTACATATTTTTTGTTAAAATAAATATAATATTACCTTTTAGATCTTGTGATGCGACGTAAGTTAGCATTACTAGAATAAGGTGAAGCAGGTGAAGCAGTGGATGGAACCTATGAAATAAATAATGAACATAATTTCTATACTAACATATGAAAGGAAATGAAAAACGAATGAAATTAAATAAATTAGTTATAATCTCTTTATCTATCTATCTATCTACATATATATATATATATATATATATATATATATATATATATATATATATATATATATATATATATATATATATATATATATATGATGAAGAATATTTTGCAATAATGGAACAATTATTGCAAAACAGAACCAATTATTCTGCAGCCAATTCTGATTCAGAACCCATCATAGATTTGGGAGATGATGATGAAAAAGGTTGTGGTACCTCTTCACAAATACAAAATTTGTTATAAAAAAAAAAGAAAAAGAAAAAGAAAAAATTAAAGACCGGCAAAAGAAATTTATGGCGGCAAAATTATCTCTTCATTTTCCTTTATTTTAATTTTTGTAATTATTTTTACTTTTGTAATATTCTCTTTTTTCTCTTCCTTTATTTCAAAACCAGACAGGACACTGTTCACCTGTCATATCTTGTACTGTTCACTTTTTACTATTAGCATGTGAAGGAGACAAGAAGCACTGTTCACACGTGAAGGCATCAAGTAGCTGATACTATTCAAAACCTACAAAATTACAAAACTGCCCCTGGGCACTTCTTGGTATCAGAGCCTGGGGGAAAAAGGTTCTATTTAAGGTTCGGATTCACATTTAAACATTTTTGAGGTTGGTAAGATGATCTTAAGGTGATAAGACAACTTCTTTAGAGGTGTAAACAGGCCTGGGTTGTAAGTCCCGTTTTTAGCCGAAAGGGCGTGTTTAGGGCAGTGATTCCTGGTGCGATTACCTCACTTAACTCAAAAGATCAACCAAGAAAAATTCTTTAAGTATGAATCCAATTTTCTATAGGACAGTTTCTTCTTCAAACTCTTCTACCTCGTCCTCCGAGTCGAGAAAGATAGTTAATAGTGAAGAAATAATAATCGAAAATTTTGAAAAATGTATAGATAATTGGGAAATTCCAAAAGTACAAAAGGATCAGATCTATCAGACTACAAAACTCAATTTTTTCAAAACTGATTTCACAATCAAAACTGAAGAGAGAGATCTTCATATTACAAAACCTTTTGAGACGATTTCTCTTACTCTCAAAAATCCTTACAAAAACACCGTGAAAAACAATACAAATACATCCATATAGGTTTAGTCCAAGTTGGAATTAAACCGCTTACAAAAGAAGGGTTGAACACCTCAATCCTAGCAGTTCTTAGAGATACTAGGTTCATAAACTTCCAGGACTCCTTGCTTAGTTCAGTCGAGTCTAGTTTGTGCAATGGACCAATATCTTTTGATTGCTATCCAAATTTTACTGTTTCCTTAAACGACAGTAATATTACAAAATCCCTTGTTTTACAAATCAAAACTCACAATTACAAAATGCTTGAAGGATCTATTCCTCTTGCACTGATTTACAAAATCCATTACAAAGCTATGGTTTCTGCTTTTGCCACAAAACATAAGTTTCAAAGTAAAAGAGGAGAAACTTTGCTTTTACAAACTGATCTTACAAAATCCAACACTGTAATCCCTAGATCTATCCAATGGAAGGACATAACCCTACCAGAAGAATGGATTTTAGAAGGTGCAGTAGAACCAGAATCTTCAAAAATAGTTGAGCCAAACGTTCAACTTAGGCAAATAACCCAGTATGACAATGGAAGAGTCAGCCTTAGCTTTAACAGAAGCCTTAGGTTTTTAGATGATTCCTCGACGTCCAGTACTGTAGACATAGGAAGAGTGTCTCGTATACCTTTTGTCATTAGTTTTCCTGTTACAAAACCAGTTGAAATACAAAATATACAGCCTAGGTATTCTACCTCAGATTTACCTAGCTCCTCTAGGTTTTCTACTTCAGAAATACCTAGATCCACTTTACAAAACGTAAATTACTCTACAAATGTTCCACATCCAGTTTATACAAATTTACAAAACGAGTCTGTTCAGGATGAAACCCAAACAGAGTCAGAACCTACTTCTCCTACCTTTTCAGCCATTACAGAAAATGTAAACCATGAACTTAATGTGCTTGAAAAAGAATTCGAAGTAGACAGACAGTATTTGCGTGATAATTTTTATTCTCCTAAAAATCATAAAAAGCAAATATGGTTTTTCAAAAATTTCAATAATCAAAGGGAAGAAATTCAAAAGAAATATTATGACTTTGTACACCAACATAGAGTTCATATTCTTTTCTTTGATTGGTTTGAGATGTATGCTAAACAGCATAACATTTCATATCTGTTTTCCAAAACTCCAAAAACTTTCAAAAAATTAGATCCAATTTCAAAACCTTCTCAAATTACAAAACCTAAACAACAGGAGTTAGAAGATAACCGATCAGAGTTCATTGCGGCTCTAAAAGATCTTCTAAAGAAAGCAGAAGAAAAACTGTCTGTTAACCAAGCAGAAGAAAAACTGTCTGTTAATCCTGTTACTGTTAGAAACAAAGTTCCTGAATGGGAAATTTCAGATGGTAGAAAAATACAGTCTGAACATCCTCCTCTTAGGATAGTAAAAATTCCCCACTTGGAACAAACAGTAGAAGCAGCCCCTTACAAAATTCCAAATGAAAGTGATTCTGTGAATATAAAAAATATTGTTCTACAGAATAACTTTACAAATGCCCATTTGCATACCATAGGTAAGCAATTACAAAAAATGGAACAAAACCAACAGGCTACAGTTTCCCAAATTGAAACTAAGCCGGATACAAAATTAAAAAAACCCAATTTTCAAACCATTCCAAGTTTCCAAAAACAGTAAAAAAGATTTACAAAACAACAACAATTCTGAATTCATCCAAGCTTTGAGAGATATGAAGACTAGGCTAGAAGCTTCAACTTCTACTCCAGTTGCACCTGAAACACCTCAAACCTCCCAAAGGAGTGTTAATATAATTGAGGAAGATTCAGATTCAGATGTCCAAAGCCAAGAAAACCAGCCCATCCAAACTGAAAAAATTCAGTCTTCAAAACCTTTACAAATCAATAGACTTTATTGGCCGCGGGTAGCAACACCTCTCCCAATAACAGCTCCAGACTTAGGCATAGAAAATAGATCTGAAATCCTGACCCAGTCTAAATTCAATGCCTCTACTGTCTATGAATGGAACATAGATGGTATGTCTGAATACAACATCTTGAATTTGCTCCAACAAATGACCATGGCAGCAAATGCTTACAAAACCCAAACTGGAACCCCAGACAGAGCTATTGCTGAACTCCTCATTGCAGGATTCTCAGGACAGCTCAAAGGATGGTGGGATTATCATCTCACGAACCTACAAAAATCTGAGATTCTAGAATCCATACAAACTCAAGAAGATGGCGTGCCAATTCTTGATGAGTTAGGCCAACCAATCCCAGATGCAGTAGCCACCTTGATAGTAACAATCTCCTTACATTTCGTAGGTGACCCATCTCATCTTAAGGATAAAAATGCCGAACTCCTTTCAAATCTTAGATGCAAAAAACTGAGTGATTTTCAGTATTACAAAAACACTTTTCTTACTAGGGTAATGCTTAGAGAAGATTCTAATCAACCCTTTTGGAAAGAAAAATTCCTTGCTGGACTTCCGATCCTTTTAGGAGAAAAGGTTAGGAATAAAATTAAGGAAGCATTTGGAAATCAAATCCCGTATGATAAATTAACCTATGGTGAACTAGTCAGTCTCACTCAAAAAGAAGGTTTAAAGATTTGTCAGGATTTGAAATTACAAAAACATTTGAAATGGGAAATGAGAAAAACTCGACAAGAGTTAGGATCTTTCTGCAAACAATTTGAAATAGGAACCAAAAATCCTACTCCAGATTGTGGAGGAAGTTGTAGCAGAAAACCTTACAAAAAATCATCCCAAAAATACAAAAACTCTTCAAAACTAGAAAAAGATTCCTATTACAAAAAACCTTCAAAAAAGACTAGTAAACCTAGTCCTCAGCCTAAAACAAAGTTAAAAAAATTTTACTTGCTACAAATGTAGCAACAAAGGCCATACTGCAAATTTTTGCAAGTTAAACAAAAAACTTCATGAGTTGCAATTGGAAGAAGAAGTTATTAATAAAATAACTGCTCTTTTAATTGAAACCGAAGGTGAGTCCAGTAATTCTGAACCCACAGAAAATGAAGAAGGATTACAAATTGATGAATTAATCACAAGTTCAGATTCTGAAACAGAAAATGAACTGTTTACAAAAGCAAAATTGAAAATCAATGTTCTTTCAAAAGACCAGAAGTTACTCTTAGAAATCCTTACACAAGTTGAAGATTCTCAACTACAAAAGGAATTTTTAGGAAAACTTTTAAAAACCTTTGAAGAACAACCAATACAAAAACCTTCTATTCTACCCTCTATTGCAAAAAACACATATGACCTTACGGCCATATTGGGTAGGAAGAAGACTTCAAAACAACCAACTGTTTCAGTCCAAAGCCTCCAGGAAGAAATTAAAGCTGTTAAGATTGATCTTAAAGAGCTTAGAGAAAAACAGGCACAGGACTCATAAACAATTCAAAAATTACTTTCAAAACAAATCAATGAAGAAATCGAAGAAGAAGATGAAGAAAATTCTTTAGAAATTCAAAGTCTTGAAAAACCTACAAAGGATTTTCTCTTCATTCTGAATGAGATTTCTTTCAGAAAATATTTGATTAGAATTTCGATAGTTTTTTCAAAAGATTTCAGGATCAATACAATTGCCTTATTTGATACAGGTGCATATATAAATTGTATTAAAGAAGGCATTGTTCCAGAAAAATTCCAAGAAAAAACTACTGAAAACCTTTCAGCTGCAAACAATTCCAAAATCAAAATTAATTACAAAACAGAGGCTTCAATAGCTAATTCAAATCTTCTTCTACAAACCTCATTTGTTTTAATAAAAGATATCAGTCATAGTGTCATTTTAGGGACGCCTTTTATCAATCTGATTACCCCCTACAAAGTCAACTATGATAGTATTTCTTTTAAAACAAAAAATCAAAATCTTGTTTTTCTTTTTGTTGAAAAACCCAAAACAGAGAATTTGAATATCATAAAGGCTCATTCCATTTTTGATAATCAAATAAATGTTTTGGAACAGGAAACAAGACAGCATTTACAAAAAACAAAAATTTTCTTTTTAAACAAGCTTGTTTTCAAAAATCAATTTTTTGATTACTTATTACAAACTAACCCTTATGAGTTTTTGCAGATGATGAGTCATCCAACAATGGAGATTTAGTCCACTTTGGACCAATAGTCCTCTCCAAAACTCCTGCTCAAAAATTCGTAATTAATGTAGCGAATCGCATATGTTCCTACGTAAAGGCACCAATGTTTATTAGACAATCTTTGGACTTTAATACAAAACAAAAGGTTGGGAGTAATGACTCTCAATGCACTTTGTATTGAGTTTGAAGAAGCTAATAATCATGTGGTGACCTCCTTAGCGTAATTAAATATCATGAGGATCATATCATGGTAGCTCAATCATTCATTGAGTTTTTACAAAACCGATTTTATACAAATCCATTACATCCGATTAGTCCATCAGATCCATCCACTTCTAACCAAAATCATCACATTGAATTACAAAACAGAATTTGAAGGCCTAGGATCCCCACCGGATTCTAGTGTAAAAATTCAAAGGCGAAGGATCAAGGCCTAGGATCCCCACCGATTCTAGTGTAAAATTACCATTGGCCCCATCGGTCAATGTGAAAAATTATCACCAGTGAAGTCCTCTTTGCTTCACTTGGTGCCAATAGGTCCTTAGAACATTTCCAAACCCGTTGTCTTTCAAGAAATTCGTGCAACAAGTTCTCAACGGTCTTCCTCAAGAGATCCGCGAGATCCTACAAAATATCATCCAGTCCAGAATCAAAGAACAGCTGGATGTTTTCCAAAAAGGTCTCAATTTTACAAAAAGCAATCAGCAAGGTCACAATGGATGGTCATGGGAATGGGAGTACTACTCAAAACCCCGTTTTCATTGCACTCAGGAACATCCTAACAGATATCCTCTGTGCTATCTAGACTGTGAACACAGCTTAGATTTCAAAGATTCCCGCTTCAAAACCACTCGGATATGTCCTGCACCGATATCTAGACGCCCGAGAACTATTCAAATGGGGTATGTGACACCCCTTACCCGTGTATAGTATACCCGAGTAAGTAAGGCCACACTGTGTACTGGCACACTATAATATACCGTACTTAATTTGTATCATGCTTTTGAAGATAATTTATGAAATATGATTTATTTAAGCCATTTATCGAAATTCTTATTCATTTAAGGTTCCGAAAATTTTAAAGAAAATCCGGCGGAGAACCGGCTAAAAATGGAGAAAACCGTTCTTCGGAACCTGTGAAAACACTTCCAAATAATTTTCAAACAAACCCAACTTCAATTCATCAACAGAATCTCAATATCAAAACTCAACAATATTTCTAAATTTCAGTTCTCAATAGCCTTTTCATTTCTCAGAACATCCCTTTCTCAGGGTTCTCATATATAAACAACCATTAAATACTCAAATTAATACCATACATGACCATAAATCTTTATTATTTACATGAACCTCAAAATACATTACATAAATCCCAAATACATATGAGAAAATAAAAAAAAGTTAATTACAACATGACAAAATGACACCTAGTGCCCTACCGATGCACTGCAGGTAGTGAGGTGACACGGACACGGTGCAGAACTGTCGGATGAACTCACCCAGTCTGAGGTCTACTGGGCTCACGATCAGGATCTCCAATACCTACGCGTGGCAAAAGCAACGCGCTAAGCAATAATGCTTAGTGGTGCAATAATAAAATAAAAGAAAATAGCAAGAAAACAAATATATAGTGAATGTGTATGATTCATTTGTTTAGTATGGTTATATATACATTAATTCAGTAACTTGGTTCATTTCATTCATTTGGTTGCCCAAGTAACCTACACTAGGCGACTGGACTGGATAACGGGTAAACTGGTACTGGGTACCTAGTACCTCGGGCCGTCACACCATCGGTCACATATGTATCTCCCGGTGTGCAACAGAACATCTAACAAGCTGTAAATAATATCAGGCACAAGGCCAAGTCTCAGTACAAAGTCAGAATGGCTAAAAGCCATGAAATCACAGAATGGCATTTTTGCCATGTGCAGTACTGCTAACTGAACCCTATTGGCATTCCAAACTATCCAAACCAATCTTGTTAGGTATACTAGGGCATTTGAAACTCTTAAATTTGTCAATTTGTGAATTTCAACTTTTTTGGTGTCACTATTCATCATTGGTCAACAAAAATGTTGACTTTTGAAATAAAAATGTGTACATTGCCTTTGGCACTCCCAACATACCACATTTGGTGTTTAAAAATTGTTGGCATTAAGTGTTAATACCATTTCAAAGTGTAACCCACACAAGCAGAAAATTTCAGTTTTGGTGAGTCAACTTTACTGTTCCATTGGACACTGTTACTATTGGAATTTGAAGAAATGTAAAACATGAAAGTTGTTCCTTATTTTGTCTAGTTGAATTTCCTTTTTTGAATCACTCCATTTGGAGTTTTGTAGCTCCAGATATGGCTCAAAAACCCAAGCTGTCCGGATATGCATTCTGCAGAAATTTACCATATCTACAGTGCATGAACAGTAACTTGAGTCACTTGGTTGAATGGGTTCTGGCCATAATTTGGGGTAGGTTCCTTCATGAAAGTTGTTTGTCTATGTCTTAACTTGTTGCTGTAAAAATTTCAGGCCAATTGACGAAATCTACAGTGAGTTATGGCCAAATGAAAATTCTGCAGAATTCAGTGCAGGGTATCTGGATTGTGGCTGAGTTTTGACCCTTTTGCTTTGGTCTTTTGGGCATGGTTTCTTCAGCAAAAATGTGCCATTATAAGCCTAGTTTCATGTCCAATTGGCCAAACATCAATTGGACTAACACAGCCCAAGTTATGGCAGTGCAAAGGGACTGAATTTTCATCCCTATGTCGCTGTCATAGGGCGCTTTATACCTTGACTTTGCCCCACCATTTTTCAGTCCCATTTATGGTCAACATATCCAAAATGGTCACTTATTGACCATTAGAGTGTTCTTTAATAGGTTGGTCAGCCAAGTCACTTTTTCATGCTTCAAAACCCTAGTATCCAAGGCAATTTACCCTTAACCCTCCATTAGCACCCTAGTTCAACATCTATGTAAATATATAACTTAAATACAATCTCCAACTCATGCTAAGTCCATTAAAAAAAACATTCAAAACACTCCCTTATTGTTTCTTCTTAGGGCTACCGAAATTGAAGTGTTCATACCCATAGGTTTTTTGTTCATTTAAACTACAAATCTTACTAAGTTCAAGTCCAAAATCATGGAAATAAAGAGTTTAATAGGTATAAGTGCACTAACCTTGTTTGGGCAGAATTTCCAAAGCCCTAAACCTCACTTTTCTTCCTTTCCTTGGCTGCCAAAAGCTTCTCCAAGTGATATGGTCAAGGTTTAATGAAAGGGGTTAGGGTTTAGTGGTGGAAACTCATGGGAAATGGAGGTAATGAAAGAAAATTTTCATGGAGGGAGGAAGAAGAGAGGATCACGTTTTTAAGGAAGAAGAAGAAGAAGAAGAAAGTAGCTGGTTTTTTAATTGTTTAGGTCTTCTTTTATCTCTTTATTAGTTAGTCAAATAATGGCTAAATTTTGATTGGTTATAGTTTTTCTTAATGACATCATAATTCCCATTTACTTACTTTTCTTCTTACTTTTGTTTTCTTATTTTCATTTCTCATTTTTAATAAATTTTTCATCAACATTAATTCATATTTTATGTCATATTAATTATTTACTCAACTGGACAAGTCGGCCAAAAATAACCTCTGAAGGCGAAATGACCAAAATGCCCTCCGTTTGGCTTAACGGGTCAAAATTGTCTGTACCGATTGAAAAATTTTTCTAGGTATTTTCTTGACATTTTAATGCCATGGGAACCTCAGTAACCCTTCTCTAGAGTGCCAAAAGTTATTTTACAATTTTTCCCCCGGGTCTAGGGTTCCTCGTAGAATCGAACTTCCTCCTGCTACCCATCTCTTGGGCACCACTGCTTTACTTGGTTGTATTTTATTTCTAAAATTTTTACTAAATTTTTCTTATTAATATTTGAGTTAATTATGGTTCCTGACTTTAGTTTAAATATTTTTCGGACATTCTAGCTGTCCGACCGATCGGTCACCGAATAAGAGAATGTACTAATGATTACCGGGAGGGTGTTACAGGGTATGTTAGCTGGAGTCCGAGTTACAAAATCTGATTGTGAAATGACAAGGTTTTTGGGAAATAGAGTCCTTCAAGAAGTAAGAAGACTATTATTCTTCCTAAAACCAGTCAACATACAAATTATTTCAACACCTCCAGAAGTATTAGCAAATGGAGAGCTACAACAAGCGATCCATTACTTCTACCTGGATACAAAACAGCCTCCTCTCTATCATCTTCCGGATTGGCCATGCAATCATGAAGACTATTTCGTCCAACTCAACAAATGGCGAGCAAAAACAGTTGTCGATAACTGGCGAAAACACCGATATCCAGAATATTCACTAGTCCATACCGGTACATATTCTCGGATATTTATTCATTATGAACATTTGCCAGCTCCAAAACCCTTTCATATTGAAACACGGTATGAAAATTACATGGTTCAGTATGAAAGTCACTACGACTTATCTTCTATCTCGTCAGATGACGGAACAAGTGATGACGAGGAGACATGGCACAACTTACAAAACATGATGGAAAGATAAAAGAGTGGTCCCAGCTCCACTCCATAAAAAAAAAAAAAAAAGGAAAAAGAAAAAGAAAAAGAAAAAGAAAAAGAAAAGAAAAAGAAAAAGAAAAGAAAAAGAAAAAATTTAAGACCGGCAAAAGAAATTTATGGCGGCAAAATTATCCATATTGCTTTTTATTCTCTTTATTTTCCATTCTACTTTTATTTTTACTCTTTGTAATTTTGCAGTTTTACCTTTCTCTTATTTTTGTAATCATTTTTACTTTATTCTCTTTTCCTTTATTTCAAAACCAGACAGACAATCGTTCAATTGTCATATCTTGTACTGTTCACTTTTTACTGTTCGCATGTGAAGGAGACAAGAAGCACTGTTCACACGTGAAGGCATCAAGTGGCAGACACTGTTCAAACTTTCCAAAATTACAAAATTGCCCCTGAACATTTCTATATAAGGAGGCACTCACCCAAGGCAAAGGGGAGGCCACTTCAAAGGAACAAAAGCTTACCCAAGCTTCTCCCTCTTCAAGCTTCTCCCTTTCAAGCTTCTTTAAGTCGAGAGAATCCGAAGAAGGTCCTGAAGGAGTCTCAACCCGAGGTTCAGAAGGAGCAAGAAGGTTGATTCACTTCCCATCCTGCCCTACCTCTACCTCACCTACAAACCTACAAACCCTGTAACTTCCTTGTAGTAGATCTTAGGAAGCTCATGTGCTGAGCAACCTTTGTAAGTCCTACCCGGAATTACATCTCCAAAACCTTTGTACAAATCTTACAAAGTTTATAAGATTTTGAAGTAAGTTTTCTTCAATTTCTTTTTCAAAATTTCAAATTTATTTCTTTAGCATGCATATGGTCGGTTCAACCGCCTGATCTGCATAAATATACGTATATATGTTCATAACGGATCGTTTCACGCATATTGAATATATACATGTATATTCATATTTAAATTTCAAAGTTTAATTTTTATTTTTGTTAAGTATATATATTCTTAACGGACTGGCTCTGCCGCCTATAGAATATATATATTTCTTTAATTTACAAATTTAATTTTCATTTCTGAAGATTTCCTTTCTTTGTGCATTTTGTTTATTTCTTTAGTTATTTATATATTGCTCAAGATTTAGATTATTGCTTCTTCCCTGTTAGCTCATCCCCCTTTCGATCCCGGCGTCCTTGGTATCAGAGCAAACCCGTTGCCTTTCGAAGAAATTCAGGCAACAAGTTTTCGATGGTCTTCCTCAAGAAATCCGCGAGAAGATTCTACAAATCAACATCCAGTCCAGAACCAAAGAACAACTGGATATTCTACAAAAATGTCTCAATTTTACAAAAGGCAATCAGCAAGGTCACAATGGCTGGTCATGGGAATGGGAGTACCATTCAAAACCCCGTTTTCATTGCACTCAGGAACATCCTAACCGGTACCCTCTGTGCTATCTAGATTGTGAACACAGCCTAGATTTCAGCATTCCCCGCTTCAAAACCACTCAGATGTCTGGAACTCGGTATCTAGACGCCAGAGAATTATTCAAATGGGGTATGTTAGCTGGAGTCCGGGTCAACAGGTCCGATTGCGAAATGATAAGGTTTATATATATATATATATATATATATATATATATATATATATATATATATATATATATATATATAAATCAATTATTTTTTATATTCAATTAACTGAATTTAAAAAAAAATTGCATAATAAAAATAACTACAATACTTGCATGCTTTGTTGGGTATTAGGAACTTGAGTAAGTTGAGCAATTATCTCTTTTAATTTTGAAACTTCATTCTTTAAGCTAACATACTGTTCTTTAAGTTGATTATCCTCCTCATGTAATGTAGGAAATTTTTCTTTTAGTTGCATGTTCTCATTATTGACTTCTTGCAGTTGTTGTATCACATTGATGTTGTCCTTTTTTAACATTCTTGGTGATACTCCAAAACCCATTCCACGAACTCATCTATTTTTTTCTGGTCCAAGCACTTGTGATAAAATATCTCCTTCAATAGGAGCATTGTCTTCAAATTCTACATTATTTGCTTCATTTTTAGCTTGAATCTCATTAATCTTTTGTTGTATAATTAAAGTTACCGTATAATAGCAAAAATGGACATCAACATTATATAATTATTAATTTAAACAATATACATATATATATATATATATATATATATATATATATATATATATATATATATATATATATATATATATATATTCATGTAACAAGATAGGAGGAAAAGTTACAATGATTGTCGCTGCCTCCGATGATACTGGTGTTCCATCCTTATGCTTGTGATACTTTATGAAAAGTTGTGTTCTTGAAGGTAGTTTTCTATTCATTTTGCGCTGTGTTAGAATATAATTTACAATTAGTAACCTATGCACATATTTTTTAAAAAATTTAAATTATTTCAATAGCTAGAAAACTCTTAAATTTCAAACAATAGATGTATATACCTCCATCTCAGCTCGTCGAGCTAGAGATATAGTACCAGAAGTATGTGGCAACTTCATTTGTGCTCGACTTTTCTTTCCATTTTCAGATTTTTTCTTTAAACAAAAAAAAATAAAATAATTGTAATATAAATTATTAAATAAAATCATGTCAGAAAAAAAAATGAGGCATACACATAATAAATTAAAATGAAAACTTGCTCGAAGTTAATCATTTTAAATGGCAAGACATGTAGCATAATCAACTAAAAATGGTATCGTTATATAAATTAAATAGAAAAATTTCTTAAATATAATTCTTTAAAAAGTCCATTTATTTTTTAATCAATTGAAATGATAAATTTACCCAAAAAGATTTTTAATGTTAAAAAATAAATTATAAACAACCCACTAATTCAATGCAAAATGAGGTGCTCTTATCTAAACATACTCCCACTTTGACAACGATTAATTAAAAAGGCTCATTAAATAGATGAATGATATTACTTGCCACTCTTCTGAATAACATTGACCAACAAGTTTTTCCTATTGTTTTGGGTCAGTTCTAAGAGGCGGATTGTCCTTCAACTCAGCAAGTGATTTGTATTTATGAAAATTTTCCTCATACAGTGTGTGCTTATAAGTCCTTAAGCACTTGCCAACTTGTTGGATTACCCTTTTTTCTCTAGATGGCCCTAACTTAAATTTGGTCTAAAATTAAAAAAAAAATTAAATTAGTAAAAGCCTAATGTAAATTAAATTAAATTTACATGAATATAAAAACTTTTCTAAATTTAAACAATCTTTTAAAAATAAATCATACCTGAACAACTTTCCATATCATTTCTTTTTTATCTTTAGGAACTTTTCTCCGGTCTGCATATTCAAGTGGTGTCAAATCTGAATTCTTGCTATTGTGCCACAGAAATACTCAAGCTCACCATCATCAATACATTGATTTTTTTCATTGAACTTTTCTGGCAACTCCTCTCCTTTTCCCAGATTCCATATATCTGTAAGTAAAGTAGGACCTCGAACTTTTCGTGGTTCAACAGAACTACCTGTAAAACAATGAAATGAAAAATCAAAATGCAATTTAACCGTAAAAAATGAGTGTTAAAAAGAAAATAAATAAATATTCTAAAATGTTTAGTAAAACTCATCCTCAATATCAGAACTGTCATTCAATTCTGGATCTTCTTGACCATTATTAGAAAATGGTGATTGCGAATTATTATGAAACTTTGAATTCTCTTGAATAGTCTCATCCTCATTTATAAGCCCATTTGGACATTGTTGAGTATTCCAGGAATTTGTTATACTTGACTTCCTCTTTTGAGGTTGCACATGAGTTGTCTTTGCATTTTGTTTTCGAATCCTGTAACACCCCTATTTGTATAGCCTGGTATATTTCACTGTTCCGGTGACCGGTGTCGGTCCGGACAATTAAGGGGATTAGAACCATACTTAAGACAACTTAAGAAGCCATAAACACAAATAATTAGTAATTGCCAATTAGTTAAGTATAAACAAGAAAAACAGAACATAAGAAGTTAAACGAGCCGAGAGTCACAGCGATGGGTGACCTCCTCGGGAACGACTGCGAAGTCATTTTAAACTCAAATTTCGAACCGTAAAAAGTTACGCTGCGGTCCTTAGGACCCTCATGAACACAGTGGAAAAGAGAAAATCACGAAAAAGAACTGTTAAGTCAGTCAAATAATTAGGTCAGGGAGCCGGAAGAAATATGGAATTATTTGCAAACCGGGATGAACCGGCGAGGGGCAATTTGATCAATTGACCCCGAGAGCTGACTCCTGACCTAACTGTCAAATAAAATCGGAGAAAAGAAAATTTTGGGATCAAGAATTAAATTAAAGAACTAATAAAAAAAAAAGAGAAAATGAAAAAGTTAAAAAGGTGTAGGAAGATGACATCATGCATGATATCATGCATGATGCCATAATTCATATAATTAATAAATTAATTAAATGGATTTTTGACTCTTCCATAAGCATAAAAACAAAAGAAAAGAAAAGAAAAAAAAAAGTAAAAAGCCTCATCTTCCTCCCATTTACGTTTCTCTCTCCCTCACCATTGTAAACCTCCATTAAAGCTTGCTTCAAGCTTTGAAACCACCATTAAACCCCAAATCCTCCCATACTTGCTTCACAAAAACTTGATTTAATCACTTGAGAGGAAGATTGGTCATCAAAGAAAGAAGAAAAGAAGAAAGAAAATTGAAGAAAATTGAGAGGAAGTGAAAGTTCAAAGACACCTAACAAGGTAAGTAATGCAAACTTCAAGTTTTTAGTTTAATTAGTGTATTTATAGCATCAAGAGCATAGAAATAAACTTAAAATAAAAAAAATATGTGTGAGGGACTAAATTGAAATTCATCCAGCCTTTGTAGGGGTAAGAATTGCATGAATTTGATTGAATAAAATATGTTAGAAAGCTTGAATGAGTTGAGGAATTGTGTTTGTATGGTTGGAATTAGTAAAATATAACAAATTAAGTGAGTTAGGGTTTTGGAACTTAGGGTTTGTGAACCAAAAATGTAAGAAATGAGTAAATGGCATGTTTGACCTATTGTGAAGTGAAAAATGGTCAATAATGACCAAAGGAGATGTGTGGGAATTGTTAGAATGGAAGTCAAATTCGTAGGGTAAATGGTCATGCTGCTGGCAGCATGACCAAGCCAACTTTGAAGGACCAAAACGGAAATTTTACAAGTCCAATTGATATGCCATCAATTGGGGATAAAAATAGACATAAAATGACACAATTTTCATTAAGGAACCATGCCCAAAAACTGACCAAAACCTAGTGAACCAATTGACCAAAGTTGGTTAAGAGCAGTCTGCCACTGCACAAACTGACCAAATGAACAGTTTGTTCATTTGATCATAACTTGAGTTAGGCAGGTCAAATTGACCTGAAATTTTACCAGTAATTAGATAAGATATAGATCTAAAACTTTTATGAAGAACACTAACCCAAATTATGCCATTAACCTAATCAAATTATTGAGCAAAGTTGAGTTACTCAACCTGCAAAACTACAGATTTCCATTTGAGCAGTAATGTTTGAACGGCTATAACTCTCTCTAGAAAACTCCGATTTAGGTGATTCTTGAACCGATGGAAACCTAAGACATAGTAGAACATTTCATATGAAGAAAGTTAGACCAAATTATGGACTTAACTTGATCAAATTACTGAACGAAGTTGGATAAAAAATCTGCCAGAACCAAAATTGCAGCATGAACAGTATACGTGAACAGTAATTGTATTTTGACTATAACTTGAGCTACAAAACTCTAATTGGGGTGATTCAAAAATGAGAATACACTTAAGACAATAAGGAACATTTTCTATGAAGGAAGGTTTACCAAATTCCAACAGTAAAAGGACCAATGAAACAATGCAACTTAGGACTCCAAAACCGAAAATTGGCAATTTTGCCTAAAAGACCTAAGCTTTGAGAAAATGACCAAAAGCAACAAGTTTAGTGACCAAAATGTGGTATGTGGGTGAAGTTGGAGTTCCCATACCTATTAAGCCTTAGAAAGTCAATAATTTGACTTGAATAGTGCAGTGAATAGTAACCCGAAACACAAAATTTCAAGAACGTCGAATTTAACACGTTAGAACTAGGTAAATGTGAAGCTAAATTTCTTTTGGATTTATGTTAAGTTCTAGTACTGAAACATTGTAAAATTGTGTGTTTCAGTTGAAAAGAATACCGGGAAAAAAACCCGAGGAACCGAGTCAAGGCCAAGAGGCGACTCACTTGAGGTTTGTGCACAACGTATTCTTTTTATAATCATCTTTTGCATACTGTTTTGAATAATGTGAAATATTGAATTATGGCATTCTTATGATGTTTTGATTTAAATTGTTGAAAGTTATTATATATATTGAAATGACAATGTTTAGCAAATTGTTAAGATAAGTTTTGAAACCACAGTGTCATGACCATATATTTGAATACCTCACTAGCACGACTAGTGGAGGTAATTAGTTTCGAATTTTGATTCCTTCTCTGGAGAAGTGTTGAGGTGTGCCAGTAGAAGAGGATGTGAATGGATATCCATATATTTGAGCTAGCTAGCCTTGTGATGTGATTTCTCTTTAGCCTCTAGCTATTGAGATTCTATTTGTTTCGAATGGCATGATTTAACTGTGGGTTTTATGAAATGTGTTTTGATACTTTGAAATGAACTTGGTTTGCATTTCAAATCTCATAATTCATGATTTGTATTTAATTCTCATGTTCAGCCAAATTTTTGAATAAATGTGATTTAAATTTTGCATAAAGATTATTTTAGTATGTTGTGCACCACTGAGTCCTAGTACTCAGCAGCTTCTATTGCTGTCGCAGATACAGAGACTAGAGGAGCAGCAGACTGAGCTGCTGAGGTGTGAGGAGCTATCAGCTTGAAGTCATCGGGTATAATTTATACCCTGATTGTAAATATTTATTTTGATGTATGTAATGCACAGAAATGTATGGACATGTTAAAATAGGTCTTGAGCAGCTTGTACAAAATCTGTATAAAATTTGTAATAAATTTTAGTTTGGATTTTCTTAATGTAAATTTTTGTATGATATATATATAAATTGTTTATCCTTAAAGAAATATCAATGTATGAAATTGATTGACTGTACCTTGAGGATTATTGAATTTTGAACTTGAGAAATTTATTGAAATGATTGTGAAATTGATTGAGTTTGATTGTGAAATTGAAGTAGTGGTTGAGAAAAATTTTTAGAAGTGCTTTTTACAGGTATTTGAAGAACTGGTTTCTCGAAATACAGAGGGAACTCTGTCAAAATTTTTATAAAATTTGCGAAAAACTAAAATGGACAAAAAATATTAACTAGTTTTAATTTTAACTAAATATTTTAAATACCTATTAGAAAATGCTCACCACTTGTCAAAAATAAGAAAATTGTTTTAAAATCCCTTGTAGGGTACTTAATGAGTTATCGGTAGGTGAAGTTCGGTAGTTCATTAGGTATTCTACGGGATCATGTTATGCCTTACAGAGGGGTAAGGTGTGATAAATCCTTTTTAGCATTGTGTTACCAATAATAAATTCAAAAATTAATTATAATAATCAGTAAGAGATTTAATATAAATGTAAAATGCCATAAACATATATAAATATAGGGGTGAGTTATAAGATTTTCTATTAGCAAGTTTATAGATAGATATGGTTATGCATGACAAAAATAAATCAATATGTCAATTTTAATTTGAAGGATTGAAAGAGTAAAATATAAATATTTCATACAATCTGTAAATGCATGGGAAGTCTAGCATATAGTTAAAAAAACAAAAAAAGAACAGATTTGAAACAATGTAAAAGAACAAACATAAAACAACTCATAAAACCACAAAGGCAGACAAAGAATCCTACAGCGCTATTAAATTAATCATGCTTATATAACCAAAATTATAATAACATCAAACAATATAATAGTTTAAGGCTGAATTCATATACAGCAAAACGCCAAACAATATAATAAGAAAAACCAAAATTTATTGGTATTCAATAACATTTTTTTTCTATATGCACGAGTTGAATATAAATGACTGACTAAACATACTGTTGTAGCAATAAAAATTACTGGAGAGTTATATATTAAGTTGAGATTAGAAAAAAAAAAAAAAAGAGGTTAAAAAAAGTGGTTTATGTACTCAACTTAAATGAAAAATTGAATCTCATTATAAAGAAAATATTGGTATAAGATCAATAAACTAATAAAAAAGAAGATAGCTCTCAAGAAAATATTTACAAGTAAAAATATAAAAAAATAAGCATACCTGAAATTTATAATCAAGACTTGAAGTACTAATTAATCGGAGAACCTACACTGCAAAATTAAAGTTATATCAATTCGGAAGGAAAGAAGATTGTATCACGGGAGGTTTAGGTTTAGTATATACCAATTATGAAAGAGAGGGGAAAGAAAGAAAGCTAAAGAGAGATTATAAAGGTAGAACAATTAATAAAGTAGAGAAAAAATCAATAGATTAATGGAAAAAAACAGGCAAAAGCAATACTATGGAGATAATGAATTTGGCGCTATTATCCTTTTATATAAAAATGGAGTGAAAATTGAGTTTTAGATAGAGTTAACAACTTTGATGTTATCTCTTATCATGCAACGTATTAATTTGATTTCAGCAGGTTTATTAAGAAGCCTATGGGACATAATGAGTATACAAGGGTTAATTTAATATAGAAATTTAATGTTGGAGGTTGTACTTAATATCTATATTAAATAAACAATTTGAGACCAAGTATAATTTTATAAGCATATAAGTATAAATATATTTATAAGCATATAAGTATATTTAGTTTATAGTCATATGGTTTTAACCTTTAATATAACTAGACATCTATAAGTAAATAAATATTATAATATTATATTATTTTTAATATTAATAATTCAATTAAAATAATAACAATAGAATTAACCTACACGTAATTATAAGTATTTAAAAAATTTGAATGAATGGAGAAGTCACTTTTTGGTTAGAATTAAGATTTTATTTGAATTATTTAATGTACTTTTAGTTAATTCATAGGATTAATTAGAAATTAAGTTTCAATGATGAAATTTATTTTAAATAGAAAATTTTAAATTTTATAAAATACAACATTATTAATTTATGTGTTTTTAAAGACTGGTAACTTATATTACCAATACTTTAATTGATATGAATTTTTATAATAAATTATTTAAAATACAATTAAAACAAGTATTAAGAATTCCATAAGAATACGTGACATCTCATTAGATTAATATTTTAATAATTAAGTGTCTACCGCATAGCACAAGATGCAAACTCTAGCAATCCCATCTCATTTAAGAATTTCTAAATCAAAAATAAAATGAGCATCCATTCCAGCAATCTTGCTAATACAACAAAAAAGCTCCACAATTAAATAAAAATTAAGGTTTCAATTATATATTTATTTATAACTAGTTTTTTTTTTATCATGCATTTAGTGTTTCCGAATATTTGATTTGACTAAATTTGATATGACAATTTAGATAGTACATAATAAAATTTGTAATGAAATTAGATTTGAGAAATAATACTCGTGCTAGGTTTGATTTAAGTTCAGGTTTTACATATTGTGTATTCATTACCTGAATATGTTTATATAAATAATTAATTAAATATAAAAAATATATATTTTTTATAATAATATTTATAAATTTTTATATATTATATTTAATGTAACACCTCTAATTTTTAAATTTATTATTTTGTGAGTAATATTAATATTTTATTTTATTTAAATTTTATGAAATTATTTGAAATTTTTCGGATTTTAGAAATCGAGTTCGATTTTTCGAAAATCTAAAATTTTGATGATTTTTAAAAATTTATTTAAAGACCACGTGGAAAAACTAAAAATATATTTGAACTCTACGAATTTTTCTGAGTCTTCTAGAATTTTTTCGAAATTTTTGGGTTTTATTTTTGGTCCCAAGGCAGAGTAAAAATTTTAAATTTTGTATCCTGAATCGAACCAGACCGAATTGGACTGATCGAATCAGACCGGCCTTTTCTTTTCTTCTTCTTCCCTTCTCGGCGTGTCCCGTCCCTCTTACTCTCTCTCCCGTTTTCTCTCTCCTCCCTCCTCCCCACGCCACGCCGCCGCCACCCAGCCCTCCCCACCTTGCCGGTGCGCCACCCCAGCCTTCCCCCCTCGCCGGTCGGCCTTTTAGGCAGTCGAAAACGACGCGCAAAGAGGCGCGATGCGCAGCGCGCCATTTTGGCTTCCCGGCGGAAATTCGGCCGATCCGACCACCAATTGGGCCGGGTCTTGTGTCAAACACCATCTACACCTCGAGAACTTTCCATAGACATCAAGAACACTAAAATCCATTGAGTGGTTTGCCCAATTTTTGTCCAGGAAGTTTTAGCCAATTTCGATTTTTGGGCTAGATTTCTCGCAAACTGTGAACCCCACGAGAAAACTGAGAGTATCAGAGCGTTCCACTCATCGAGAGCTTAGCGGCAATATAAATTTCAAAATTTTTCGATACCGTTTTTCGGTGGGTCTCACGAAACTTCGTAGTATTTTTCTGAGCATTAAATGAGCTTAGAAAATTTCATAAAAATTATATACTAACCCTCGTGTTGTGGGCTTCGTGTAGGTACCTTCAATTAGCAAAAATTCGACGATTGCCCAGGTCTGTGAATTTTCGGCCAGACAGATCGACTACCGAAAAAGTCTTGGAATTGGATCTAGATTTTGGCTACCCCATCGTTGTCAGATGTCCCGAGTGCGTTTCAGAGATTGGAATCGGCATAGGTAAACCCGAACCTCACTTTTTCTTAATTTTCTAGTATTTAAATGGGATTAAAAATCCATAAAATATTCGTGATAGCTCAGAAAATTATGATTCTTTTTGCATTAGCTTAGTAATATTATTAAGGACCTTGGGGCAAAGTTTTAGAATTTTTAGAGCTTATTTGGATAGTTTTTACAAAAAGGGTCAATTATAAGGACTAAATTGTAATTTTACATATTGTGATTGATGACTGTTTGGATGGGCCCAGGAGGGGCTGTGTGATGTGATTGAGTTGTGGGTGTATGGTTTGTGGATATAGAAGTGTGTTTTAAGCCCTTTTACAGGTTGGGTAGGTCCTAGATATAGGGGAGACTTTGCCGGATTTTCGGCATGACTTAGGACACCTTTAGTCGTTTTCTTAGTTTGTATTGAGTCAAATTTATTAAATGATTATAATAAAATTATCAAGTGAGCCGGGACAGCCTTCCTCCTCCGCCCAGCTGCCACAAAGGATCATGTTAAGTGCGTGAGTAAAATATTAATTTTAATTGTAATTTCGATATTATTATATGTTAAAGCATGCCCATGCATCACTTATAAATACGTATCTATGTAGTTAAACTCTAGGCATGTTTTATGTTGTATTCACAACTGTTAAAATGCCATGAATGTTGTTGTGGTAATTTAGAGCAGTGTGCATGAGTTGGCGTGCGTGTGGTATGGTGTTGGCTATGGACAGGGGGGTAGACACGGCTTGAGATCTTCGCTGGGACACGGTCCTTCGGGGTAGACATGGCTTGAGTTCTTCGCTGGGACCCGATTTGGTTTATTAAGCAAAAGTTCGGCTTGAGTTCTTCGCTGGCACAAGTTAGATTAAGAGGGCTGTATAGGGGATCAACTCCCATATATGTATTGTTTGACAGTATTGGGTGTGTGAGTGCTCCAAATTGCCTTTTTGATGTGATTTGTATGAAATTTATGACAGTGTTGCATTTCACTTCACAGGTGCATTAGTTTTAGATAGTTATAGAGATTATGGTTAAAATTGATATTTTACTCTCTGAGTCGAACGCTCACTCCTGTTCATTATTTTTTCAGGCTACAGGAGGATTATTGTTGTTGTTAACCTGCTTTTCTTCTTCGCAGGTCATTTATTTATGTTTGTGTAATTCTGTTAACTCCTAGAATTTTCACATGTGTTAGAAATATTTATTTGATTTGGGTCTGTAATATAATTTGCCATGTTGGATCTGTAAACTTATTATATGCATGTATGTTAGACTAGATGAGGGAGCTGAGCTCCCATTTGACTTTATGTTGTTATGAGTATGTGGAGGGTGAGCTGAGCTCCCCAATTGATTATATATTGTGTTTACAGGTCGGGTGAGTCAAAAACTCCCCGTTAAAAGGTCGATTTTATGGCCGGACTCTATCCAGTTAAATTCTTGAAATTGGGCCCAAATGGGCCTTAGAGTTGGGTTGAGGAATAGTTAGGCTTACTACGGACCTCGGGGGCTTTAGGCTGGCCCAGGTCCTAGTGCCGGTCCGGCCCATAGGTTGGGTTGTGACAAATGTGGTATCAGAGCTTAGGCTCCAGATTCATAGGGAATAATTGTCTAAAGTGTTGGAAAGAGTCTAATAGGAGTCACATGCGAAAAATAGAGTCCACATTCGTCTTGCATTGTCATCTTTGCTTCTAGTTTCTGCTTCATATATCGTGTGTAATATGCAGTTTTGAAATTTTGTGGGCTAATGCTGTTGAATTTCAAGAAAATGCGTAGAAGGTGAGAGAGCTGCCATCGCACTGTAACCAGATGTGCTCGACGAGGTGTCAAGACAGATGAGGCACTGCCAGGAGGCGGGTAGGAGGCCTAGAGTCGCTCAAGTAGAGGAGCATTGCCACCACCAGATCGATCTTTTATGGCACAGGGTCCCATGGACCCAATGGCAGCTACTGTAGCTGGTTTGCAGAGAACCATTGATATGATAGCACAGTATATGGTCCACCCTCCCCAACAACAGCAGTCCACAGCACCAAGAGGGGAACTGTACAAACAAATAATAAATTTTAAGAAGTTGGTGCCTGGTACTTATGATGTGTCAGATGATGCTTATCGGTTTTTGAATTCCTGCAAACAAGCAGGGATGGAGTAACAGTTGACTGATAGGAGGCTCATAGAGTGTGTGCAGCATGTTATGGGGCCTATGCCTAGACAATGGATGAATGACTACATATTACCTCAGATGGAAGGTTTGTCATGGACCCAGTTTTGTGGAGCTGTTTATCAACAGGCTTCAGCCAGAAAGTTTCAGAGACCAAAAGCAGTGGGCCTTTGAGGCCTTAAGGCAGAATGGCAGGTCTGTAGATGAATATGCTACAGAATTTTTGGAACTGAGCAGATATGCCCCTATAGCAGTGGCTACAGAAAGTATGAAGGTGAAAAGGTTCCTAAAGGGGCTGAATAGGAGGTATGCAAACCTGGCCATGATGTTTGATCAGTCTTTTGATGTGGTAGTTGATCGAGTCCGACAGATTGAGATTAGCTACACCGGAGATGACTGTGGAAGAGTAAAGAAAAATAAAGCAGAGGGTTCTTCAGGTGTTCCCCACATGGGTGCTCCGGATAGCGGAGGTCAAAGTAATTACAGAGGAAAAAGTAGGAATAAGAGGAGTGGTTTTAGACACAAATCTCGAGGATTCAGACCAGGGTATGGATCCAGCAGTGGTCACAGTTCGGGATACAGCAGTTCTAGGTCTGGTTCAGGATCCTTCTTGGCACCTTGCGCACAGTGTGGAAGAGGACATTCAGGACCTTGTCTGATGGGTTCAGGAGTATGTTTTAGGTATGGCCAACCAGGTCACTTTGCTAGGGAATGCCCCGTGTTCAGCGAGCAATAGATGGGATCACAGAGTTCTGTTATAAATGTTCCTCGTCAGCTATATCCTGGTGCTTTCATTATGGCAAGCAGTCAATTCAGTGGCCAACAAGGCCGAGGACAAGGAGAACGTGGATTTGGAGGCAGATCAGGAGGTAGAAGTCGAGATCGTGTTCGCAACCTGCAGTAGGGGTCAAGCTCAAGTTTTCACCCTGACCCACCAGGATGCTCAGGCTTCCAATGCAGTTGTGGCAGGTATTCTTCTAGTCTGTTCCTATGAGGCTCGTGTTTTAATATATCAGGGTGCTACGCACTCATTTGTCTCTCTAGTGTTTGCCATGAGATTGGGTAGGAACCCTACAACTTTAGAATGTCCTTTGTCTGTAGCTACCCCGCTTAGTGACAACATAGATGTAGATATGGTTTTTTCGGATAGCCCAGTAGTAGTGGATGGAAAGATCCTCCCAGCAGACTTGGTTCCTCTACCAGTAATGGATTTTAATGTAATTTTGGGAATGGATTGGTTGGCAACCCATTATGCCACATTAGACTGCAGGAACAAAAAGGTGTATTTCCACATACTTGGTGTGGAAGAGTTTAGCCTTGACGGTGACAGGAGCGTGGCTCCATATAATTTGGTGTCAGCAATTAGTGCTAGAAAAATGTTGAGGTGTGGATGTCATGGGTATTTGGCATTGGTGAGAGATACATCTGTAGAAGGTGTCAACATGGAAATGTTCCTATTGTCAGAGAATTCATGGATGTCTTCCCTGAGGAGCTTCCAGGGTTGCCACTAGGAAGGGAAATAGAGTTCTGCATTGATGTTGTACCGGGTACAAACCCCATATCAATGCTGCCTTACAGGATGGCACCAGCAGAATTGAAAGAGTTAAAGGAGCAACTACAGGAGCTTTTGGATAAGGGTTTCATAAGTCCGAGCACTTCACCCTGGGGTGCTCCTGTTCTATTTGTGAGAAAGAAAGATGGGTCCTTGAGGTTGTGTATTGACTATAGACAGCTGAATAAGGTGACTGAGAAGAACAAGTATCCACTTCCTTGGATCGATGATATGTTTGATCAGCTCCAAGGAGCTAGATTCTTTTCCAAGATAGACCTATGATCAGGCTACCATCAATTGAGAATCAGGAATGAGGATGTGTCCAAAACAGCATTCAGGACAAGATATGGTCATTATGAGTTCTTGGTGATGTCTTTTGGACTCACTAATGCACCAGCAGCCTTCATGGACTTGATGAACAGAGTGTTCAGGCCATTCCTGGACCGTTTTGTCATCATATTCATAAATGACATTTTGGTATACTCTTGGACCGAGGAAGAACACGTGTGGCACTTGAGGATGGTGTTGCAGACTTTGAAGGAGCACCAGCTATATGCCAAATTTTCAAAATGTGAATTTTGGCTAGAAAGCATCTCATTCTTAGGACACATGGTTTTTAGTGAAGGCATTCAAGTGGATCCTAAGAAAATTAAGGCTGTAACTGATTGGCTTAGGCCTACAACAGTCACTGAGGTGCGAAGTTTTCTAGGCTTAGCTGGCTACTATAGGCATTTTGTACAGGATTTTTCCAGAATAGCAGCTCCCCTAACTAAGTTGACTCGGAAGAATGTTCCATTCATTTGGACAGATGATTGTGAGGAGAGTTTCCAGAAGCTTAAGGAGTGTCTAACCACCGCCCCTATGTTGACACTACCGATGAGTAGTGAAGGATATACCGTGTACTGTGACGCTTCCAGAGTTGGCTTAGGGTGTGTTTTGATGCAAAATGGAAAAGTAGTGGCTTATGCTTCAAGACAGCTAAAGAGGCATGAGCAGAACTACCCCACCCATGATTTGGAAATAGCGGCTGTAGTCTTTGCACTAAAAATCTGGAGACACTACCTGTATGGTGAAGTATGCGAGACATACACTGACCATAAGAGTTTGAAGTACATCTTCCAACAGAGGGATTTAAACTTGAGACAGAGGAGATGGATGGAGCTTCTGAAGGACTATGATTGTACCATCCAGTACCACCCTGGGAAGGCCAATATAGTAGCAGATGCTTTGAGCAGAAAATCTTTTGGCAGCTTAGCGCACATATCTGCGGAGAAGAGACCGTTGATTCAGGAAGTACATGAGTTGATGGATCAAGGTCTGATCTTAGATCTTTCAGATGAGGGGGTATTGTTGGCTCATTTTTCAGTAAGACCAGACCTGCGAGACAGAGTTAGAGTTTCCCAGCACAGAGACCAGTAATTGATTAAGATCATAGAAAGAGTATAGCAGTGTGAAGGTGGTGAGTTTGGATTTGCCAATGATGGAGCTCTTATGCAAGGTTCCAGGATATGTGTGCCTGACGTGGACAATCTCAGAAATGAAATCATGCGAGAGGCACACTATACACTGTACAAAGTCCACCCAGGCTCCACCAAGATGTACCATGATGTGAAAGATAGCTATTGGTGGAATGGTATGAAGAGAGACATAGCAGACTTCGTGTCCAAGTGCTTGACTTGTCAGAAGGTGAAGTTTGAACACCAGAGGCCGTCAGGGAAGCTGCAAGAGCTCCTTATCCTAGAATGGAAATGAGAAATGATTACTATGGAATTTGTGACTGGGTTGCCTCGTACTACGTGGGGATATGATTTGATATGGGTGATTGTAGACCGTCTGACTAAATCAGCTCATTTCTTGCCTGTGAAGACCACATATTCTATTGCACAGTACGCCCGGCTCTACATTCGAGAAATAGTCAGATTGCATGGAGTTCCTGCTTCCATAATATCTGACAGAGGGCCCCAGTTCGCTTCTTGGTTTTGGAGGAAGTTGTAGGAGGCACTTGGCACACAGTTGAACTTTAGTACCGCTTTCCACCCTCAGACAGATGGGCAGTCCGAAAGGACAATCCAAACACTGGAAGACATGCTCTGCATGTGTGTTTTGGATTTTGGAGGTCAATGGGATGATCAGCTACCTTTGGTGGAGTTTGCCTACAATAATAGTTATCATTCCAGCATAGGGATGGCACCCTATGAGGCACTATATGGCAGAAAGTGTAGGTCTCCTCTGTGTTGGATGGAGATGGGAGAAGCAAAGGTACATAATGTAGACCGAGTGCAGTACACTTCAGAGATAGTTCCTTTAATTAGGGAACGATTGAAAACAGCTTTCAGCAGGCAGAAGAGTTATGCAGATCCCAGCGGAGGGATATAGAGTTTGCAGTAGGCGACTACGTATTCCTGAAGGTTTCTCCGATGAAGGGAGTCGTGAGATTTGGGAAGAAGGGCAAGTTGACACCCCGATATATTGGACCTTTTGAGGTTACTGATAGAGTTGGGGCAGTTGCCTACCGGTTGGAGCTACCACCCAACCTTTCCCACGTTCATCCTGTATTTCACATCTCCATGCTCAGGAAATACATTCCTGATCCTTCTCGTGTGTTATAGTCGGATGTAGTAGAGCTGAAAGAAAACCTGACGTTTGAGGGGCAACCTGTAGCCATAGTGGACTACCAAGTGAGGCAACTAAGATCAAAACAGATCCCTATGGTTAAGGTTTTGTGGAGGAGTCAGTCAATGGAAGAGTGCACCTGGGAGTCAGAGCAGGACATGCGTAGCAAGTACCCTTATCTATTCAATGCGTAATTTTGTACTTTATTTTGCCTTGTGTAAAATTCAAGGATGAATTTTCTGTAAGGGGGGAAGAATGTAACACCCATAATTTTCAAATTTATTATTTTGTAAGTAATATTAATATTTTATTTTATTTAAATTTTAGGAAATTATTTGAAATTTTTCGAATTTTAGAAATCGGGTTCGATTTTCTGAAAATATAAAACTTTGATGATTTTTAAAAATTTATATAAAGACCACGTGGCAAAACTAAAAATATATTTGGACTCTACGAAATTTTATGAGTTTTTTATAATTTTTTTCAAAATTTTTGGACCTCATTTTCGGTCCCAAGACAAAGTAAAAATTCAAAATTTTGTATTTTGAATCGGACCGGCCGAATCGAACCGGACTGGTCGAATCGGACTAGCCTTTTCTTTTCTTCTTCTTCCCTTCCCCGCGCATCCCTTCCCTCTTCCTCTCTCTCCCATTTTCTCTCTCCTCCCTCCTCCCCACGCCGCGCTGCCACCACCCAGCCCTCCCCACCTTGCCGGTGCGCCGCCCCAGCCTTCCCCCACCTCCAGCCGGCCTTCCAGGCGGCCGAAAATGACGCGCAAAGAGGCGAAATGTGTAGTGCGCTGTTTTAGCTTCCCGGTCAAAATCCGGCCAATCCGGCCACCGATTGGGCCGGCTCTTGTGTCAAACACCATCTACACCTCGAGAGCTTTTCTATAGACACTAAGAACACCAAAATCCATTAAGCGGTTTGCCTAATTTTTATCCGGGAAGTTTTAGCCCATTTCAACTTTTGGGCTAGATTTCTCGCAAACCGTGAACCCCACGAGAAAACCGAGAGTACTAGAGTGCTCCACTCGTCAAGAGCTTCGAGGCAATATAAATTTTGAAATTTTTCAACACCGTTTTTCGGTAGGTCCCACGAAACTTCGTAGTGTTTTTCCGAGCATTAAATGAGCTTAGAAAATTTAGTAAAAATTATATGCTAGCCCCCGTGTTGTGGGCTTCGTGTAGATACCTTCAATTCACAGAAATTCGACGGTTGCCAGGGTCTGTGAATTTCCAGCCAGACAGACAGGCTACTGAAAAAGTCTTGGAATTGGATCGAGATTTTGGCTACCCCACCATTGTCAGACGTCTCGAGTTATGATTCTTTTTGCATTAGCTTAGTAATATTGCTAAGGACCGCGGACAAAGTTTGAGAATTTTTAGAGCTTATTTGGGTAGTTTTTGCAAAAAGGGTCAATTATAAGGACTAAACTGTAATTTTACATATTGTGATTGATGACTGTTTAGATGGGCCCAGGAGGGGCTATGTGATGTGATTAAGTTGTGGGTGTATGGTTTGTGGATATAGAAGTGTGTTTTAAGCCCTTTTGCAGGTTGGGTAGGTCCTAGGTATAGGGGAGACTCTGCCGGATTTTCGGCACGACATAGGATACCTTTGGTCTTTTTCTTAGTTTGTATTGAGTCAAATTTATTGAATGATTGTAATAAAATTGTCAGGTGAGCTGGGATAGCCTTCCTCCTCCGCCCAGCCGCCACAGTGACTGCTGTTAAGTTTGTGAGTAAAATATTAATTTTAATTGTAATTTCGATATTATTATATGTTTAAGCATGCCCATGCATCACTTATAAATATGTATCTATATAGTTAAACTCTAGGCACGTTTTATGTTGCATTCACAACTGTTAAAGTGCCATGGATGTTGTTATGGTAATTTGGAGCAGTGTGCGTGAGTTGGCGTGCATGTGGTATGGTGTTGGCTATGGACAGGATGGGTAGACACGGCTTGAGATCTTCGCTGGGACCCGGTCATTCGGGGTAGACACGACTTGAGTTCTTCGCTGGGACCCCGATTTGGTTTATTAAGCGAAAGTCCAGCTTGAGTTCTTCGCTGGCACAGGTTGGATTAAGAGGGCTGTATAGGGGATCAGCTCCCATATATGTATTGTTTGACAGTGTTGGGTGTGTGAGTGCTCCAAATTGCCTTTTTGATGTGATTTGTATGAAATTTATGATAGTGTTGCATTTCACTTCACAGGGTGCATTAGTTTTAGATAGTTATAGAGATTATGGTTAAAATTGATATTTTACTCTCTGAGTCGAACGCTCACTCCTGTTCATTATTTTTCCAGGCTACAGGAGGATTATTATTGTGGTTAACCTGCTTTTCTTCTTCGCAGGTCGTTTATTTATATTTGTGTAATTCTGTTAACTCCTAGAATTTTCGCACGTGTTAGAAATATTTATTTGATTTGGGTCTATAATATAATTTGCCATGTTGGACCTGTAAACTTATTATATACATGTATGTTGGACTGGATGAGGGAGCTGAGCTCCCATTTGACTTTATGTTATTATGAGTATGTGGAGGGTGAGCTGAGCTCCCCAATTGATTATATATTGTGTTTACAGGTTGGGTGAGTCAAAAACTCCCCGTTAAAAGGTCTATTTTATGGCTAGACTCTGTCCGGTTGAATTCTTGAAATTGGGCCCAAATGGGCCTTAGAGTTGGGTTGAGGTATAGTTAGGCTTACTACGGGCATCGGGAGCTTTAGGCTGGCCCAAGTCCTAGTGCCGGCCCGGCCCATAGATTGGGTCATGACATTTAAATAAATAGAATTTAAATATTTTATAGAATTATTAAATTTTAAAATATAAATTATTAATAAAAATATTATTTTATGTAAAATGTTAACTATAAAATATATAAAATTAAACGGGTTGTAGTAATTTTTGAATGATAAAAATCAGATTTGAAATGAGTTTGAGTAATTTAACATAAATTTGAAATGAGTTTGAGTAATTTAACATAAATTGAAAAAATTAATTGGGTTCAAGTATCGACAGGATATCCTACTCATTGACATCTCTACATGCATTGTACGTCATTTATACTCGTTGCCATACTTGTGATTTAATTTTTATATATAGTTTTCTCTTAATTTTTGGCATATGATATAGTAATAATATATTGATTTTTAATAGTTAATTAAATTAAATGTGCTTTGTATATTTTATTTTTTCATAAGTTTAATTTGTTAATCTTAAATAAAGTTAGAATTTATTTTTAATCTTGCTTTTCTATATAGTTTAGAATTAAATCATCATCTTTTACTACTTTTAGCAATGTACATATTATGTTGTTTTTATTAATAAAATTAATAATGTATTAGTTTAGGATTTTTTTTAAACTTTAAAATATTCCTACTTTACTTACACGTATTATGTTACTCTTATAAATAGTATTAATGAGTCAATATTAATGAAAATTTCACATTTCTATCATTGGAAATTTTAGAATTTTTTACTATTTTGTGAAATTTACAATAATATTTTATTACATATTCTTATAATATTAAAATTTTATATTTTATTTTTGGAATATTATTTCTGTTAATATAATATGTATTTTTATGAAATAAATTACTTTATATAAATTTAAAAGATAAAATATTAAAATTTTGTAATGCTTGAATTTTTCTTATTTTATACATAAAGATATAATTAAAGAGAAAGAGAAGAATACACACTGTTGCATATAGAGATTTTTAATGTGCTTTGTATATTCAGGATGATAAATGACATTTATTATTATTTTTTTTAACTATACAATAAATGATAGTTACATATATGAGATTTTTCTTGACATCTTTGCACAGGCTTGTTAATATGGTTTTGAAGTTTACTATTTTTTTTTTAATTTTTCTTTTTTTTTATGAAGATGATGAGGAATGAAAATTTCTAATTATGCTAAAAGTTAGAAAAAGGATTTTCCTTTCATAAAAATATTATTATGAAAATTTTTAAAATTTTGAAAAAATAATTAATCTTATATTATTATATAGTTGTTTTGATGAAAGGATTTCGCGCACGTTGACTTTAACTTATTATGGTTATCTATAAGTAGAATCACTTTTAACATACAATCCAAATTTTATTTTATATTATTTATATCAAAGTTCTCCACTTAAATTTTATGGATACAAACTCTTTGAAAATTTTTCTAATAGAACTCCATATTTAATAGAAAATAATAAAATACCTTCCTATTTTTAAATAATTTATTTAATAAAAAATAATAAAATACTTTTTTATTTTTATAAATAATATAAATCATGAAAATATTTTTATAAAATTTTATTTTAAATTATATTATAATAAAAATTTAATTAAGCAGACTTTAAATACAAGTAAGACAATGAATTTTATATTTATATAAAATCTAAAATTATATAAACAATGAAATTTTAAAATTTAAGAATTTTAAATTTATATAAAATTTATATAAACACTAAAATTAAATTAAATATTAAAAAATATAATTTTAAATACTATAAATAATGAAGACAATTTGATTAAAATCGATGTTCCCTTCATAAATAGACATAGATGAATGTATTGTCAATTTAATGATGAGAAAACATTATTAATTATTATTTTTAATTCAGTTCCAATTGAATTCAAATTTGAAACCACAAAAATTTAAAATTATAATAGATTAATTAATTATTTTTATCAGTTAATCAAAAATATCAATGAAGGAAAAAAGATTGCATGTTTCTTTCAAAAAAGTTTTGAGTTGTTTTGTTAAAAGTCAATTTGATGGGTTCCATGGAGAAAGTGGACCATACGAATGGGTATAATAATAATAATAATAACAGGCCAAAACCCACTGTTTTTTGTTAGTAGTGATATTTTATTAAATAAAAATCAGATCGCTAGCTAAAACCAGGCCGATAGGCCTCACCCTTATGCCTAATCCTAGGCAACAACTAGCTAAGTGAAAAAACCTATAGAATATTAGATAACAACTATAGCAAAGTGAAAACATACATATAAAGTTGGACATTACAAAGATCCAAAAACGCATGAGACAAAGCCAAAATATTAATATAGCTATGTGCATGAGGCAAGAGAAGTAAAAAAGTAAAAACCAAAGCGAGTAGCGGAACTCTGCACCAGATTCTGTAGAAAACAACATGCAGAAGCAATGAAGACCAAACTTGGACCTGACAAAAATTTGCAAATTTAAGACAGCAACATGTCCAAGCAATAGAAAATTAAAATTCTACAAACAGCGATACAATTAAGGGCCAAAACCAAAAGAAACTTTCTTTATCTCTACCTTTTTAATACTTTACACAACAAACTCACAAAGAAAGGATTCAAAATTTATCATATAATTAGATCTTTATCTGAGTTCTTGAGAAATCATCATTTTTTCCTTCACTAGATGTCATAAATCTGAAACTTATAAAATCAGTAGATCATCAATCATCATGGGAATCAATAACTATAAATAAAACCAATTTACAAAACTCCCAATCATAACAAAATATCAGCAAAAAAGAAAAAAAAATCATCTTGATGTACCTTATTTAGTCAAAATTGATGCCATTATTATCCTCATTGATAAAACAATTACAAGTAGCAAGAATGTCATTCAGACCCTCAATGAGCACATATCTGTAGCACATTAAGATTAAAATTAGTCTGCATGTTTATAGTCTATTTAACAATAAAATATCTAAAAAAACTTCACTTTTAAAACTAATATAAAAACAACTTACTTGAAAGTGATGCATTATTCTTCTTCTAATGCATCATCAACTTTTTTAGCTCCCTCCTCTATATCAATAATTATGCCATCAATATCATTCCTGGTCCAATTATCTTCTTCAAATTCTGCATTACTAGATCCAATGATATCACCACCATTTATAGGAAGCCCACAGTTTGACTCTAATGAAATCTCCTCTCCCATTTCATACAAGTCATGAGGTTTTGTTCTAACAACAACATTCCAATCAGATTGCAATGCATCTTGAACATAAAAAACTTTTTGCACTTGTGATGCAAAAACAAATGGTTCATCATGTAAATGCACTCCAGTATGGATTAGCTTTGATAAGTTCACAAGTGTGAAACTAAGTTCATCTTTTCTTATCCCTTTTCCCCACTCTATATCAACCCAATCACATTTAAATAACACAACTTTAAACATTTCATAATAATTCAGCTCAATTATGTCATTTATCACACCATAATAAACAATCTCTTCTTCTGAACTTGATGCTTTTGCCATGACCATAACACCACTATTTTGTGTCTTCCTCTTACCCTCCCTTTCTTTAGTGTGGAACCTTATCTTGTTGATGATGTACCCTTTATACCTTTTTGCAACAAAGTTTGGTCCTTGACTTAACCATTTAACATGGTTAGTGACTTGTGGACTATTTAACTCTGATAATCTATCAACCAGTAAGCAATCAATTTATTCATACCATAAATATAATTGCCATCACTTCTTATCGATTAAAAGGTAAGATTCAACAATATACTTACATGAGAGCAGAACCAACTAATAAATGTTGAATTATGAAGTCTTTCTAACTCTATTTCAGAAGCTCCACGATTACGATTTTTACTACGATTTTGTCTTTTAATTATATTTCGATGCTCCCTATTAAGAAAATTTACCATAATATATCAAAATGTTATTAAAAATATACCACAAATCAAATATAAATAAACAAATCAAAGTTTTTAATGCATACTCAATGAATGGAGTGATGGAATCACAATTGTATAGAACATATCAATGTGCTTGCATACTTGTTTGGTCATCAAGAATTGCATCAAATACTTTTCCAATTGGATGACCTGGTACAATAAGCAAAGGAGCATTTTGTGGTGGGGGCAGATCAACTTCATCATCATTCCTTAATGATCGATTAAAATTTGTTTCAACACATTCAAAGTATCTAGAACAATATGTTATAGATTCATTTGCTATATACCACTCAGCAATTGAACCTTCAGGATGGGCTCTATTCCTCACATTTGACTTCAGTGTGAACAAGTACCTACATGTCATTAATGAAGATCAAGCAAAAGTTTCACAAAATAGTAAAAAATTAAGGAAGACAAATGATATGAAGGGGAAAAAAAAAGAAAAGAAAAAACCTCTCTATTGGATACATCCATCGATAATGCACTGGTCCTGCTAATCTTGCTTCAGTGGCTAAATGAATAACTAAATGTACCATAATAGCAAAGAATGATGGTGGGAAAATCTTTTCAAGCTAACACAATGTTAAGCATATTTGTGATTCTAATTCATCAAGCCGACTTCTTATGAGAACTTTAGAACATAATTCTCGAAAATAATAACACAAATCAATTATTGGTTGACATACTTTCTTTGGTAAAGTTCCCCTCAAGGATATAGGCAACAAATCTTGCATTAAAACATGAAAATCATGACTTTTAAGCCCTATTATTTTGCGCTTTTTTACTTTTACACATCTTGAAATGTTTGAGGAACAACTATCTGGCACTTTAAGTTCTTTCAACACTTTAAGCACACGATCCTTCTCCATAAGGGACATTGAGTAACAGGCAGGAGGTAAATATGTCTTTTCTTATACGCATGTTCATGAGGTCTTGACGTGCCTTCAAATTATCCTTTGTTTTCCCATCTAAGTTCAACAAAGGTTCCTAATATATTATCACACACATTCTTCTCAATGTGCATGACATCAAGATTATGTCGAACCAAATTAAACTCCCAATATGGCAAAGTGAAAAATATGCTTTTTTTGTTCCATGCCTCTTCCTTCTTAATTGCTTCACCATTTTCATTCTTTATAACTACTTTACCATCTAATTGTTTCAAACCAATAGATCCTGTTGTTCGAATTGGTGTTTTTCTCAATTCATCTTTACCATCAAAATTACGCTTGTCACGTCTAAATGGATGATTAGGAGGCAAAAATCGATGATGACCCATAAAGCAATATTTCCCCTCTTTATCCAACCACTTTAAACAAGTGTCAAAGCCACAAGAAGGACAAGCAAATTTGCTTTTAGTATTCCAACCTAATAACATTCCATAAGCAGGAAAATCATTAATGGTCCACATTAGAGCAACACGCATTTGAAACTTATTGTGGCCATGGGCATCATAAGTATCTAGACCATTAGTCCATAAATTATTCAACTCATCAATTGAAGGCTGCATGAATACATCAATTTTGTCTCCAGGTGACTCGGGACCAGGAATAAGTAAAGATAATATGAAAGAAAATTACTTCATACATAACCATGGAGGCAAATTATAAACAGTTAAGATGATTGGACATGTACTATGCACAATGCTCATATTTCGAAATGGATTAAAACCATCACTTGCTAAACCAAGTCGAACATTATGTGGATCTTTAGAAAATTCCTTATATCGATTATCAAATTCTTTCCAAGCAATGGAATTAGCTGGATGTCTTAAATAGCCATCACCATTACGCTCATCAGAATGCCATCGCATCAAAGAAGCAGTTTTGGAACACATGAACAACCTTTGGAGTCTTGGTTTTAAAGGAAACCACCTTAACACTTTTTTTGCCTTTTTTTTTCTTCTTTCTCATCATTGTAGATGACCCAACATCGAAATCCATTACATTTGTAACCCATCTAGAAGCACCACAAATGGAACATATTTGATCATTCACATTTTCCTTCCAAAATAACATACAATTATTGGGACAAGCATGAATCTTCTCATAACCAAGACCCAACTCACCGATGAGTTTTTTAACCTCATAACATGGCTTTGGTAATTTTCCCCGTTTGGTAATGTTTCTCTCAAAGTACCAAGCAAATCTTTGAAAGATTTATTACTCCACCCATTCAAGCATTTCTTGTGAAACAAGTCTAGAATAAATGAGAGTTTGCTATGTTTTTTGCTACCCTCAAAAAGCACTTCATTAGTTTTTTTCAAAAATCCATAAAACTTTTGAGCTTCCTCATTCAACTCTTTTCCATCGATTTCAATGTTTTGATCATTACCACAGTCAACGTGCTCTACCATTTCACTATTGAAACCTTTGTCTCCAATGTTTGCATGACCAATTACCATATCTTTTATAAATTGTTGAATCCCGACTTGTACACCTGAGCTAGATTGTCCATAATTTAAGTTGAGATTATTAAAATGATCACCTTCTATGGTAGTTGATAATGACTCACCATGACAATACCACTGCATGTAGCTCATGCAGAACCCATGCTTTATTATGTGATCCATAACAACATCTTGGCCAAATCGGAGTGCATTGACACACTTTATACATGGACATGGTAGCTTCCCATCTTTAGAAGATTTAAGAGCAAATTGTAGGAAATTTAGTATTCCTTGCAAGTAGTTAGTACTTAATCTATTCGACTCGTGTATCCATGACTTATCCATTTGAGCAAGCTAGTATCACATAAAACAAAAAATAATGCGACTTATTACTAGATAGACTAAATGGAGTCAATATAAATCAATCATAACATCTATTGAATGATCATATGGCTTTAGTAAGAAAGCAATAAAAATGAGGATTTAAGAACTTGCAAGTTTTAGGATGTATAGTAAAAATAATAATGAGTGCTAATTTGATTCAAATTATATGAGTTCGAGTTTCAATTTGATACAAATAAATTAGAGAATATATTAATTTAACAACAACAACAACAACAACAACAACAACAACAACAACAACAACAACAACAACAACAACAACAACAACAATAATAATAATAATAATAATAATAAATTAATGGATAATATGAATATCTTCAAAACATGATCAATAGGAGCATAACAATTTCAATGGGTTAATATGGAAAGAAAAATGCAAGAGTCCATGTGATTAACTAATTATGCACCAAATCACATCAAATGTGTTGCAGATTCATAACATCAAGCGCTGGGCTGACTCAATTTTATACTTTACTCATAGACATTTATCATTGCATTTTGAAATTGGTATTAGCCTCTTATTTTGAGATAAGCCAAGGTCTAGGGGATGTGAAATTTCAATAGTTTGTAACTAAAAAGTGCAATACATATTCAAAAAAATGAAAATCCTATAGAATTTTAATTTGTCTTGTTCCACTAGAATCTAATAGTTACACCAGTTTAGTAGCTTTTTACAGAGTTTTCTATCACTGACTTTATTATGTGTAACACCACATGATTTAACCTTAACTTTCAAAAGTGAATAATGTTTCTATACGTCGATTAAACCTTACAAAAACAATCATTAGACAAAATTGTACACAACCTACCCACTCAAAATTAATTACAACCCTCTCACAAAATGAATGGCTGATTCCTCAAGCTTAGCGATGGGTTACAAATAGTCAAAAAACTAAAAATATTTTGACCCACAAATTCAACAAATGGATAGATATTAGAGGATTTAATCTGTTGTCTTAAACTTTTCTGCTAAAAACTTTTCTACTAAGCTTAACTGCGTCCTTGTGATGCTTGACAAATACAGAGAGTAAATGGTCCTCATTTGATGTGTCCCAAAAATTTCTTGCCATTATGCATTTCCCTAATCTCCACCTTTACATTCTTTTAATGTAAAAAGAATGAGGCTAATATAGACATATCTATGGAAAGCCTTTTTTCCATCTTTGAACAACTCAAACTATTTATAGCCCATTAATTATACTGTAAAATCTAAATCAAAACTACACAGCGCATGCCCACTTAATAAAACATAATTAAACATGTAGAATTACTCAGATGATGGTGGCTTTAGCTATAATTCTTAACTCCAAAATCCCATAATATTATTTCCTTTACATGCATGCCTTTAGTTCTTTGATGTAAAGGAAAAATATGAAAAACAAAGTTTAAGGGATGAATTTTTATTAAGTATTACTTGTTGTTATATGCAAATTTCTTAGATCAGGTTAAAAGCTAGGTTTGAGAAAATTAACAGTATAAAATAAAATAAAAAAATTAGAGAAGACAACTACAAAAAGAGTTGATTGATTAAAAAATATAAAAGGAAAAAGTAACTTATAGGTGATAATGATCACTCTATTATCTTTTTAGCTTGAATCTTGTTTTTTGATTTTGTGATTTCGCTTGGAGAGCACGCAGAAGAAACTTTTTTGCAAGGAAAAAGTTTGATGAAAAGTAAAGTAACCCAGCCAGTGGTTTTACGTCCACAGGTAGGATAATATCATTTTAATATAAATTTGACTTTCGGTAGGTTCAGGTTTCTATAGTATATATATATTTTTTCTTTAAAAGCTATACTATATTTAATTAAAATTAATATGCCCTTCTTCTCGGTTTTTATTTTATTCCTCATTTTTATATTTATATTTAATTTTTTTATTTTCAAAATAAATTCATAATTAAAAAAAATAAAATGCAAACAGTGATTTACTTATAAACTTATTTTAATGCAAGAAAAATAAAAATTAACGTTGCACTTTGGTGTAAAATATTCAATAAAATATAAAAATTAAGAAATAACGTTAAAATTCAATTGAATTCAAATAACTGTACCTAATTATTTTAGGTATTCTAATTAACTCGAATTTCCATTCGAGTATTAAATTAATAAAATATAATTTTTAATAAAAATTAATCTTTTTTCTTCAAATACTTTCAAATCCTCAAATTTAATCTAAATATAACTCTAAATTTTCGTGATAATAAAATTTATTTTATTTAACCTAGTCTCATTTAGTCCAATAGTTAAGAGGATATTACTAAAAATGAATAATTCTAATATTTATGAATATCCAGTTTGACTGAATCCTAATAGGAAGGAGTTAGAATTTGATGAATAATACTAATGTGGATTCAGGTTTATATATTGAGTATGTATTATCAAAGTTGTTTATATAAATAATTAATTACATATAAAATCTATTTTTTTGTAATAATATTTATAAATTATATATTATATTTTAAATAAATAAAATATTTTATAAAATTTTTAAAAATTTTAAAAATAAATTATTAATAAATAATATTTTTTATATACATTATTAATTAAAATATATAAAATTAGATGGACTCTAATATTTTTCGATTAAAAATAATTAGATTTAGGATAGATTCGAGTAAGATAATTGTGGGTATCTTACTCATCGTCATTCCTACATATCACTCACTTGATAAATTCAGATTTGAGTTCCTACTTATCCAATTCCCTAAATTACAAAAAAAAAAATTATTATATTTAAATTAAATAAAAGAAATAAAATTACACATGACTTAAAATAATTGGAATTCAAATGACCCAAATTCAAATTCATTCAAGCTGATCCGTTTACCATCTCTAATGCTAATTAAAAAAAATCATTCCTAATATATACAATTTTCCGTATTTAGTTACCATACTTGAATATTACCTGAATATGTATCTGTTAATTTAATTTTAATATATTCAATTAATTTCTAATTTATATAATCTTTTTGTGAAAAAATTATATTATTTTAAATTCAATGATTTATTAAAATAATAAAATATATAATATCAATTGATAATCTAAAATGATTTATTTTATACTTAATTAATGTTTAATATAAATAGGTCATGTTTAAGTGACAGTATACAATATTTTAAATTCATACCTTTTTTAAATTTTTAATAATTGAATGCATATCTCGTGATATGAGAGGTTATAAATTTAAACTTTAATATTTTTTATCTTCTTTAAAAAATTTTAAACTACCAAAAGAAAAAAAATTAAAACTTTTATTCAAACTTAAGATGTTTAAAAGTAATAATAAAAAAAGCCTACTTTCTTGATTACATTTTCTTTTTATTTTTTAAAACTTTTATACAGATAGATGTAACAAGAAATAAACTATAATAATATTTACAAGTGTTGCATCCTTTTCCTCTTTTATTGATATTTATTAATATGTCATAATACGTAAAGCTTTAGTGACATTTCATATAAATGTGTTAGGTGGAGTACACTATTTTATATCTGAATTTTATTAAGAAAACATCGTGGCATCCTGAACTTTTAAAATATTACATAACACATCTCAACTTCTTTAAAAATCCCATAATACTCTTGAACTCGTATAAAATGGAATTAAGATGCCTTTTGGATTCTAGTCAGCAGATCGCCATGTCAATATAATGAAGAGTATCTTAATTTCACTTTACAATAGCTGTGATGTATCATTGAACATTTATAGGAGTTGAGGTATGTCATGAGACGCTTTAAAAGTTCAAGGTTTCACGATATTTTTTTGATAAAATTTAGGTGTGAACTCATGTGTTTCACTAATGTGTCAAACAATATATGATGACAATTTCACAAATGATACTATAAATAGTAATTTAGTAATATTTTTCATAAATGTCACAAAAAATGTTAGAAAAAATTACACTATAGTCATATAACATAAAAACATTACTATACTCTAAATACATGTTGCAACAGGTAAAATATTTAATAACATTTATTACAAATGTTATTTAAATGTTACTTTTAAAATTTTAAAGGACATTTGCAAAAAAAATTATTATAAAAATGTTACTATAAATCATTTTTGTTGTAGTGTTAATACTAAATATATTCTTTCTGAACTCTAAAGCACTCATTTATGTTATGTTATAAATGTTTGAACTAGAATTTAGCATTCATGAATATGATGTTGAGGCTCAAATATGGAGCTTTTTTTTTTTAAAAAGCAAATGTTTAATGTTATAGATGGAATGCTAAAGTATAGTTGTTAAAGAGTTGCTTTGAGTTATGTATCTCTATGTGAAAAAAATGATTCTTTTATATGTGCTTAGGCTTGCTATAAGTACTAGCAGCCTTAAGCTGACCCATTTTTTGGTGCTAGTAATAGCCTCTAAATTATGTTGTTACAAGCATCCAATCAAATTGAGCTGCCTCCATAATTGAAAGTGCATATAGTCTTCCATGTGAGCTTTCTAAAGCCCTATTATAAAGACAAGGAAGACCTAAGTAATGGCAAGTCACATAGGGCACCACTAGTCATGGAAACATCATTTGAGTGAGAGATTGAGGGGATTTTGGGATATCAATTCATTCAACAGTAAGAAATCCCTAACTACACTGAGTTTTTAATTAATTAGAAAGATTTACAAGATGACAAGGTTAGTTGGCAGAAGGAGGCAAACTTGTGGCAATTTGAGGAGGCAATTGAGGCATACAAAACTAAGAAGCTTAACAAGGGCTTCAAGGACTTTGGTAGGGGAGGTTATCAATTCCCAAGTGTTGAACATGCTAGGAGGGTAAAGAAGGTCAAGGCAAGTGAACCACATCAGTAAGAACTTGTAAAATTTTCTGAAATGTTGGGAAGAGGTTTGGGGCGTGCTAAATGTAATGTCCACCCTTTCCCAGCGTCAAAAATTCTATTGTTGATGGAATATTTTGATGAATTTAAAGATTCCATAGATAAGGGAATGATGGTAAAAAGTGTATGTATATGTAAGAATATGAGGTGTTCAAAATGTATTTAAAAATGAAAATGTTTTAAAGGTCTTGTTGCTTAAAAGTTTTAGGGGTTTCCTTAAGCAAAAGGAACTTTGGCAGCCGAAGCATGGACATTCGGTAGCTGAAGTCCTTTTTTTCTATTCAATTCCTTTTCTAGGCAAAATGGATTGTGGTAGTCAGAATTATGACTTCCGACAGCTGAAAGTCCCTTAACAGTAAGGGTATAAAATGGCCAATAGCCTGTTTTGCTATCAAAAAAGAACTTGAATTCTCACTCCTTTCTCTCTAAGCTACAGTGGCATGCAGATTTGGGTTTTAAGAGGTTTTCTCATCCATTTCATATTATGAAGCTTGGATTGCATGTTTGTATGGAGCTTGATTCTAAGTTGTTTTTGGCCCTAGACTTGTGTCTATATATTTGGATTGTGTTTTGGAAACTTGTGGTGAGTTTAGGTGTTATTGGGAGATAGATTCTATAGGTTTTTCACTTGGAAATTTTAGAAATTCCCAGGTTTGGCTATCAAAAGCCATTATTTCGGCAGCCAAAGCATGCAGTTTCTCAGAAAAATCTAGAAAATTTATAGGTTCAATAGTTGAAGTCTAAGACTTAGGTAGCTGCAGTGGCTACTGAAGAAAAAAGGGACTTTTGAGCCTCAAGGGTCCAACAGCCAAAGTCTAAGACTTTGGCAACTACAGTAGCTACTAAACTAAAAGACCAGTCAAAGCTTGAGACTTCTGCAGCCTAAGTCTAAGACTTCGGCAGCTGATGTGGGTTCTACCAAGCCTAAACTCCCTTCTTTCCTGAGGTTCCAAAACATGATTTCTTTGGTCAAAGGGGACTAAAATAAGATGTGCGATGTATGTGTAGAGTTTTAGAGCTCCGAATAACTCTGTAGGATCTAATGTTTATGTCACGACCCAAAATTCTGAACCGTGACCGACGCATAATTTAAGTATTCTTAAATCATGCAAGCCTTATCAGAGTATCTTGAATGAATATATTATCACTTACTAATCCCAAAAAAATAGACAAAATTCAAATAAACAAAATGCTGAATAAACATCATAAATATTCCATAAGTAAACTGCGGAGTCTCTACAGATTTCAATAAAAACTTAAACTGTTCAATAAACTAAACTAATTATTAGCCCGAGAAAACATGAATTCGGGCATACCATGAGAACAAATCAAAGTTGTCCCTCTCCAGAAAATGGACCGAATATTTGGATCAGCTGCAGAATTCTACTGATCTGAAACAGATAACAGACAGAGAAAACGTGGTTTGAGCTAGATGCTTAGTGAATGATAATTATAGCACACAACGGAATAGGAACAGGCAGACGCTTGATTTATTTCACAATAAATTTTCTATTCAATAAAATCGTGCTCATGCTATCAAAAATCATTAATAAAATAACTTCAATAAAATAAAAATATAAAAGAAATTCACTCAATAAAAATTTTATGGTACAGTGCACCAGGGTGATGATACCCCACATCACCAAAGGCCAGATGGTAAGCGCGCTACCAGATATCAGATACCTTCCTCCTCCTTCACAGATATCAATGCATATGATACTAATGCAAACCATAAACTGCAATGATGCATGACTCGATAATGCAACCTAATACCGTGATAGTCCACACGGCGGGGCGGATAATGTAGAGCATCTGGCACGGTACCAATTCAAAACAGAAAATCAATTTGTACAAATCAATCAAAATCAATAAAAGATTTCAGATAGCAAATAATAACTGTAGAAAGAGATGATTCTCCTTAATATCAATTAATCTGTACATGGGTATATATATATACAATTGATTCCTATAATTGTGTTCTACTAATTAGGAAGAAATCCTAAATAAGAATTCCTAAATAGGAATACAGAATACAAAATATACAGAGAAATAATATAATGATTGACTTTCCATAACACTCCCCCTCAAGTTGGAGCATATATGTTAATCATGCCCAACTTGTTACAAATGTAGTCAATCCTAGCTCCATTCAGAGCTTTTGTGAAAATGTCTCCTAATTGCTCTCCAGTTTTGATATATCCTGTTGAGATGATCAGTTGTTGAATCTTTTCACGAATAAAGTGACAATCAATCTCAATATGTTTGGTCTGCTCATGAAATACCGGATTAGAAGCAATATAGAGAGCAGCTTGATTATCACACCATAATTTCGCAGGCAGGGCGGTCTTAAAACCTGTCTCATCTAGTAATTGAAGTATCCACATTACCTCACATACTGATTGTGCCATGGCTCTATATTCGGATTCAGCACTAGATCGAGAAACTACACTCTGCTTCTTGCTTCTCCAAGACACCAAATTTCCTCCAACAAAAACGCAATATCCAAAGAGTTGATCTCCTGTCAACCTTAGATCCAGCCCAGTCGGCATCTGAAAAACATTCAACATTCAAATGCCCATGATTACCATATAACAAACCTCTTCCTGGAGCTCCCTTTAGATAACACAAGATTTGTCCCAAGGCTTCCCAATGAGCAACAGTTGGGGAAGACATAAACTGACTTACCACACTAACAGCATAAGCAATATCAGGACGAGTGACTGTAAGGTAGTTCAATTTTCCTACCAATCTCCTGTATCTCTCTGGATCTTCAAACAACTCACTATCCCCTGCTAACGGTTGTAAATTTGGAGTCATTGGTGCACTACAAGGCTTAGCACCTAATTTTCCTGTTTCTGTCAATAGATCGATGACATATTTTCTTTGAGACAAGAAAATACCCTTCTTACTTCTCATAACTTCAATACCCAAGAAATACTTTAATAATCCCAAGTCTTTGGTCCAAACTGGTTTGGAGGAAGGTTTTAAGAGATGAAATACCTGCAGAGTCACTCCCAATGATGATAATGTCATCCACATAGACTACCAGGAGAATTAAACCAGCCTCAGATTGCCTATAAAATACTGAGTGATCACACTTACTCTTTTGCATACCAAATTCCTGTACTGCTTCACTAAATCTCCCAAACCAGGCCCTAGGACTTTGTTTCAAGCCATAAAGGGACTTCCGAAGCCTACAAACTTTACCCAACTCTCCCTGAGCAACAAACCCAGGTGGTTGCTCTATATACACCTCCTCCTGAAGATCACCATGAAGGAAAGCATTCTTGATATCCAATTGGTGCAGGGCCAATCATATGTAGTGCTAAAGAGATAAACAAGCAATGTAGTAAGTTTAGCTACAGGAGAAAAAGTGTCGAATAATCAACCCCATATGTCCGAGCATATCCTTTTGCTACAAGGCGTGCTTTTAACCTAGCCACAGAACCATCAGATTTACTCATCAGAATACCCATTTGCAACCAATAGCTTTCTTACCAAGAGGTAAAGGCAACAGTTCCCATGTACCATTAGCATCTAAAGCCTCCATTTCCTCTTTCATAGCAAAGACACCAGGATGAGACAAAGTGCCTCACCAGATTACGAATAGGACCAGAGTCTAAAGAAGTAACCAAACACCGAGAACAAGAAGACAATTGATTATAAGAAACAAAAGAAGAGATAGAGTAAGTACATGAACGTTTACCTTTACGAAGAGCAATGGGTAAGTCTAGATCGGAATCATGATCGATGAGGTGCAGGATCTCCCAACGAAGTAGCCGGTGGAGGATCCGAGTCAGAATCTCCAATCTCTGGAATAAACATGAACAACGGGAGGTCGAGTAGGTCTAGAGACGGAAGAAACAGTGTGAGAGAGGACTAGACATTGGTTGACAAGATATATTAAGAGATCATCCTCCTCCCCGACTCTCATACAGATGATTGAGGAAAAAATGGAGTGGACTCAAAAATGTGACATCTGCAGAAACAAGATAACGATTAAGAGTAGGAGAGAAACAATGTACCCTTTTTGGATCCGGAGTACCCAAGGAAGACACATTTGAGAGACTTTGGATCCAATTTAGTAACTCATGACGAACATCACGCACAAAACAGTACAACAAAAAATACAAGGTTCAACAAGGAATAAAGATTTTGTAGGGAACAAAGCAGTATAAGGAATATCCCCATTAAGGACAGAAGACGGCATACGATTGATCAAAAAACATGCCGTAGAAACTGCATCCGCCCAAAAGTGTTTAGGAACTTTCATCTGAAAAAGAAGAGCACGAGTTACCTCAAGAAGATGCCGATTTTTTTCTTTCGGCCACGCCATTTTGGGATGGGGTATCCACACAGGAAGACTGATGAAGAATGCCATTTTGTGCCATATAAGACTGAAATTGTGCTGAAAAGTATTCTTTGGCATTGTCACTTCTTAATATGCGCACAGAAGTATTAAATTGAGTTTTGATTTCATTACAAAAGGCACAAAAGATAGAAAACAACTCAGAACGATTCTTCATTAAATATAACCAGGTAACACGAGAGTAATCATCAACAAAAGTAACAAAATAATGAAATCCAGTTTTAGAAGTAACAGAACAAGGACCCCAAACATCAGAATGAACTAACTCAAAAGAGGATGAAGCCCGTTTATTGACTCTAGACACAGAAGGCAAACGATGATGTTTTGCAAACTGACACGACTCACATTCTAGTATTGATAAATACTGAAACTGAGGACACAACTTCTTCATGGTAGACAAAGAAGGATGGCCCAATCTACAATGAGCTTCAAGAGGTGTTAAGGTACTGGAGCAAACAAGCGACCGCGATACATGATTTTCCAGAATGTAGAGACCACCTGACTCACGTCCTCTACCAATAATCTGCTTCGTCGTAAGATCCTGAAATAAACACTGGTCAGGAAAAAAGGAAACAGAACAATTTAAAGTACGAGTAAGTTTACTAACAGAAAGTAGATTAAAAGAGAAATTTGGTAGACACAAAACAGATGACAAAGAAATTGACGAAGTCGGATTCGCAGTTCCAGAACCCATGACACAAGAAGTAGAACCATCAGCTAAAGTAATGAGAGGAAGTGAGATTAGGTAAGCGGATAGAAGACTAGAATTACTGTCATGTGATCATTGCACCGTAATCAATAACCCATTTAGATGAGGAAGACACAAGGCATGTAGTGGATTTACGACTCGTGATCGCAGTGATGGAACTGGTAGGCTTTAGAGATGCCTGATACTGGGAAAACTGTGCAAAATCCTCTGCAGATACCAAAACAGTTTTCTCAAAGGAAGATACTGTAGAATCCTCTGTTGCCATATTTGTCATCTGTGATCACTGATTTTTCCTCTGAAGTTGCGGACAATTATATTTTGTATGGCCAGGCTCATGGCAATAATAACAAATGACTCCTCTTGAGTCCTGATTAGAACTAGCCTTCCCATTACGCTGATTACATTTGCTGTAATTCCTCATCTACTTCCTCATCTATTACCCTGTTGTACATTAGGATTACGGCTAATAAGAGCACTACTGCCAGGCTGTGACTATAGGGTACTCTCTCAACGAAGGACACCTGTTAATGTTTCATGCAAAGAGGAAATCTCGAATCGAGAGAATGCGAGATTTAGCGATCTCATACTCGAAGCAAGGCACGCAAGAAAACTCATAACAACTAGTTGCTCCGTTGGGCTCTTTGAACTTTCACATCAGAACTAACTGGCAACAATACATTAAGTTCCTAACTTACCAGTGTAAAATACTTAAAATAAGACGTGAGAGACTTATTCTCTTTCTCAGGACGGTAGAATGCCTTACAAACATCTTATATACGGGAGATATTTCCTGTACAAGAATAAAGAAAATTTAATTTATCCATCAATTCAATAACAAATTCACAATGATTAATTAAACTAATTACCTCACTGTGAATCGAGTTCAAGCCGCAAAACAACCGAGCATCCTCCCTTAGCCAAGTTTGTTGTGTATCATCGAGGTGGATCTTTAGTAAGGTGATCATCCTTATCAATGCTACGCAAATAGACCCTATGATCTTACTCCACTCCAGGTAATTCGAACCATTAAGTTTGTGTTCCGTGATCTTAGTCATCACCGGAATCACATCAGAAATAACATTCTTATTGTCTGCCATTTGTTGAGACAGAAAACTAACCGAAACGATAATCCAAAGTGCTTACAGTAGCAAAATAACCCAAAATCACAAATCAAGCAAATACCGAAATAGGATCTGAGAGCCAAACCTCAGAAATCCTTTAATGGTGTAATCGGATCGAACAAAGACACAGTGGTGGAATAAGGGGATTGAGGCGACGCGGCGATGTTGATCGAAGTCGAAAAGGCCGGTCGTGCCAAGGTCTCTCTGGTGGGTGGTGAGAACAAATAGTCACCCTAGATAGATGACCTGCTCTGATACCATGTAGAAAGAGATGATTCTCCTTAATATCAATTAATCTGTACATGGGTATATATATATACAATTGATTCCTATAATTGTGTTCTACTAATTAGGAAGAAATCCTAAATAAGAATTCCTAAATAGGAATACAGAATACAAAATATACAGAGAAATAATATAATGATTGACTTTCCATAACAATAACTGATAGTGCAATTCCAATAGTGTATTTCAATAGTTTCAAAGAGTCAATAAAATCAAATCAATCTCAAATCAATTCAGTAACACATCGGTAAATTTTATAGTCAAATATCAATCAATATAAATACATTAAAGGCCTGTTCCCGGAATCCTAATGGGTCTAATACAGAGATAGTTGGCAAAATCAATTATTTAATCAAAATCAAGATAAAATTCAATAATAAAATAAAACTCTAGAAAATCACATATAAAATCATTGTTAAAATATTGATTTAAAATTTCATTTAATAACAAACTTAATGCTAAGAAATTTTTAAAGGGACAAAAACGGTGCCATGTACTATAATTACCACTCACCTGGAACCTCTAAAATAATAGCTAGATTCAATAAAAGAGAGACAATTCAAGCTGACAGAATGAATATTTGAATCTCCTACATACCAAAAATATAAAGAAAATATCAAATAATAATAAAATATAATAACTTTTATATATATATATATATATATATATATATATATATATATATAATAATCAATTATTATCTAATAATAATTATGATCAATCCAATTTAATACCAATGGTCGAAAATAAATTTTTTTAGAGTAGTTGTAACAGATCAAAAAAAATAAAATTAGATTCACCCATTATTAAATAAGGAATGAGAATTCTTACCTTGAAAACAGAATCGAATGTAATGAATAAGAAGTAAAAATTTAGGAATTCTCTGTTGAGAGTATTTGATAGAAAAAGGAGATGACAAAGAGGTTTTGAGAGCAAAGTTTAGCAGAAGAGATGATTAGGGTATATATATATTTCAAGAGTTCTATTAGGTGTAGAATGGAAATAGAGTTATTATTGAATTGGGTTGTTCAAATTGCAGATATATATTTAATTTCAAATATATATATATATATATATCTAAAAATAAATAAGCAGATCATCTAATAAAAAAATATATATATTTTTATAAATATATTAAATTATTGTTAGCTAATTAAAATAAAATAATAATAAATAATAAATGTATATGGGTTTTCACATAATTCCCCCCTTAAAAAAATTCGGTCCCCGAATTTGAATAGACAAAAATTCTAACCTGAAGAATCAAATAAGTGAGGATATTTGGCTCGCATTTCAGATTCTGCCTCCCATGTGACCTCACTACTTGAGTGATTATGCCACAAGACTTTGACCAAAGCCACTTCCTTAGACCGGAGTTTCCTAATTTGTCGATCTAAAATCTTTGCTGGTTGCTCCTCATATGACATATCATCCCTAAATTGCATGGTTTGAGGTTGTAAAACATGAGATGGATCTGGTACATACTTCCTAAGCATAGAAATATGGAAAACTGGATGTTCTTGTGCAATATGAGGTGTAAGTGCTAAACTGTAAGCAACTGCTCCAATTCTCTCCAAAATTTCAAATGGACCAACAAAACGAGGGCTAAGCTTCCCTTTCTTCCCAAACCTCATGATTCCTTTCATAGGGGAAACTCTCAGAAATACATGATCACCAATCATAAATTCTACATCTTTACGCTTACGGTCGGCATAACTTTTCTGTCGACTTTGAGCAGTCAAAAGTCGATCACGAATTAGTCGAACCTTCTCTGAAGTTAATTGTATCAACTCTGGTCTAGTAAGCCTTCTTTCTCCAACTTCATCCCAACAAACCGGTGACCTACACTTTCGACCATATAATGCCTCATATGGAGCCATCTCTATACTTGCCTGATAACTGTTATTATAAGCAAACTCCACTAAAGGCAAATGATGATCCCAACCGCCACCAAAATCCATAACGCATGCACGAAGCATGTCCTCTAATGTCTGTATGGTCCTTTCTGACTGTCCATCCGTCTGAGGGTGAAAAGCAGTACTAAAGTCTACTCGTGTTCCTAAAGCTTCTTGGAATTTCTTCCAAAATCGAGAAGTAAACTGAGTACCACGATCAGAGACAATGGAAACTGGAACTCCATGAAGACTAACAATCTTATTTATATACAACTGTGCAAGTTTAGCAAAGTCATATGTAGTCTTCACAGGAAGGAAATGAGCAGATTTTGTCAATCTGTCCACTATCACCCAGATTGCATTGTAACCACCTCGTGTACTAGGTAAACCCACAACAAAGTCCATGGCAATATGCTCCCACTTCCACTCAGGAATAGGCAATGGCTGAAGTAACTCAGATGGTCTCTGATATTCTGCCTTAACCTGTTGACAAGTCAAACATTTAGCAACAAAGTATGCAACATCCCTCTTTATGCCACCCCACCAATAATGCTCCCTTAAATCACGGTACATCTTAGTTGAACCTGGGTGTCTTGTAAAGGTAATGGTGTGCCTCCTCCATGATTTCTCTTCTCAACTCATCAATATTGGGGACACAAAGTCTAGTGCCATAATGAAGAACTCCATCATCATTCAACATGAATCCTTGAGCTTGGCCTTGATGAATATTATCTATAATCTCACACAGCTGAGAATCCCTCTTTTGAGCAGCCTTAATTTGATCAGTCAAGATAGGCCTAACTCGAAAATGTGCTAAGAATGATCCAGCTATGATTTCAAACTCTACTCCCTGATCTAGCAACTCATGTAATTCACCAATCAAAGGCCTCATCTTGGTAGTTATATGGGCTAAACTACCAGAAGACTTCCTGCTTAGAGCATCAGCCACTACATTAGCTTTTCCAGGTGATCTCGTATGGTGCAATCATAATCCTTCAGCAATTCTACCCATCTTCTTTGCCTAAGATTAAGATCACGTTGGTCAAAGATGTATTTGAGACTTTTGTGGTCAGTGAAGATTTCACAAGTCTCACCATACAGATAGTGCCTCCAGATTTTCAAAGCAAAAATTACTGCAGCCATTTCCAAATCATGAGTTGGATAATTCTGTTCGTGCCTTTTCAACTGACGAGAAGCATATGCAATAACCCGTCCATGTTGCATCAAAACACATCCCAAACCAATCCTAGAAGCATCACAATATACTACATAACCCCCTGATCCAGATGGAAGGGCTAACACTGGTGCTGTAGTTAAACAAGTCTTAAGCTCCTGAAAACTTTTTTTTTTTTTTTTCACAAGCCTCAGACCACTGAAATTTCACATTCTTCTGTGTCAACTTAGTTAAAGGTGCTACAATATGAGAGAAGTCTTGAACAAACCGTCTATAATACCCTGCTAAACCCAAGAAACTACAAATCTCTGACATAGTTGTGGGTCTAGGCCAGTGAAGCACTGCCTCAACTTTCTTCTTATCAACGCACACCCCATCCTTAGATACTATATGGCCTAGGAAAGCCACACTATCTAACCAAAACTCACATTTTGAGAACTTGGCATATAGCTTGTGTTCTTGTAAGGTCTGAATGACAATTCTCAAATGCTGTTCAGGCTCCTCCTTACTCTTTGAGTACACTAGAATGTCATCGATGAACACTATAACAAATTGATCTAAGAAAGGCTTGAAAACTCTATTCATGAGATCCATAAAAACAGTCGGAGCATTGGTAAGACCAAAAGACATTACAAAAAATTCATAGTGTCCATACCTAGTCCTAAAGGCCGTCTTGAGTATGTCTTCTTTCTTGACCCTCAATTGATGATACCCAGATCGAAGATCAATCTTGGAAAAATATTTTGCACCTTGAAGTTGGTCAAACAGGTAATCTATGCATGAAAGAGGATACTTATTACGCACAGTTACCTTATTCAATTGCCTATAATCAATGCACATTCTCAAAAACCCATCCTTCTTCCGTACAAATAACATAGGAGCACCCCATGGAGAAACACTAGGGCGAATAAACTCGTTATCTAGTAGGTCATGTAGCTGCTCCTTCAACTCCTTAAGTTCTGTGGGTGCCATACGATAAGGTGGCATAGATATGGGCTCAGTTCCAGGAACTAAGTCTATACCAAACTCTACCTCTCGCTCCGGGGGTAAACCTGATAAATCTTCTGGAAACACATCAGGAAACTCCTTAACCACTGTAACATTCTCCAAACCTGCACCTTCTACCTGAACATCTCTAACATAAGCTAGATACCCTTTACACCTCTTCCGCAATAATCGTCTAGCACTCACTACAGAGATAAGATTACTAGAGGCTATACTGCGATCTCCCTGAAATTGAAATTCTGCCTCCCCAGGAATTTAAAGAGTACAACTTTAGTATGATAATCCAATGAAACGTGATAAGTGGCTAACCAATCCATGCCTAAAATCACATCAAACTCAAACATATCCAAAGAAACAAGATCTGCAACTAATTCCCTATCTCCAATGTGAACTATACATCCCCTATACACCATATTAGTGTCTATTGCGTTCCTCATAGGTGTTGATACAGATGAAGGATACTCTAACAAAGTAGGTGGTGCACTAAATATCATGGAAAAGTATGGAGAAACAAAAGAATGGTTGTGCCCCAATCTTAGCCATAGGCATCTGTTCAAATGTCTGATTAATAGTTTTAGGGGGGTACCTCCCTTGTTGGATCAAGGTTTGCACCATTAAGACCCTTAACCCAAGCTCTCCTCTTACGTTTAACAGACTCAGGCACTTATTCATTTTAATAAACAAGTATTAAATTTGAAAATGTGAGCCAAATTAAGACAGGTGAAAAAGTACGAAGGGCCTTGAGATATCCAAGCAATGATAAACTGAAAAGACGTTAAGGATCCTATGCTCCGCAAGTTTACTAGACCTTAACCGAGCTCTGATACCAACTTTGTCATGACCCAAAATTCTGAACCGTGACCAGCGCATAATTTAAGTATTCTTAAATCATGCAAGCCTTATCAGAGTATCTTGAATGAATATATTATCACTTACTAATCCCAAAAAAATAGACAAAACTCAAATAAACAAAATGCTGAATAAACATCATAAATATCCCATAAGTAAATCATGAGTCTCTCTGATTTCAATAAAAACTTAAACTGTTCAATAAACTAAACTAATTATTAGCCTGAGAAAACATGAATTCGGGCATACCATGAGAACAAATCAAAGTTGTCCCTCTCCAGAAAATGGACCGAATATTTGGATCACGCAGAATTCTCTTGATGCAAAGCAGATAACAGACAGAGAAAACGTGGTTTGAGCTAGATGCTCAGTGAATGATAATTATAGCACACAACGGAATAGGAACAGGCAGACGCTTGATTTATTTCACAATAAATTTTCTATTCAATAAAATCATGCTCATGCTATCAAAAATCATTAATAAAATAACTTCATAAAAATAAAAATATAAAAGAAATTCATTCAATAAAAATTTTATGGTACAGTGCACCAGGGTGATGATACCCCACATCACCAAAGGCCAGATGGTAAGCGCGCTACCAGATATCAGATACCTTCCTCCTCCTTCACAGATATCAATGCATATGATACTAATGCAAACCATAAACTGCAATGATGCATGACTCGATAATGCAACCTAATACCGTGATAGTCCACACGGCGGGGCCAGATAACAGAAACAGATACTGGGCACAGGTACCAATTCAAAACAGAAAATCAATTTGTACAAATCAATCAAAATCAATAAAAGATTTCAGATAGCAAATAATAACTGATAGTGCAATTCCAATAGTGTATTTCAATAGTTTCAAAGAGTCAATAAAATCAAATCAATCTCAAATCAATTCAGTAACACATCGGTAAATTTTATAGTCAAATATCAATCAATATAAATACATTAAAGGCCTGTTCCCGGAATCCTAATGGGTCTAATACAGAGATAGTTGGCAAAATCAATTATTTAATCAAAATCGAGATAAAATTCAATAATAAAATAAAACTCTAGAAAATCACATATAAAATCATTGTTAAAATATTGATTTAAAATTTCATTTAATAACAAACTTAATGCTAAGAAATTTTTAAAGGGACAAAAACGGTGCTATGTACTATAATTACCACTCACCTGAAACCTCTAAAATAATAGCTAGATTCAATAAAAGAGAGACAATTCAAGCTGACAGAATGAATATTTGAATCTCCTACATACCAAAAATATAAAGAAAATATCAAATAATAATAAAATATAATAACTTTTATATATATATATAAACGTGAACGGGGACGCTTCCAAAACTTCAATTGTTATGTGAACAGGGACGCTTCCAAAAACAAATATATATATATATATATATATATATATATATATACATATATATATATATATATATATATATATATATAATAATCAATTATTATCTAATAATAATTATGATCAATCCAATTTAATACCAATGGTCGAAAATAAATTTTTTTAGAGTAGTTGTAACAGATCAAAAAAATAAAATAAAATTAAATTCACCCATTATTGAATAAGGAATGAGAATTCTTACCTTGAAAACAGAATCGAATATAATGAATAAGAAGTAAAAATTTAGGAATTCTCTGTTGAGAGTATTTGATAGAAAAAGGAGATGACAAACATGTTTTGAGAGCAAAGTTTAGCAGAAGAGATGATTAGGGTATATATATATTTCAAGAGTTCTATTAGGTGTAGAATGGAAATAGAGTTATTATTGAATTGGGTTGTTCAAATTGCAGATATATATTTAATTTCAAATATATATCTAAAAATAAATAAGCAGACCATCTAATAAAAAAAATATATATTTTTATAAATATATTAAATTATTGTTAGCTAATTAAAATAAAATAATAATAAATAATAAATGTATATGGGTTTTCATAGTTTATAGGATTGAACTTAAAGGATTTGGGAACCTAAGGATCCAAGGCTAGCTATCGTTCATGTTAGGTGGTTAATAGGCTACAAGAGGCGAGTAACTAAATTTAAGTTCTGTAAATATAATTCAAATCATCCATTGAAAGAATAATGCATCAAAGGGTGCAAAGTTAGCAATTTTAAATTTCAAAGTACCTAGTTTTTCATGCAACATACAAACCATTTATACTATTGCAAAACACATAATTTGGTTATGTGAAATTATATTTCAATCGCTAACATGCCTAATTGCCATTAGGAAATAAAAGCCCTAAAATTAACAAGATCAAGATTAAGAAATTTACCCCTAAGGCACAGAATCACATTCAAACACCTAATCCGGGTGGTATAGATCACCAAATGTTAATCCTCTAGTTTTTCCACACAAACAACTTGATTGAAGCTTCCTTGAATGAACCAAAAATCCTTTTTGTGCTTCCAAGTGATTTGGCCAAGATTGCACAAGAAAGGAGTTTAGGTTTTTCTAGGTTTTAACTTTGTGGAAGTATAGAGAAACACTTTCTCAGCCTTTAATTCAAGAGTTACTACTTCTAATATCTCTTGAATTAAGTATAAAGGAAGAAATAAGATGGAGAAAATTTTCTTTTTAGAGAGAGAGAGAGAGAGTCGGCCAAGATGAAGAAGAAGAAGACTAAAATTATTTTTCTCTTCTTTTTCTTTTAAATATTTTAATTTCCCTAATTATAATTAATTTGATAAGTGTCCACATTTAATTCCATAATCAAATGTGTTTTTCTAATTCTTATTAGGCCACTTGTCAAGTTAAGATAATTAGGAAATTAAAATTTCAATTAATTAGTATTATGAAAAACTACCACTTTCTCTCTCCTTTGACTGAGTGAAATTAACCAAATTAATTTCTTTCCTTATGAATAATTAATCAAGTTTACATTTAAACACTTTAAATATTAATTTGATTACTTCCATAGATGAATTTAATTTCAAGTCATGCTAGGGACTTTGTAATCTAATTGCAAATTAAAATTATTAATTTGATTAATTAACTAAATCATTTAATCAATTAATCAAATTAATTATGCTTTGATCATGTTGTTCTTTATGTGTGTGATTAGGTTTATTACTAATAAGCAATAAGAATAATATCAACTCTTTGATATTATTGGAACTATTCCATACTTAAAATTAAATTTTCTTTTTTACTTTTAGTTCTTATAAATCATGGTTGACAGCTAGCATAGTGTACCATGAGACTCAATTAGTTATGAATTAATCCTTAACTCATGAACTTTGACCATAAATACCATGCACAAAAATCACTCCATTACAAAATCCCGATTCAAGCTAGAGTCATGGTTTATGTCAAACTCTTTTTGCTTAGAATCATATGTCATCATTTTAATTCTAATTATTGATTAATAAGATTTTTCAGTTAGAAACACTTTTCTGATTAAGTCTATTTGTTCTGGCTAGGAACTTGACTTACCAAGAACAATTTAAATGGACATAGGATTTTATCCCTATTTACTTAGGATAACGGATCTCATCTTGACAAAACACCTATCTCCATATATAACTAGTTGGAGCCAACACATGCTTATATACTCATACCTAGTACAAGCATGAAAGCAATATCAAACTCAAACCACCTATATACAAGATAACCATATTATCTTAGGTTAAAGGATTATATGCACTATTATGATCTAGATGATTATGTATTGACAAGAGTAAACTCCATGTACATCATTGGTTTGGCCTACTTATCTTATAAGTGCCCATTTTGTTTGTTATATGGCATGAGACTCACCATTCCATATCATTAGTATCTCATACTAATCGATGGGAACAAACAAAATGACAGTTTATATATATAAATCTTATCCTCTGAAGTATTCAAAACTGTAAATCATAATTTATAATACTTGTACCATAATGTTCCGTCACTCATATTCTTAACATTTTAAGAATGAAACATATAACTGGTTACTAAAGGACATTTTCTATTAAATTTAACCATTTAAAGTTAAAAGAAAAAGATATATGCTATTAAAAGGGAATAAATATTTATAAGATACAATTTTAAGATATGCTCTAGAACATACTACTAACATCCACATGCATCATTTTATTATTTATTAGGGTGTATGTATCTAAAATGCGAATATATTGCATTTTGCATAATCCTTGTTGATGCTCGATGGACTTTGGATGACCTACTTGCCTCCCCTATGTCATATATATGCTATGTTATGATGTGATCATGTGTGATCTATGGTGGTAAGACCAATTAAGGCTTAATAAGCCCTTGACACACTACTTTTAAGTGGAGGTCTTAAGTAACCTCTATATGAGCTGGGCACATTGGATCTGAGAGACCACTATGACAAGTCTATCCTATGTGAAATGGTTTTAATGTTAAACTCATTTGGATGATGCATTGCATGTGTATGAAATGAATGATATAATTAAATAAAGTTGGTTAGTTTAGTCATTAACATTGTGTAAGCTTACTCCTTTCCTTTAACTCTCGATGCGGGAGTGTAGGAATAAAAGAGTTCTTTGGAGTTTGAGTAGTAAGAGTAGTTGTAGAGTTTTCCTATATATGTTGAATATTTAATTGACATGTAATATGTAATGGGATAGTTAGTTATTCAAAATTATTGATGTACGTTTTATCTTAAGCTTGTGATGGATACTTGTAATCCAAGCTAACTTTCTAATTGAGTATGTATGTTAGACTAATTACACTTTGGTGATTTTTTTTTTAGCCAAGTTTATGTTAAGAATATTATGTATGAATGAAAAGGCCAAAGTGTAATGATTTAGAGTATGATTGGATTGTGAGATACAGAAATATGTTTATGTTTAATAGGTTTTTTAGGCTTGCTATGAGTTCCGATAGTTTTAAGCTGACCTGATCCCTACAACTGCTAACGGCTCCGAGGTTGGGTCGTTACAAAATTAGTATGAGAGCTTTAGGTTATATCAGTAGATCTAGATGCTAGTAAAGGGATAGGATAAGTATTAAAAGGAAGTATGTTGACCAGCATAGTTAGGGAAATACATGTTCAGTAGGTTTGAGTCCCTGTATGTTACATGTTGTATGTTATATGTATGCTATGTTTAATTATATGTTATGTATGTTATGTATGCATGTGACTCCACATGAACTTTATGTGATCAACACTTCTTGTTTGTTTTTAGAAAATGTAAGGTTTAAGATGGTATACTAGCTTAACTGGTGCCCCATCCGAGAATTGGTGTATTGGAGCATTGCTTACTAACCCTATGGCCAAGGAGAGAGGAGGCAAAAGTGAAAGGGAAGAATCCTCGAAGGGCCCTAAAAGGTCTTTTAAGGTCAGTAGAGAAACATCCAATACACCCAGAATGTCAGTAGATGCACAAAGAAGTTCTCATGGCTTTCAGCAATAGCATGAGAATCCTAAGCCTTCTCGTATGAGAAGGATCAGAAAAGACAATTTTTTAGAGGGGGAAGATGAGTCAGAGTTTGTGTCCCCACCTCAACAAGGGCCAGATTATGGGTTTAGATATGGCTATCCATAACAGGGAAGTTTTGGAAACCTCGGATTTATAGGCTACCCCCAATTTTCTTTTGTCAGCCCCTACCCACCTTACTTCCCACAGTTTAACCCATATCCCATGTATCCTCCCCAACAATACCACTATAACTCCTCAACCACCATGGGAACTCAAAATCTCATAGAGGGAGTTATAAAAGAGCAAGCTCCACCACCACCACCACCAACTCTTGCTGCCCCATCAGTTCTTACATAAGAGACTAGGACAAGTAGTAGGTAAGGCAAAGATGATGGGCTTCCTAAAGCTGGATGTACCTAAATACAAGGAAAGAGATGATCCTTTCGAGTAAGTGAAGGCAATTAAGATGATAGCAGATGAATTAGGTGTGAGTGATAGTGGGGCCATCTAGATGGCCGACTTTACCTTGAAATGTAAAAAGGTGAAGGAATGGTACAAGGCCTACATTGCTGACAAGGTTGACAGTATGATCTGGCCTCAATTTGTAGTGGAATTTACCAATTGGGCATTTCTAGAGAACTCTAAGGAGCTAAAGGTGGTAGAGTTTGAACAGTTGAGACATACTATTAGTATGAGTGTGGATGAGCATACAGACAAGTTTATGGATCTCTTGTAGTATGTGGAGTAGGAGTATGATACTAATAAAAAGAAGGCAAAGAGGTGCACTTAGAGGCTATACTCTAGATACTCTTCATTAATTTTAGTTATTGAAACCCATAGCTTCCATTTGATAATAGATGCTGTAAGGAAAATGACAGCAGGGGCTATCATTGAAGGGAGTCTAGATCTAAAAAGTACTAAAGCTAAACAGTCTACCATTTTGAAGGCTATAGATGCTGGGAGGTTTAGTCATATAACCAAGACTGTTTTCTCATTCAGGTCTAAGAATGAAAAAGTAGGGAAGTTTGGCAAGAAATAAAAGAAGTATAAGTTATGGAGCAGAATCAAGTCAGGCCTCAGGATGGGTAGCGAATCTAGTTCAGGTTCAAATACTTTTGGTTGTGTTAGATGCAGGAAACCTCATCGAGTACCATGTAGGTTCAGAACCTCTAAGTGCTACAGATTTAGACAAGAGGGACACATATCGAGGGAGTGTCCCAATATGGAAAAAATGGCCTTTTAACAAGCAAGGTCAAGCAGTGTGGCCCAACTGGCAGCGAGAAAGACTTCAGTGGGTCCCTCATTGTAAAGGGGGTTGTAGTAAGGCATGAGGCAAAATATCATTCACTAAAATTTTATAAAATGCACCATGTAATACCCAAGAAAGATGATAGAGTCACAATGGTCTTACTTAAGTACCACCTCTTTAGACAACATTTCTTAGACATGCACTTCATACAATCCTAATAGAATCAAACCATTGGTAAGTATCATCTTCCCATAACACTACTATGGTACTAAAGATTATGCCACGAAGGGATAGATAGACAGGAGTCACTGCCTAGGTAATAACCAAAACATATTCAGTGTTTTTTCTGAGGGTAATGGATGACAACTTACTCCTTATGGAATTTCCATAACCATCATTATTATAGCCCAATGTTTAGGTTTGGTATAGTGGGTACGTAAGGGGAAGGTGTTAAACACCCCTTACACCTGGTCTAATCTCGTTAATTCGAGTGCTAGTCCTCTACTAATGTTTCTAGAAGTCTTCTTATTATTCATCTATTAAACTTTATCCTAAAAATGCAATTCTAATCCTACACGCGCAAGTAATTCACAAAAGAGTTGTTTAGAAATAATTTTCATGCACAAGTAATTCCTATATACGAGATTGCTAATTATTTAAATGATATTTATCGGATGACTAAAATTAATTTATTATTGAGAATTTAATTTACAAACAAATTCAATTTCAAACAACCCTAATTTCTATTTAACCTAATTAATTAATTTTTCACCAAGTTACTCTAAAGATATTTAAACTAAATTAATTATGTACATGTGTAATTTATTCTAATATCACATAAAGCCCAAACAATCACAACTTAATAAAGATTTCTAATATGCTAATTTATTTTAAAATTACCAAGTATTTTCTTAAATTTATTTTATACGCCAATGTTAGTTTAATTTACAAATAAGATTAATTTTAATTTACTAAGTATTTATTTAAATTAATTACATGGCAAAGTCAGTTAAATTAAAAACAAAGTTAATTTTAATTTACCAAATAAAAATCCTAGTATTACTATAATTTCATACCAATGATTATTATAGAAATTTAGAGATACTAACTTATCGGTAATTGCAGTTGCCATTGGGGCAAACTACCTTTAAAAAAGGGTATTCTCTTCTAGTATGGCAATGATATCCCTGGCTTACTCCAGTTTAGCTCCATGTAAGTTCCATGCAAATGCCCTCTTTGGTACTTACCTTAGGGCTACTTACCATTTTCATTTGTAATAAAAAATAAAGAAACTAAAGAAAATAAACGAATTAAAGAAAATAAGAAAATACTAATAATAATTCACATTGGATTCTAACTCTAGTATCCTAGGGGGTTAAAATTCCTAATTAGTTATAACTACCTAAGGGTCCAGGTCTTCTAACATAATCCAAAGACTTCATAACACTTCTTGAATTAAAAGAATACAGAAAAATAGATCAAATATCAATTAAAACCCAAGAATACATAAAAACATGCATAAACATACAATTCCTAGATTCTGGCAGATTGACAATAGTAAGAAATCTAATTTTTGAAAAATAATTAGACATGCTTAAAAATCATGAAAAAATTATAGAAGACAGCCGAAACATCAAACAAGATCATAAAATTTATAGACCAAGCAAAACCCTAGATGAATAGTCTACATAAATCGTAACTTTTTTCAGTAACAAAATTGCACTACTTTTTTTGTAAAGTTCATAACTCACTGACCACAATAGATATAAATACAAAACTAATTGGAAAAGATTCAAAAGATTCTAAAATTGATTTTAGACACTAGATTCACATAAGAAGATTAGGAAACAAGGGAGATATGGGCTTCACAATTTGAGTATCCTACAAATCAGATTTTGCAGTCATAACTTGCAAAATACAAAAACTTTTTTAGTGATTCTTAAGCTTGAAATTAATAAAGTTTTGTGTAGAATATGAATATAATTTTTCTAAAATTTTTATAGATTTAGAAAATAATGAAAAGTAATAAAAACATGGGAAATACAAAACTGAACATGTACAGAGTTGTTATCACTCTTAAATTTTTCGTATATACATGAATGTTATGAATATATAAGACAATCTAAAGGCACATAAACATGAAAGCATAAATGTATGGCATATTTCTTGAATATTCATAATTTAGAGCACATGCTTTAAAGAAATCTTGAAGGTTCCTTAAAGAAAAAGGAAGACAGAAAGAAGAAGAAAGAAAGATAGAGATGGGGAAAGCTTACCGAATTGGAGAGATAGAGTGAGAGTTTTTTTATGTGTTATGTTGTTCTCTCCTCCCTTCCCCCTCTCTCTTTCTTTTTTCTTCTTTTCTATGCGGTATTTATAGGGTTTAGGTCAAAACACTATATAGGAAGTGTCGCAAGGTGTTTTGCAGTTGCCTGGACGAACACTCACCGAAGTGGGAAAGAGTGAGGAGTCGCCACTTTAATTTTGAGGAAAATTAAAGAAAACCATTTATGAGAACAAAATTTAAATAAAGCCACTTTGAAAATAGAGATTCTAGGTTCGGGATCCGTATACGGGCGGGGAAGGTGTTAGGCACCCCACCTCGTCCCTCAATGAGGGTGAGCAGATTTAATCTTACGTTCTTTATAAACTAAAATCGATAGTTAGGGGGATTCGAATGAAGATGTTAATCCTTTTGATAAAAGGGAATATTTGATTTTTCACTAATTCGGATCACCCAGATACATAAGTAAATGAGACAACCTTAATGAATTGATGTCGTGTAGCGGTTTTCGTTTTAGGGATTACTTTGCGGGTTTATTAAAAATTGATTTTGAGGATCGGATAAGAACTCTCCTCCGACCTTTTTTATGCATTTGATTACAATTAGGATTGAGAATCGGATAAGAACTCTCCTCCGATCTCTTTTAAGTATTTATTAAAATTTAGATTGAGAATCGGATAAGAACTCTCCTCTGATCTCTTTTAAATATTTGATTACAGTTAGGATTGAGAATCAGATAAGAACTATCCTTCGATCTCTTTTAGGTATTTATTAAAAATTTAGATTGAGAATCGGATAAGAACTCTCCTCCGATCTCTTTTAAATATTTGATTACAATTAGGATTGAGAATCGGATAAGAACTCTCCTCCGATCTCTTTTAGGTATTTATTAAAAATTTAGATTGAGAATCGGATAAGAACTCTCCTCCGATCTCTTTTAAATATTTGATTACAATTAGGATTGAGAATTAGATAAGAACTCTCCTCCGATCTCTTTTAGGTATTTATTAAAAATTTAGATTGAGAATCGGATAAGAACTCTCCTCCGATCTCTTTTAGGTATTTATTAAAAATTTAGATTGAGAATCGGATAAGAACTCTCCTCCGATCTCTTTTAAATATTTGATTACAGCTACGCATCATAAGAACCTCAGACTAAGGGTCCTGGCACTCAAAGACGCCGAGGACCCGAACAAGGCTTTCTCTTATCCCATTAGCACCTTATAACTAAGGATGCTAGACTGAATTTTACCGATCTCCTATATGATCACCTTACCAGTAATTCTCGACGCACAATATTTGATCTCTTTTGTTTGCTAGTCCTGGATCCGACCTAACTACAATTCCCCGCTAAGCCTAGTCATCTCCTAAGCTAGTCTAGTGGTTCGACTTAATAATTTTCTTCTAATTTGTCATCCAAACTTTTATTATTTTGAAGAAACTTTCTTAACAGCTTCACACACGTTACTTGGGACCAAAACACCTACGTTTGGAGGTAATAAAGGCTAAAAAGGTAAATGACATGAGCGGATGAACAAAAAGTAAACTCAAGAGGATAACCACCTTCGTGGGGTTTTCAACATAACCTAAACTTGACGAAAATTATGAGCATGAAAAATAAAGAAAATAAATATAAAGAAAATGATGCACTTGATAAAGCAATGGTCTAAACACTTACCTGCAGGGAGTTGAATCTACTGAACTAACTATGGAGTCACAAATATAGTAGGGCTGCGCGCTAATAGTTTGGGGACTGATTTCTGCTTTGTAATGAAGAGTACCAAGCTAAAATGCAGTCGAAGCGAAATGAAAATACTCGGGCTTGAATGAGGTTGATCTCGCAAAATAAGGGTGGATATTATGGTGATGAAAACAGAACTGAAACGCAGAGCAATGAACTGAAAATCAAGAGTTCCAGTGTCCAATACTCTTCCAAAGAAAACACTTTAGAAAACTGGTTTCTAAAGTCTTTCTAGCTCAAAGAAAATAGCAGAATGGCAAAACTAAATTGAGTTTCAGGGCCTTTCCACTATAGTCACCACCTTTTTTTTCGTCCCTTGCTGCAGGTATATATAGGGACCGGGTGCTTCCCATGAAGGGTAAGGATTTTCCTTGAGGGAGATGGAGGGTTTGGATTTTAAAGGACATGATCGGATGCTTGAGAATTAAAGAGAATCAAAATGAACGGCTGAGATCATTTTCAGAATATTTGTCCTTTTTCTCTTTTAATCTGACAGTCCCAAATTTTCTTGTCTAGGGCGATCCGAGGGCTGGGAATAAAAGACTTCGGTCTTGTCGTCTTCTCCTTTGATCCAAGGGCTCCGGGCTTGTCCTTACAAGTGAGATCAACGGTGGAGATTGGGATGTACAGGACTGTCATGACATACTCTGGCATCTGTCAGTAATGTGGGCGATTCTCAGGCGTGCGGTGGAGATCTCGTCTGCAACGCTTTAACTACCTCGGCTCTAATTATGACGACAGTTATTGGAAGTTGTCTTATTCTCCTTTGTTTTCCGATCTCTCCTCTTTTCTGATCTTTCCAACACGATCCCTTTTCCGATCCCTCATGCCAGACCTTTCTCCCGATCTCTCCTACTCCAGTCTTCTCCTGTATCTGGTCCGGCTCAGTCAAAGCATTTATTTCCTTCGATTTTCGAGGCGTCCGCTTCATTTTCTGCTTAGCAATAAATGCTCGGACCTCCTCTATATATACCTTCAACAGGAAAACCTTCCGCATTTGATTTTCTCCCCTTTCCTCCTCACTTTTCCTGTTCTAGCTGCTCTGGCAACAATCCAGGACATGATAACCGCTTTTGATCTTTTTCCGGTTGCCCTCTTTGTTCCTCGCCTGAAAATTTACGATCCTGGTGATCGGGGAATTATGATAACCTCATTTGATGACAGTGAGAGAACCGAACTAATTTACCGACCTGGATTATGGACCTCGATCGCGTCGATCTCGAATCGTTCGACCGATATAATCGGCGAACTGATTTCGGGCGAGAAGACTGCTAATATTCCCCTTAACATCAGTGACTGCCCCTTGACGTTCATTTGGCTCCTCACCACACTGGGTGTTCCGACAGTGGCTCGGTTTCGAGTGGTAACTTTGATGATGACCTCTCTCATTCTCATTAGAGTCATAGTCCCCCCATCTAAGCTGTACATCTATCTGATGTCAACAGTCGGTCTCCTGGTCAAACACATCTTTTGACTCAGCCACAAGACTAGGCTTTGACATAGGCCTTTTAGATAGGATGTTCCACCGATCTCTAAAGATCGCCCCTATGATGTAATCAGACCTTTAATGTAATCTGATCTCTAGAGATCGCCCAAATGATGTAATCCGACCTTTTGGAAATAAAAATTTTATTTTGTCAACTATTACTTTATTATTATTGCATTGGTTATTTTCTGATCTCTGAAGTATTTACCCGATCCGACTCTTAATTTGAATGACCCTTAATCGATCTATAATTCAAAATATTTATCTCAATCTGCCGATCTCTAACTAGCCGATCTCCTTAGGGAATCTCCGGAATATTCACGAGACGTGTCAGAACAGGCTGGCGAATCCCACTAACCGATGCGCCGCTTGGGACACCGTGAGCATTAAAAGCTTGGACGGGTATAAATAGGGGATGGGCCAGCCATTTGCTTCCTTATGTCATTTTCGGCTTCTCGCGAGCAACTCCAAAAATCCACTCGTTTTTCAAGTTTTTCCGACACCGATCACACTCCGGTAAGGGTTTTAATCTTTCTTTCAGTTTAAATTTCCTCCTTTCCTTGAAAATGAGCGGCGCCGATGGTCAGAGAGCGGCAAGCCCTCCTTCTGTTCAGATCTCGTGGTCATCTGATGAAGTTGAGGAGGTCGGACCAAGTGAGCGACCTGAGCCTCCTAGGACCTCCATTCCAGCCCGTGGTCAAGCAGCTCCCTCGAGGCAAACACATTCTTTAGGGAGAGAGAACCTCCCCATGGACGAGCTGCCCTCCATCCTTCAAGAAACTGACCTACAGTCGTTCAGTCAAGAGTATAACATTCGGCCCGATTCGTACGAACTTATCCGGTGTCACGGCGATCACCGAGCCGATCACTTCTTTGAAGAGAATGATATGATCATGGTATACGAAGAATAATTAAAAGCCGGGCTGCGGTTCCCTCTTGACGACTTCTTTAAGGAAGTTCTAAAATTTCACCAAGTGTGTATAGCTCAAGTTCACCCGAACTCATGGCGGATCTTAGTAGCCTTCAGAGGCCTCTGCCAGGCTAAGGGGCTCAGTCCAACGGCGAAGGTATTCGCCGAACTACATAGGCTGACTCGCTGAAAGGACGACGAGTGCTGGTTCTTTCAGGCGAAGCCACATTGCGGGCTCTTTACCGATCTGCCCTCCTCCCTGAAGAATTGGAAGAATCGCTTCTTTATCCTGAGAAGCAAAATTCTGAACGGCTTTAAGGGTTTCCCACGCAGCTGGCTGCATCAGGGTCCCTTGCTTTCGAAGCGGATCACTCTGAATAGGGAAGAAGGCCTAATGGTGATGGAACTGAAAGATCAGGCGGCCCGACAAAAGTTCTCTTGCTTAGATGCAGTGACGGCCGAACTGCATCATTGGTCTATGCAGCTAGTCACCGGCCAAGAACCCGGGCTTCGGCTCTCTGACCTCGGCTTCGATACTTTCTATATCTCTGATTTCCGAACCCTTAGCGAACTCACTGACTTTTCCTTTGCGTAGGTATGGCGGGAGGTGAGGGTTCCAAGGAGAGCCGGAAGCGGAAGAGAGAGATCTCCCGGAAGGTACGGGAGATGAAGCGGGCTGAGGCTCTGCAGACACCCAGGCATGAGCCTGGGGAAATGCAAGGAGGCTCGTCTCAACCCTCGGGACAACCGATCCCCGATATTGAAGTGGTCCGGTCTCCTCCTCGTCAAGAAGAGCCACCACCTCCTCCGGTTGTTTCAAGTGTGGAAGGGGGTCCTTCCCAACCGCCTGTGAGGACCCTTTCCCGCAGCACTCAAATCCTGATCCACTCGCTGGAGAAGAACCGCACGGTTCGAGAGAATCCGGGCTTTGCTAAGGTCTTGGGGTCCTCCATCTGCCTTCGGGAGAATCGGGATAGGCTATCTCCGAACAATATGGATGACATCCTAACCCCAAACCATGAGCCTGAGTGTGGAGAGCCTGGTGAACCAACATATTGTTCGGGAGAAGGCTCATCGCATGAGGCAGGAGCTCGAGAAGGTGGGTCATGAAGCAGCTTCCCTCCGATCCCAGCTTTGGTCCGCCCAATACTACATATCTGAAATTGAGGGGTGGATGAAATTCTACGAAGACAAGCTGGCCGAGCAAGCTCATGTTCTTGAAGAGGCTCGAGCACTCCAAGCCGATGTCGCTCACCTCACAGGCTAACTTAAAACAAAAGAAGAAGAGGCGATGACAAGGGAGCCCGGTGCCTATGTGAACGCCCATAGGGACCTTTTGGCTGAGCTCAGGAAGCGTTATCCCGAGGAGGACTTCTCCTGGATGGTGGACCTGGCTCCCCAGGACGAAGAGGATAGCGAGGAGGAGGTCGAGGGTGAGAGAGGGATGAGCAAAATGTAGAACAGGCTGGAGGATCACCTCCAGCCGAATGACTTGTATATATTTCAATTTAAAATGAAATGAAATCCCTTTTTGTTCAATGATTGGATGGGATCGGAAAGTATCTAAGTTACCTAAGCACTTGATTGTCTAAACATATCACAACAACTAAAAGTGATTATTAATCTAAGTGTAAGAGGTCGGAGAACATTGTAAGCATGAGATCGGCTGAGAACAACCGCCAAACGGGACTTGATCACAATTGAAAACTTGACTTGAACACTTAAGATCGGAATCATCATTAAATCGGATTGGAATCTTAACTTTATCAAACGATTATCCCTAAACTTTTTAAAAGGGTGATCGGCAATAAGACTGGTGGCATGAAGACCTGACGTTGGTTTGGTTTCATCAAACAAGAGATCGGAAATGTGATTGACTTGGCCAAAGAACTCGGTAATTGATTTGAGAGACCGGTGAGGCTTTAACTGATATGGGGACTTAGTATGGATTTGATTCTTTTTGAAGAGAGATCGAAAATGTGGTTGTCCGGCAAAGAGAGATCGGAAGTGTGAATTAACGACATGTGGATTCGGCGTTGGAGATCGATTTCTAAGTCCTTTTGATTTCAGGGATCAGCTAAAATATGGTGTCGACAGCTGCCCCTCTTTACATAATTTCTATTGAAGGGAAAAATTTTCCTGTGTAGGAATTATGTAAAGATTTCCGACCCAAATTTTGGGTGATTTGGGAATTGAAGCGTTGAAATTCAAAAACAAGGTTAGGAAACTAAGACCTACTTAGGTTAGTGACTTAGAGGTTGGTAACAGGAATTTAAAATGCTAGAAAATTGAAATCAACTTGGATCAAGGAACCAGAGGTTGATTAACAGGAAATTTAAATGCTGAAAATTAAAATCAACTTAGATCAAGGAACCAGAGTTTAATAACATGATAACAGGAAATTTAAATGCTAAAAATTAAAATCAACTTAGATCAAGGACCCAGAGGTTGATAACAGGAAATTTAAATGCTGAAAATTAAAATCAACTTGGATCAAGGACCCAGAGGTTGATAACAGGAAATTTAAATGCTGAAAATTAAAATCAACTTAGATCAAGGAACCAGAGGTTGATAACAGGAAATTTAAATGCTGAAAATTAAAATCAACTTGGATCAAGGACCCAGAGGTACATAACAGGAAATTTAAATGCTAAAAATTAAAATCAACTTAGATCAAGGACCCAGAGGTTGATAACAGGAAATTTAAATGCTGAAAATTAAAATCAACTTGGATCAAGGACCCAGAGGTTGAGGGCAGGAAATTTAAATGCTGAAAATTAAAAACGCTTACAAAGTAAATCTAACCTGACACGATAAGTTCTTCCGCAACGAAATGTACTTAACAAGATCCCGAGGGTCAACGATTAATGGAGGACGAGTTACCAGACTTGACCTACAAATTCCTTTCCTTCATTCACTTCCTCAGATGCCCCTTTTGTTTTTGACTTTCTTCTTATTTTGCGAAAAGCGCCCTTGTGGGTTTTCACCTCTGGTTTTTTTTTTTTTTTTTTACATTCCTTGCAAATCTCATAGCAAAGTACGTAAGGTTATCAATATTCGAATCCTAATCTTATGACAAAATTTTAATAGATTAATAGCGCATTAGGTAAGGGGGTTGAAAGAGGACAATATTAAAGAGTGAGTATATGGGAAAGATAAAAGCAAAAGGGCAAATGCGAAGAAAACATATCAACATGACTTTATTATGGTTTGGAAAATAAATGTACAGTTTCAAAAGAAAAAGGGTACAAAGATAGATCTCACAGATTCCTTGTGGTTAGCTTTGAAATCCCTTAACCGCCATTATTTCAAGTATTCTACTGACGGAGAATCATGTCGTGATGGTTTATTCTCCTCCCCTGGTCCCATATTTTCTTCCTTATTTCTCCATTTCTGGTTCTAAAGGTGTCCTTTCGGGTTTTCACCTCTAGATTTTTATTTTGCTCGCTTCCTAGGGCGCCCTTTCGGGTTTTCACCCTTCGCTCATTTTACCGAAAGTGCCCTTGCGGGTTTTCGCCTTCTTTCACACATTTTTTTTTTAGGGATAGTACTTTTTGACGGTGTCGGCATTCACGGGTCTTGGAAGTTCTCCGCCATCCATGTGGGTCAGGATCAAGGCCCCACCTGAAAATGCTTTCTTGACCACATAGGGTCCTTCATAGGTTGGTGACCATTTACCCCGGGGATCATTTTGATTCGGGAGTACTTTCTTCAGGACTAGGTCCCCAGGTTGAAATTCACGTGGGCGGATACCTTTGTCAAATGCCCTGGCCATTCTTTTCTAATATAACTGCCCATGACATGCTGCTGCTAGCCTTTTCTAGTCTAGCAAGTTTAATTGGTCCAACCTTGACTGGATCCACTTCGACTCGTCAATCCTTGATTCCTTCAGAATTCTTAGGGAAGGAGATTCAACTTCAATAGGCAGTACTGCTTCCATCCCGTAAACCAATGAGTATGGGGTTACCCCAGTTGATGTCCTTACAGAAGTCCGGTATGCGTGAAGGGCGTAGGGAAGCATATCATGCCAATCCCTATAAGTGACAGTCATTTTCCGGATTATTCTTTTGAGGTTTTTGTTTGCAGCTTCTACCGCTTCATTCATCTGGGGACGGTATGGTGAGGAATTGAGATGTCGAATCCTACATTGATCACATAACCTTTGGACCTTCGGACCATTCAAATTTTTGGCATTGTCAGTGACAATTTCGCTGGGGAGGCCATGCCGGCAAATGATATTATTTCTGAGGAATTTGAGGAACGTGTTCTGTGTGATGTGAGCATATGATGTCGCTTCGACCCATTTAGAAAAATAGTTGATAGCTACTAGGATAAATCTATGCCCATTGGATGCCTTAGGGTTGATGGGACCAATCACATCGATGCCCCACATTGCGAAAGGCCATGGTAAGACGAGGTTGAACAATTGGTGAGGCGGAACATTTATCGGATCCGCGTAGATCTGACACTTATGGTACTTTCGAAAGTATTCAATGCAATCCTTCTCCATGGTAATCCAAAAGTATCCCCGTCTCATGATTTGTTTGGCCATCATATGCCCATTGGCATGGGTTGCGCAATTTCCTTCATGAGTCTCGAAAAGGATCCTCTTTCCTTCTTTTGCATCCACACATCTCAATAATTCGCCGTTGGAGCTCCTTTTATATAGGATTTCTCCACTGGGGAAGTATCCTAATGCTAATCTCCGAATCATTCTCTTTTTGTTTTTGCTTGCCCCTGGAGGGAATTCTCTGGTTCGGATGTAGACCAGGATGTCATGATACCAAGGTTTACCATCAGGTTCTTCCTCGATCATGAAGCAGTATGCTGGCTCACTCCTTGCTTTGATCTGCAATTCCTGAGTCATCTGCCCTTCTTCTATTTGAGCCATGACAGCCAGGGTAGCTAAAGCATCTGCAAATTGATTCTTGTCTCGACTGAGGTGAGTGAAAGAGATTTCTTCGAACTTCTTAATTAGCTCCAGCAAGTACTTCTGATATGGGATTAGCTTCGGATCCTTAGTTTGCCATTCTCCTTTGACTTGATAAATGATCAGGGCTGAGTCTCCATATACCTCCAACTTCCTGACTTTCATTTCGATGGCAGCCTACAATCCCATCACACAAGCTTCGTATTCTGCGACGTTGTTGGTGCAGTCAAATCTCAACTTGATAGCTATCGGGAAGTGTTTCCCGTCCGGGGATACCAACACAGCTCCGATTCCATTACCAGACAAATTGACAGCTCCGTCAAAATACATTTCCCATACATCAGTTGGCTCTTCTTCTTCGCTGTCTACTTCGTTAACATGCTCATCAGGGAATTCAAAATCCAAGGCTTCATAATCTTGGATGGGGTTTTCTGCCAGGAGATCGGCGATCACGTTACCTTTGACTGCTTTTCGGGTCATATAGACAATATCATATTGGGAGAGTATGACTTGCCATTTGGCTATCCTTCCTGGCACGAATGGGCTTTCGAATACATACTTAATAGGATCCATTCTGGAGATGAGCCATGTCTTATGATTCAACATGTAGTGTTTAAGTTGATTTGCTGTCCAGGCTAACGCGCAACAAGTTTTCTCTAGGAAAGAGTACCTAGACTCACAATCATTGAATTTCTTGCTTAGGTAGTAGATGGCTCTTTCCTTTCGACCAGTATCATCATGCTACCCCAAAACACATCCCATTGAGCTCTATTGGACTGCCATGTACAGAATCAGCTGCCTTCCTGCCACCGGAGGAATCAATACTGGTGGGTTTAACAGGTACTGCTTAATTTTCTCGAAAGCCTCTCTTGGCAAACTGAATCCCATTGAGTGGAGTTGTTCTTCTGGAGTAGTATGAAAATAGGCTCGGCTTTTGCAGTGAGGTTAGAAATAAACCTTGATATGTAGTTCAACTTCCTCAGGAAACTATGCACCTCCCTTTTTGTTTTTGGGGATGGCATTTCTTGAATGGTTCGGACTTTGTCTGGATCAACTTCTATTCCCTTCTCACACACTATGAATCCCAACAATTTCCCAGATCTAGCTCCGAATATGCATTTGGCAGGGTTCAGTTTCAACTGGTATTTCCTGAGTCTCTCGAATACTTTCCTCAGCACCTGCACATGGCTTTCCCCTCCCCGGGATTTGATGATCATATCATCCACGTACACCTCCACTTCTTTGTGCATCATATCGTGGAATAATGTGACCATAGCACGCTGGTAGGTAGTGCCAGCATTCTTTAACCCAAAAGGCATGTCTCGGTAGCAAAATACCCCCCATTGAGTGATAAAAGCAGTTTTCTCCTTGTCTTCCTCGTCCATTGGGATTTGGTTGTACCCAGATGCCCCAGTGATACACGAACACCTGCCCAATCCCGCAGCATTGTCAACTAGCATGTCTATGTGTGGGAGAGGGAAACCATCTTTCAAGCTTGCTTTATTAAGATCCCTGTAATCAACGCACACCCTGACTCTCCCGTCCTTCTTTATTACCGGGATATTTGACTACTTCTAGAAACCCAGCATCATACTGCTTTTTGACCTCATCCCTGACTTTGAGTAGCGTGTCAGGGTTCATTCTTCTTAGTTTCTGCTTCACCGGGATTGTCCCGGGAACTAAGGGAATTTTGAGCGTCACTATATGAGGGTCTAAGCCAGTCATGTCATCATAGCTCCATGAAAATACGTCCAGGAATTCTTTGAGCAAACTGATCATGTCTCCTAATTCTTCACTCTCCACAACCTTAAGTTCCCTTTTTACTTCTTCCGTGCCCAAGTTTACGGTGTGCGTTTTGTTCCCACAAGGCACTAGGGAAGGTTCGTCTCTTTCATCCCTTTCTTCTGTGAGCTCCTCCTCAGAATCACTTGAAGTAATGGCAGTTATGGGGATTTCAAAATTAACCCGAGGAATTTCTGAGTCTATTGAATTATTAGGTGTTAATTGATGAATGGTCCTGAATAAACAAAAATGGAATATATTATAAGGCTGGATTTCAAAAAGGAAAAGAGAGAATTGGATATAAAATGCGCTATTAATTCATTAACATTTATGTCATAAGAAAAGGGTCCATTTACAATATTACACTTGTCACCATGGACAAAATGATCAAGTGTAGATAACCAAAAGTACTTTACTCGAAATTGAGTACAGGGATGTCCTCTGCTGTCCAGTTGTTCAGTTCTTGCCCTTCAGCTATCGGCTAGACTAGAGCCTCATACAAGGAATCAAGATGGATAACATCGATGGATGGTTCATCGGGGTATTCTTCGGTTTCTGCCGGATTCTCAATAACCGGCTTGGTGAAGACCTCCGTGATTCTTGGGACTACCTTCATTTTCCCTTTTTTCTGATCAAATCTCTGGTCCCGAAGCATACTTCTCATCCAGAATCGTCCATCCATGAGGGCGTCTTCCTCATAACCCAAACCGCAACGGCCAACCTTCTGGATTGCCGGTATAGGCTCGATAATCCCTTGCAATATGGCGCCTAACCCCTTGCCCTGTTCATAACCGTTCTTGAGCATTATCTTTGCCACCATAGCTGTAGCCCCTTCATTCCTTGAGATGGTTTCTTGCAATTCAAGAGCCTGGAAAGAGCTTTCCAATGACTCCTCAGCTGCTTCCACATAAGGAAGTGATTGCGGCTTGGTGACCAGCATGGCTTCTTCCCCTTTCACAGTTATGATTTTACCGTCCATAATGTATTTGATCTTCTGGTGCAAAGTCGAAGGAACGGCATTTGCTGAATGGATCCAAGGCCTCCCCAGCAACATAGTGTATGCAGGCTCAATGTTCATCACCTGGAACGTGACGTTGAAAGTACATGCCCCGATTTGGAGTGGCAAGTCAATGTCTCCCAGCACCTCTCTCCTAGTACCGTCAAAGGCTCTTACCATCATAGCACTTTGACGTATATTGGATCGGTCAACCGGTAGCCTAGCCAAGGTAGCATTAGGCAGTACATTGAGTGCGGATCCATTATCAATAAGGACCTTGGCCACTATGCAACCTTTGCATTTCACTGTCACATACAGAGCCTTAGTGTGTGTTAAGCCTGCCGGGTCTATCTCGTCTTTCGAGAAAGTGACAAAGCTGGATGCCTGAATTTGTCCCACTATCTTCTCGAACTGCCCCGGTGTGATGTCGGGGCATACGAATGCCTTATCCAGGATCTTTTGCAAGGCTTAGCGATGCACCTTTGAACTCAGAATCAGTGACAGCAGTGAAATTCGTGCAGGTGTCTTCCTTAACTGTTCCACCACATCATACTCACTTTGCTTCATTATTTGAAGCAACAGTTCCTCCTCTTCTTTTGGTTCGGCAGGTTCTCCCTCTTCTTCTATATTCTCTTAGGCTTCTCCCATTTTTACTTTCCCTTTCTTCTTTTCTTTCTCTTCACCCCCATAGCATCTCCCACTTCGGGTTATAAACTAAACTTCTTGCTCAAGTGGGGATGATTTTGTGGTAGTGACAGGCTGGGGGTTTAATTAGGGAGTAGCATGATCGGAAGGTCCGGCATATGTCATCTTGAAGTGTTCGTGGGGAGCGAAACACGGTTTAGGAGGTACTGAAGGTGAGGCAAGGCTAGGAGTCGATGTATTGCTTGATGCTCCTTGGGTGAAGACTTAGAAATTATAGTTCCAAGGTACGGCATGGGTGTTTGTGACAGGGAGCTGAGGCGGGGTTCGGATAATTGTTACTGGTGGTGACAATGCTGGGGGTGAGAAGGTGATTCTGTGTTTAGAGGTGGGGGCATTTTGGCTGAATCGAGCTGTGTTCACTCCCCCCTCCATCTTCGACCTTGCTTGGCATCTCAGAACTTTAAGAGACAGTAAGTTCTGGACCTCTTACTTGAACTCTTCATAATTTTACAGCTCGTGGTTAGCTACTTTTCCGTGATAGGGGCATCCCAAATTGTCTCCAAGCTCTGGTGCTTGAGGGTGGAGGTAACCTTCTCTCACTGCCATTCTAAAAATTGCCTCAAAGTGAGGAATCAGCTCATCTACCTCCGGTGTTGATCCTTCTCCGTCTGATTCTATCATGTTTACGCCATTGCCCGTATTATGATTGGGCAATGGGTTTGAGGTAACATTGGGGAGAGAACCATTCCCTTCAATCTTCAACCACCCATTCCTGATTAGGGCGTGCACTCTTCCCCTGAGTGCACCGCAGTTATCAGTTGAATGCCCTTGTGCCCCTCCATGATACTCACACCGGGCAGTGGCATCATACCACTTGGGGTATGGTGGCTGAATTGGGTCAAGGGGAATCGGCACTATTTGATTTATACCGACGAGGTATCGGTATATTTCGCTAAGTGGCAGGGGAAGAGGTGAATCAGGATTTCTTGGTGGCCTCGGGTTATTTTGAGGTGGTCTGGGTTGAGTAGGTGGAGGAGGTGGTCTGGGTTGGTAGTTTGTCGGTGGCGGATATTATGGGCGCGGGTGAGGATAATTTGGAAAAGAGGGCGGAATGTTTGCAATGGTTGGGCTATGAGGGGTAGGATATGGCCGGTAGTTATTTGGAGGAAGTGGGGAGTGATTATTTTGCCGAGTGATAGAATGCACATCACCCTCCTTTTTCTTGCCGAAACTGGCAGTCTTCTTCGCAGGGTTCTCAGTCAACTCCTGCAGTCGTCCCATCCTTAAATTGGCTTCTATCCTCTCACCAGCTTGGATGATGTCTGAGAAGCTGTTGGAGGTATTTTCAATCATCAGATTAAAATAAGGAGCCTTCAACGTCTCAATGAACAAGGAGCATAGTTCACTGTCAGTCACTGGAGGATATACTTCTGCAGCCTTCTCCCTCCATCTTTGGGCATATTCCTTGAAGCTTTCCCTGTCTCTCTGCACCAGGTTTTGGAGGTCTCTCCTTGTGGGGGCCACGTCACAGTTAAACTTGTACTGTTTCAAGAAAGCGTCAGCCAAATCCTTCTAGGAGCGCAATTTGCTCCTGTCCAACTGTATGCACCATCTCAGGGTTGCCTCTGAGAGACTCTCGTGAAAGAAGTAGACGAGAAGTCTGTCATCTTCTGTCAAGGCAGACATTTTGGCAATGTAGGTTGCTAGGTGAATGCGGGGGTCTGAGTTCCAGGTGTACTTGTCGAAGTTTGGGATTTTGAACTTGGGCGGCACCACCACGTCTGGTACCAATCTCAGTGACACCACGTCGACTGAACCATACATGTTCAGCCCCTCTATTGCTCTCAATCTCTCCTCTAGAGCAGACAGCTTCTCATTTTCTCTGGTCTTATTTTCTCCTACTGCATGAAATACTCCCCCAGTTGGGAGATGAGGGGTGGAGTGGACTGGAGGGACTGGGACTGAAGGGTATGGTTCGGCATTAGAGATGGCTGGATAATAGGAGAAAGGTGGGTCATTATTTAGTGGGGCCGGATTGACGGTGATTGTCGGGTCCGGGATCGATGGCTGGAAGGTAAAAGAGGTTGAAGCGTAATGGGAATCAACCGTTGTAGGCGGTGGGGGAGGTAATGGTAAGTTAGGTTCTGAAGCAGGCTTATTTTGGGATATCTCCCTCATTAGTCTCATGAGCTCTGAGACCTGGTCTTTCAGCTCAGACACTTGTCCTTGCAGGTTCTGGACTTGTTCCTGGTCTTCCATTAACCTTTTTGTTCATGATCTTGTTAAGTACACTCGCCTGGGTTGAACTGCGTGTCTGGTCAGGCTTGCTCTGTTTGAAGCAATATTGATTTTCTGCAGGGAGTAAAAAAGGAAATTTTTAGTGAATTTTGATCAAAATTAAAAGGATCCTGATGTGGACAAAGGATACGGTGGCATTTGAGAGCCAGAAATGAAATCTGCAGAAGGATAATTGCATCACTTTTATCATGGCATCATTCGATAGTCTGACGGTGAATGACTGGATTGAACACGCCTCTATGGTACTTGTCCATACGGCGCTTCCAACTTTTCGCATAACCCTAACAAGGGGATACCTACGGGAGTCATACTATTCATTTTCAATTTTGCTAAACAGTGGTTCAAAGTCATTCCATTAATTGAATAGTTCATACATGACATTCTTTACATTGGCCTAGGCTCATGAAGGTTCTTTATAATGAGATGACATTTTCTGAGATATTCATAAAGTCTCTCTTCTTATCTGGCGGGGTTGAACATCTTTAGGGCATACTCGGATTCGGGTAAGAGTTCTAGTTTCCCCTGTGCTATCATTTTCTCTAGCTGGTCAACATTTTCTTTCAGCTCTTGATAGAGAGCGGCTTGTCTTTCCTTTTCCTTTCTTTCTTTGGCACATTCCTTTAGAATGTCGTTGATAAGCTGTGCCTGTTCCTTCAGTTCAAGTTTCTTCTTTTTGTTTTCTTGTTTATACTCCTCTATGAGTATATCTTGATATTTCATTTTTCTCCTGCAGTTCGCCACTCTGTACTTCTGCTTCTTTCATCGTAGCTTGGAGAGAGCTCTTTTCCCTTTCCCATCGCGTTTCTTACTCTTCAAACCTTATCTTTTCGGCCCTTGCCTCTTCCCTGAGCCTTCTTACTTTTCTTTTGAGGATCTGCTGGTGGTCTTCTAACCGTTTTATTTGTTCTTGTAATTGCGAATTTTCGGTATTTATCCTCTGTAAAGAGCCGCCCAAGCGAGCACTAGCTTCTTCCAAAAGGGTGTCTTGGCGAAGGTCACTGTTTTTGAATTCGGTCGGATCTGGAGTTAGGTGTCTTTATTCCCTGTCAGCCCTCCATTTAAGGTAATCGCTCGTGACACTTGGACCCTTAGGCGACCTTTCCATCATGGTGATGTTTTCCAAGGATTTGCGAGCTATCTTTAGCTCTTCCTCATCATTGAGCTCATGGTAGAACTGACCTCGGTGGTTTTCTTCGATGTTGATTCTGAACTGGGTCGAGCCGAACTGTCTCATTACTAATGTTGGAGTGTAACTTGTATTTTCGATCACTCCAGTTAGGGGTACTAATTGATTGCCCCCCGTGCTGACCAAAATGGGTTGACCCGACGTCCACAATTTCCTCCAACTGTAGTCATGGCTATTGAAGCTCAGAATCCGTTCTTGCCATTGCGACTCATCCTTTGGGCTGATTACCAATCTGGTCATCTTCTCGATGAGAGGCTAGTCAAGATACCATGTCAACCCTTTCGTCTCCGCAGGACACATATGACTGATGATCCAGAGGTGCAACAATTGAGAACAGCACTTGATGGATCCCTTGCCTTGTTGTCTGTAGTAAGTAAGGGTTAAGAAAGTCTCGACAAGAATTGCTGGTACTGGATTGACCTTCTATTTTTCTACTGCCCAGAATATTTCCGCAACGTTGCAAGTTATGATTCCTGAAGGTCCAGGGAACAAAATCAGGCCATAGATCCCCAAGGCGAGCGCCAATGAAGCTCGCTCCCACTGTTCATTTTGGATGTATTGATCCAACCACCTCTTGAGATAAGTCCAATACCATCCATGCGTGTTCCCTTTGACAGTTTCTCTTGCCTTTGCTTCTTCTGGAGGAATACCCAACATATGTGCAAACCGTTTCCAAGTCTGCCTATGCTCGAGATGTAGATAGATCCGATTCTGCGTCGAGTAAGGAATCTCTAGTAATGCCTGATATTCTTCCATAGTGGGGGTGGTATCGATATCGTTAAAGGAAAATACCCCATACTTGGGATTCCATACTGACAACATAACCCTTAATGCCGAAACTTGAACTTTGACTCGCATCAAGGTCGCAATCCTTCCATACTTTTCCTCAAATTGTGCCTTAACCTGATCGGGAAATGACCTCCAACCATTAGATAAACCCTCGAGACTATTCATTCTGACCTTAACTTTGCTCAGATCTAATGAAGGTAGTGAGCTAGCATGGGCCTTGGTGACATCATTCTGTGGGGGCACCGAACTATGAGCTGATTCGGACCACAGTTTAGCATTATGGACTTCTTCAGCCGACTGACTCGAGAATGCCATGTTAAAATGATGCTTATCCTTTTACAGACCTTAATTTGGTGATGCCTGTAAGAAAAACTCGTCAGCAAGGTAAGTTCGGGTAATTTTGAATTATACGATTGGCAAAGTGACACCTACACATTTATCAGAGTAGGAAAGTGTGTAGGTCTTTTCAACAGTATGATTCAAGATTACCCTCAAAATAAGAACAAAAGAAAACACAAGCAGAGTAGGGTAAGAGTAAGTATGCCCCTTTTGTCCTAGAATAGGGAGAGTCCTGGTACCAGGTTGGTGCTACATAGTTGGATAGTTCTATCTTATAAGGTAGTTTGCTACAGCTTCCAGCTATTGTGACGGTTTAGCTCAAGGTCTAATTTTTCTAAAAGCCACAGGTTCCCAAATTGCCCCTACTGTGAACAGTAGAGCCCCACTCTATCACCATGATACTAACGGGAGAATTCCACGGGTATCATAGTAAATAGAACGAGTTTCAATCTGAGCAGAAGCCTTCACGGATACTAACGGGGTAAAACCCACGGGTACCGCTACATGACTCCCTTCTATTTTCCCAAATGGGATAAGAAGGCCCGGGTATAGGGCCGAAGTGTGTGAGGACATCGTATAAGTGTTTTGTGTGTGAAGGGGCACCTTTACCTCTTCCTAATATGGGAGAATTTTTTTATTTTTTCCTTTTTAGACGAAAAATGCTATAGGGAATAAAACAAGCAAAACGGTTAGCAAAAATAACAATAATTAACATAAGGAATTTTGCAAACTGAGCCCACCTAACTATGGTTGGAACGTAAAATTAAACCTGCTTTTAGACCTCTAGACCGGGGTTAAAGAGTTGGTATCCCCAGTGGAGTCGCCAAGCTGTCGTAAGGTGTTTTGCGGTCGCCTGGACGAACACTCACCGAAGTGGGAAAGAGTGAGGAGTCGCCACTTTAATTTTGAGGGAAATTAAAGAAAACCATTTATGAGAACAAAATTTAAATAAAGCCACTTCGAAAATAGAAATTCTAGGTTCGGGATCCGTATACAGGCGGGGAAGGTGTTAGGCACCCCACCTCGTCCCTCAATGAGGGTGATCAGATTTAATGTTACGTTCTTTATAAACTAAAATCGATAGTTAGGGGGATTCGAATGAAGATGTTAATCCTTTTGATAAAAGGGAATATTTGATTTTTTACTAATTCGGATCACCCAGATACATAAGTAAATGAGACAACCTTAATGAATTGATGTCGTATAGCGGTTTTCGTTTTAGGGATTACTTTGCGGGTTTATTAAAAATTGATTTTGAGGATCGGATAAGAACTCTCCTCCGACCTCTTTTATGCATTTGATTACAATTAGGATTGAGAATCGGATAAGAACTCTCCTCCGATCTCTTTTAAGTATTTATTAAAATTTAGATTGAGAATCGGATAAGAACTCTCCTCCGATCTCTTTTAAATATTTGATTACAATTAGGATTGAGAATCGAATAAGAACTCTCCTCCGATCTCTTTTAGGTATTTATTAAAAATTTAGATTGAGAATCGGATAAGAACTCTCCTCCAAACTCTTTTAAATATTTGATTACAATTAGGATTGAGAATCGGATAAGAACTCTCCTCCGATCTCTTTTAGTTATTTATTAAAAATTTAGATTGAGAATCGGATAAGAACTCTCCTTCGATCTCTTTTAAATATTTGATTACAATTAGGATTGAGAATCGGATAAGAACTCTCCTCCGATCTCTTTTAGGTATTTATTAAAAATTTAGATTGAGAATCGGATAAGAACTCTCCTCCGATCTCTTTTAAAGATTTGATTACAATTAGGATTGAGAATCGGATAAGAACTCTCCTCCGATCTCTTTTAGGTATTTATTAAAAATTTAGATTGAGAATCAGATAAGAACTCTCCTCCGATCTCTTTTAAATATTTGATTACAGCTACATATCATAAGAACCTCAGACTAAGGGTCCTGGCACTCAAAGACGTCGGGGACACGAACAAGGCTTTCTCTTATCCCATTGGCACCTTATAACTAAGGATGCTAGACTGAATTTTACCGATCTCCTATATGATCACCTTACCAGTAATTCTCGACGCGCAATATTTGATCTCTTTTTTTTGCTAGTCCTGGATCTGACCTTACTTCGATTCCCCACTAAGCCCAGTCATCTCCTAAGCTAGTCTAGTGGTTCGACTTAATAATTTTCTTCTAATTTGTCATCCAAACTTTTATTATTTTGAAGAAACTTTCTTAACAGCTTCCCACACGTTACTTGGGACCAAAACACCTACGTTTGGAGGTAATAAAGGCTAAAATGGTAAATGACATGAGCGGATGAACAAAAAGTAAACTCAAGAGGATAACCACCTTCGTGGGGTTTTCAATATAACCTAAACTTGACAAAAATTACGAGCATGAAAAATAAAGAAAATAAATATAAAGAAAATGATGCACTTGATAAAGCAATGGTCTAAACACTTACCTGCAGGGAGTTGAATCTACTGAACTAACTATGGAGTCACAAATATAGTAGGGCTGCGCGCTAATATTTTGGGGACTGATTTCTGCTTTGTAATGAAGAGTACCAAGCTAAAATGCAGTCGAAGCGAAATGAAAATACCCGAGCTTGAATGAGGTTGATCTCGCAAAATAAGGGTGGATATTATGGTGATGAAAACAGAACTGAAACGCAGAGCAATGAACAAACTGAAAATCAAAAGTTCCAGTGTCCAATACTCTTCCAAAGAAAACACTTTAGAAAACTGGTTTCTGAAGTCTTTCTAGCTCAAAGAAAATAGCAGAGTGGCAAAACTGAATTGAGTTTCAGGGCCTTTCCACTATAGTCACCACCTTTTTTTTCGTCCCTTGCTGCAGGTATATATAGGGACTGGGTGCTTCCCATGAAGGGTCAGGATTTTCCTTGAGGGAGATGGAGGGTTTGGATTTTAAAGTACATGATCGGATGCTTGAGAATTAAAGATAATCAAAATGAACGACTGAGATCATTTTTAGAATATTTGTCCTTTTTCTCTTTTAATCTGATGGTCCCAAATTTTCTTGTCTAGGGCGATCCGAGGGCTGGGAATAAAAGACGCCGGTCTTGTCGTCTTCTCCTTTGATCCAAAGGCTCTGGGATCGTCCTTACAAGCGAGATCAACGGTGGAGATTGGGATGTACAGGACTGTCATGACATACTCTGGCATCTGTCAGTAATGTGGGTGATTCTCAGGCGTGCGGTGGAGATCTCGTCTGCAACGCTTTAACTACCTCGGCTCTGATTATGACGACAGTTATTGGAAGTTGTCTTATTCTCCTTTGTTTTTCGATCCCTCCTCTTTTTTTATCTTTCCAACACGATCCCTTTTCCGATCCCTCATGCCAGACCTTTCTCCTGATCTCTCCTACTCCAGTCTTCTCCTGTATCTGGTCTGGCTCAGTCAAAGCATTTATTTCCTTCGATTTCCGAGGCATCCGCTTCGTTTTCTGCTTAGCAATAAATGCTCAGACCTCCTCTATATATACCTTCAACAGGAAAACCTTCCGCATTTGATTTTCTCCCCTTTCCTCCTCACTTTTCCTATTCTAGCTGCTCCGGTAACAATCCTGGACATGATAACTGCTTTTGATCTTTTTTCGATTGCCCTCTTTGTTCCTCGCCTGAAAATTTACGATCCTGGTGATCGGGGAATTATGATAAACTCATTTGATGATAGTGAGAGAACCAGACTAATTTACCGACCTGGATCGAGGACCTAGATTGCGTCGATCTCGAATTGTTCGACCGATATAATCGGCGAACTGATTTCGGGCGAGAAGACTGCTAATATTCCCCTTAACATTGGTGACTGCCCCTTGACATTCATTTGGCTCCTCACCACACTGGGTGTTCCGACAGCGGCTCGATTTCGAGCGGTAACTTTGATGACGACCTCTCTCATTCTCATGAGAGTCATAGTCCCCCCATCTAAGCTGTACATCTATCCGATGTCAACAGCCGGTCTCCTAGTGAAACACATCTTTTGACTCAGCCACGAGACTAGTGTTAGTAGTATGCCCTAGAGCATATCATTTAGTATGTATCTTGTACATATTTTTATTAATAAAAGGCATTTCCACTTTTCCGTTTACATAATATATTTATGTGTAATAGAAAAGGTCCATTGATATTTTGTTAGAAATATTATTCTTAAGTTGTTAAGAATATGAGTGATAATATTTCTAGCACGAAGTATCATAAATAGGTTCACAATCGAGGATACTTCATAATAAGGACATGACTTATCCAGAAAGATTGTATTCATGTTTGTTCCCAAGTTATTTATATGAGATATAAATAAGATGGAATGGTGAGTCTCATGCCATATAACAAACATGATAGGCACTTATAAATGATAAGTAGGCCGAACCAGTGACACTTATGACAAGCACATGGAGTTTACTCTTGTCAATGTTTTGTCATAAATCATATCAGTGCATATAATCTTTAGACCTGAGATAGCACAGTTATCTTGTATATAGGTAGTTTGAGTTTAATACTGCTTTCATACTTGTACTGTGTATGGGTATATGGGCATGTGTTGGCTCCTACTAGTTATATATGGAGGTAGGTGTTGATCAAGATGGAATCTGTTCCTCTAAGTAAATAGAGATAAAATCCTATGTTCATTTAATTGTTCTTGATGTTTCAAGTTCTGCCAGACAGATAGATTTATTCAGAAAAGAGTTTCTGATGAGAAAATCTTTTTAATCAACAACTGGAATTAAAAGAGAACATAATATTCATAGCAAATGGAGTTTGACATAAACCCTGACTCCAGCTTGAGTTGAGATTTTATAACAGAGAGATTCTAGTGCATGATAACATATGATTATAGGTTCATTTAAGGCAAACCTTATTACTAATTAGGTGGCCATGGCATGCTATGCTAGGTGTTAACCATGGTCTATGAGGTTCATAAAATGATTTAGAGAAATCATTTATGGTAAGAAAGAGTTCTGATGATATTAAGAGTTGATATCATGTCTCATTGCCAATTAGTGATGAGCCTAGTAAGTCACACACATACACAAGTTATCACCTATTTAAATATGATTTAATTAATTAATTAAAGAGTTTAATTGATTAATTAAATAGGTTTGGTTTGCAATTAAATTGCAAAGTCCCTAGCATGACTTGAAACCAAATCTAGATTATTGGATGTGTAGTATAAATTAAATTTATATTTAAAGTGTTTAAATATGAATTTAATTAATGAGAAATTAATTAATAGAGATTAATTAATTAACTTATATTTGATATAAATTAATTAGAAGAAGAAAATAATTATTTTGGGTTAAGAACTCAAAATTAAGACACAGGGTATTTTGGTCATTTCACAGTGTGACACGTGGCACCATGAGATGGTGACACATGGGATTACACATAAGCTTGCCAAATGCTTTTTAATCATGTAAGATGATTAAAATTAAGATTAAATATAGGTTTGACACTTGGCACAATGTGATTGGGTCACTTAAACCTAGAGCTAATCAAAGAGTGACATGTGGCAAGGGTTTAATGTGTTAACCTAGCTATATAAGTGTTGTTATGAGAAAAATAAAACACAACCAGCAGCCACTCCTCTCCTTTGTCACGCCACTTTGAGGGTTTTCATCTATTCTTCTTCATCTCTCATCAATTCAAAGAGATTAGCCATCAATCTCTTGAATTAAGAACGCTAGAAATTATTTCTAGTGTCCTATTCACATCTCTAATCTCTTAAAATGCAGAACTTGAATTTCTAATTAATAGAAAAAGCTTTAGAAGCTGTTCAAGGGCTGCCATAGGTGTTCTTGGTATGGACAAGCTAGAGGGACAACATCTGGTGTCCTGAAGACAAATCTCAAAGGCGCAGACACGCTGCAGTACATCAAGAGGTTAGTGTAATCGTTCTTGATTTAATATAGGGTTCTAAAATTAATCTGATTAATTTTAAAATCTTAAATGGCAAATACAGATCCAAAAACATATTAAAAGAGTTTTAATATGTTGTTTATCATTGAAATCAAATAGATAAAAATAAATCTTGCATGATGCATGTGACCCTAGGTGAAAATTTTTGAATTCAATGGTATAAACTTGTGTTTTTCACGCTTCCGTTCCTTCAACTAGGCTTTGACATAGGCCTTTTAGATAGGATGTTCCACTGATCTCTAAAGATCGCCCCTATGATGTAATCAGACCTTTAATGTAATCCGATCTCTAGAGATCGCCCAAATGATGTAATCCGACCTTTTGGAAATAAAAATTTTATTTTGTCAATTATCACTTTATTATTATTGCATTGGTTATTTTCCGATCTCTGAAGTATTTACCTGATCCGACTCTTAATTTGAATGACCCTTAACCGATCTACAATTCAAAATATTTATCTCAATCTGCCGATCTCTAACTAGCCGATCTCCTTAGGGAATCTCTGGAATATTCGCAAGACGTGTCAGAACAGGCTGGCGAATCCCGCTAACCGATGCGCTGCTTGGGACATCGTGAGCATTAAATGCTTGGACGGGTATAAATAGGGGATGGGCCAGCCATTTGCTTCCTTATGTTATTTTCGGCTTCTCGCGAGCAACTCCAAAAATCCTCTCGTTTTTCAAGTTCTTCCGACACCGATCACACTCCGGTAAGAGTTTTAATCTTTCTTTCAGTTTAAATTTCCTCCTTTCCTTGAAAATGAGCGGCGCCGATGGTCAAAGAGCGGCAAGTCCTCCTTCCGTTCAGATCTCGTGGTCGTCTGATGAAGTTGAGGTGGTCGGACCAAGCGAACGACCTGAGCCTCCTAGGACCTCCATTCCAGCCCGTGGTCAAGCAGCTCCCTCGAGGCAAACACATTCTTCAGGGAGAGAGAACCTCCCTATGGACGAGCTGCCCTCCATCCTTCAAGAAACCAACCTACAGTCGTTCAGTTAAGAGTATAACATTCGGCCTGATTCGTACGAACTTATCCGGTGTCACGGCGATCACCGAGCCGATCACTTCTTCGAAGAGAATGATATGATCATGGTATACGAAGAACAATTAAAAGTCGGGCTACGGTTCCCTCTTGACGACTTCTTTAAGGAAGTTTTAAAATTTCATCAAGTGTGCATAGCTCAAGTTCACCCGAACTCATGGCGGATCTTAGCAGCCTTCAGAGGCCTCTGCCAGGCTAAGGGGCTCAGTTCAACAGCGAAGGTATTCACCGAACTACATAGGCTGACTCACCGAAAGGACGACGAGTACTGGTTCTTTCAGGCAAAGCCACATTGCGGGCTCTTTACCGATTTGTCCTCCTCCCTGAAGAATTGGAAGAATCGCTTTTTTATCCTGAGGAGCAAAATTCCGAACGGCTTTGAGGGTTTCCCATGCAGCTGGCTGCATCAGGGTCCCTTGCTTTCGAAGCGGATCACCCTGAATAGGGAAGAGGGCCTAATGGTGATGGAACTGAAAGATCAGGCGGCCCGACAGAAGTTCTCTTACTTAGATGCAGTGACGGCCGACTACATCATTAGACTACGCAGCTAGTCACCGGCCAAGAACGCGGGCTTCGGCTCTCTGACCTCAGCTTCGGTACTTTCTATATCTCTGATCTCTGAACCCTTAGTGAACTCACTGACTTTTCCTTTGCGCAGGTATGGCGGGCGGTGAGGGTTCCAAGGAGAGCCGGAAGCGGAAGAGAGAGATCTCCCGGAAGGTACAGGAGATGAAGCGGGCTGAGGCTCTGCAGACACCCAGGCATGAGCCCGGGGAAATGCAAAGAGGCTCGTCTCAACCCTTGGGACAACCGATCCCCGATATTGAAGTGGTCCGGTTTCCTCCTCGTTAAGAAGAGCCGCTACCTCCTCCGATTGCTTCAAGTGTGGAAGGGGGTCCTTCCCAATAGCCTGTGAGGACCCTTTCCCGCGGCGCTCAAATCCTGATCCACTCGCTGGAGAAGAACTGCACGGTTCAAGAGAATCCGGGCTTTGCTAAGGTCTTGGGGTCCTCCATCTGCCTTCGGGAGGATCAGGATAGGCTATCTCTGAACAATATGGATGACATCCTGACCCCAAACCATGAGCCTGAGTGTGGAGAGCCTGGTGAGCCAGCATATTTTTCGGAAGAAGGCTTATTGCATGAGGCAGGAGCTCGAGAAGGTGGGTCATGAAGCAGCTTCCCTCCGATCCCAGCTTTCGTCCGCCCAAAACTAAATATCTGAAATTGAGGGGCGGATGAAATTCTACGAAGACAAGCTGGCCGAGCAAGCTCATGTTCTTGAAGAGGCTTGAGCACTCCAAGTCGATGTCGCTCACCTCACTGGCGAACTTAAAACAAAAGAAGAAGAGGCGATGACAAGGGAGGCCGGCGCTTATGTGAACGCCCATAGGGACCTTTTGGCCAAGCTCAGGAAGCGTTATCCCAAGGAGGACTTCTCCTGGATGGTGGACTTGGCTCCCCAGGACAAAGAGGATAGCGAGGAGGAGGACGAGGGTGAGAGAGGGGATGAGCAAAATGTAGAACAGGCTGGAGGTGATCCTCCAGCCGAATGACTTGTATATATTTCAATTTGAAATGAAATGAAATCCCTTTTTGTTCAATGATTGGATGGGATCGGAAAGTATCTAAGTTACCTAAGCACTTGATTGTCTAAACATTTTACAATAACTAAAAGTGATTATTAATCTAAGTGTAAGAGGTCGAAGAACATTGTAAGCATGAGATCGGCTGAGATCAACCGCCAAACGGGACTTGATCACAATTGGAAACTTGACTTGAACACTTAAGATCGGAATCATCATTAAACCGGATTGGAATCTTAACTTTATTAAACGATTATCCCCAAACTTTTTAAAAGGGAGATCGGCAATAAGACTGGTGGCATGAAGACCTGACATTGGTTTGGTTTCGTCAAACAAGAGATCGGAAATGTGATTGACTTGGCCAAAGAACTCGGTAATTGATTTGAGAGACCGGTGAGGCTTTAACTGATATGAGGACTTAGTATGGATTTGATTCTTTTTGAAGAGAGATCGGAAATGTGGTTGTCCGGCAAAGAGAGATCGGAAGTGTGATTGAACGACATGTGGATTCGGCGTTGGAGATCGATTTCTAAGTCCTTTTGATTTCAGGGATCGGCCAAAATATGGTGTCGACAGGAAGTTTATGTAATTCCTAAATAAGAAGATTTAAGGAGTTTTAAGGGAAACTTCCTATTTAATTTTTATTTTCCTTTTAAAAAGAACTGTAGACTTTTATTTAATAAATTGAAATTCCCAAATGGGCCTTATTAGCCTTAGAGAGCCCAATTAGGTCCAATTAGATTTTTTTAATAAAATAAATTTCCAAAATTAAATTTAAACAAAGGTAAATTTTATTTAAATTTAATTAAACACTTTTTTTTACTCTTTAAAATTATTTTCTCCAAGAAACGTGCCATAAATATGATTATCAATTTTTTAATGCCTCTAAATATATCTCACAATCATACAATTTTTTCATCATTGGGTTCCTCACGATCTCAATGCACATACCCACAAGGTCACAAAAATAAGGGTTTATAGTTGCCCCCCAGTTTGACAAGAGTTGAAATCAATGCGAAAGCATTGCTCAAGTTTCATCAAAGTGAAACTCAATCTCCTAATAGCTATGAAACATTAGCTATGAGGATCAAGTATATCTTACTCAGTCTACATACTCTATGTTATGAGACTAGCTATGGTCTAATAATAGTGATAACTATGTCATGTGAAAATCAAGTGTTTCTTGCTCTATTGATAGACCCTGTGTTATGAGACTAGCTATGGTCTCATGATAATGGCAATTGTGTGATTTGAAATATTGTGGATTCGTATTTAGGACTGTGATCCTAAACTACCTACATATCCCCCTCGCTATCTTGAGGAAGAATCAGACTAGCTCATAGTTTAACTCTTGAAACTATGGTGATGCATGCTTTTCTATGCCTTACACACCTATAGGTGACATGTTGATGCATGTTCTTCTACTCCTTACACAATTAAGCCATGTACCCTAAACAACGTCTAAGGACTTATCAAAAACATCTGTATTGAAATATTGTGAGTTCGTATTTAGGACTATGATATTATATTGCCTATGTATCCCCCTCGCCATTCTGAGGAAGAATCAGACCCCCTCATAGTTCGACACTTGAAACTGTGGTGATGCATGTTCTTTTATGCCTTACACACCTATAGGTGACATGTTGATGCATGTTCTTCTACGCCTTACACAACTATGCCATGTGCCCTAGACAATGTCTAAGGACTTACTAAAAAAAAATCTGTCTTGAAATGTTGTGGGTTCGTATTTAGGACCGTGGTCCTAAATTGCCAATGTATCCTCCTCTCTATCCTGAGGAAGAATCAGGCCCCCTCATAGTCTGACATTTGAGATTATGGTGATGCATGTTCTTCTACGCCTCACACACCTATAGGTAACATGTTGATGCATATTTTTCTATGCCTTACATAACTATGTCATGCACCCTAAACAATGTCTAGGGACTTACCACAAAATATCTAATTCTTGATTTGAAAAAATTGGGATGACTGGGTCTCGAAACTCTCTTTGTGATTTTTGTGCTTTCTGTATGCTGTTTCCTATAATGGGCATGCTGATTTTACTGGAGATTTAAAAAAAAAAAAATTAATCCTTTAAGGGAACTCTTTTTGCAAAACTTTCTTTTAATCTCAAAATTTTTGAGGAAAACTGTTCACCAAAAAAACTTTCTTAAGGTCATAATACAATTTCCCTCTAATTTTTCTTTTCTTTTCTCCCCCCATGGTTCATTATTCTAAACCTTGTTCTACCTTGGCTCATTTCTCTTCCATGAACTCCATTCTTAGTGTCCTAACTTTTGCCTGAAATGCCCTTTCAGGTTTTCATCTCAGTGGGCCTGCTCTAACTTTTTCCTAAGTGGCTCTTTCAAAATTTCCACCTATCAAGCTCTCTTTTTTCCTTTTTTTTTTTTTCGAAATTAGACAATTACTAGGGCATTCATATCAAGCACCTATTCTATCATGCTTACAAGACATAGATTAAATCAAAACAATGCAGTTCAATTGCTTAATCATTTGATGTGTCCCTCAAGATAAACATTTATAATCATAATTAAATAAAACCTGTTCTTAGTTAATTCAATAAAAACTTCTTTATTTATTGAGGCACACCATTTACATTTAGTTTTACCAAATTTCCAACCTTCCAAAATTAAAAATAGCCTTTATAACCTGCTGAATGGCCTTTTCAGAATTTCCATCTAGATCTTGTAACATCCTCACTGTAGGCAGTTCAGTATATTCTACTATTCCGGTAACTAAAGCCTGTTTGGACAATTAGGATGTCTGGAACCATGCTTAAACAAGAGTGAGGAGTCATAATTAAATTAAATAAAGATCAATTAATGTTGAAGAAAAATAAAAGAAGTGGAGTGTAAATGGGTTAAATTAGCATAAGACACAGCAATGGGTAACCACAAGGAAAGGACAGTGAGTTCAGTGCTACTCCAAATTTATGTGGAATCCTGTGAGAATTTTGTTTAAGACTTAATTGAGGAGATTTCTATGAATTAATAAGTCAAGAAAATGAAAAGAAATAAGCACAAATAAGCGAATTAAAATCTAAGGTGAAAAATGAAATTAAGGATTTATCGGGTATTATAGAAGAGATGAATATAAACCCTGTAAGAGAAAAATAAAGTCAATTAAATTTAAAGGTCTAACATTGACCTAAAGTGGGGGTAATTAGGTTAATAAAGTAAGATTAATTTAATTAATTAGTATTATAAATTAATTAAACATAATTATTTACTTAGTCAAGATCTAATGATTATGGATGTCTAAATATTTACAAGATTGCCATTTCACCTAATTACAATTTTGCCATTATCAATTAAATTAATATAAACATAAATTAAATGGATAAATATCACTTAAAATCATCATCTTCTTCATCCAAAAATAGCCAGCCACTCTCTCCCTTCTCTCTCTATTCTTGTTTCCTCCATTAAAACACATTCCAAGCCTTGAAAACCTAATATCCTTCCATGTTTTCTTTAAGAAATTGAGAGAAAACACTACTGTGAGCCTTGAATTGAAGAAAGACAACAAGAAACTCAAAGAAATTTGGAAGTGTTGGTGAAGTAGAAGTGTGACCAAATTAAGGTAAGCCATACTTCAAGCTTAATTAATGGTGATTTCATAAATTCTAAGCTTGATTTTGTGATTTCCTTTAGAATTGATTGAAAATTTGGGACTGTAATGCAGGAGGGATTTTCGGCCAAGGTTGGATCAAGTTGGGGATCAACTTTTGGCTGGTTTGGAGGTGGATTAAAGTTGATTGGAAGGTTGTGCACAAGGTTAGTGCTATGTAAAATTTTGAATTTTGAAGTCTTAGAAAATTTGACTAGGGTTTTTGCATGAATTAGGGTTTATCTTAATTATATCTTAATTATTGCAATTGAGCGTATATTATGGCTATTGGATGTGTATATGTTGGAACATGATAATGAGAGGAAAAAACAATTGAAAGAATGTGATGTTGTGTAATGGGACTGGTTCTGGACAGCTTGAGTCCAGTAAATTCAATTGCTCATAACTTGAGTTACACAACTTCAATTGTTGTGAAACCAAAGCCAAATTAAAGCTGAATCCCATACCTACAAATTTTGTGTTTTGACCCAGACCAAATTCTTAGGGTAACTTGGTTAAATTGCTAGAACAAGTTAGAATTGCTGAATTTGGAATTTCCTTCAATTCCAGTAGATTGCCTTGTGATCCCTGTGTAGTAAACAGGATATAACTTTCATTGTATAACTCCAATTGAGGTGATTCAAAATGAACTGGAAACCTAAGATATATACCTAAAACTTTATTTTAGAGACGTTGCTCAAATTCGGGGTGTAAGAAACTTAAATATTAAGTGCAAAATTAACCTAAAAACTTGGAAACCTGGAATCTACAGGGTACTACATCCGTGAACCAGGGTTGATCTTTTAGCCATAACTCACTCTACAAAACACCAAATTCAGTGATTCTTAAACCTATGAAACCCTGAGACACAGGGGAACAACTTATATGAAGAAGATAATGTCAAATTATGGCTGCAACTTGTCCAAAATGGTTTGATAAAATGAGTCCAGAATCTGCCTGGATTTTGGAATACCTGAAACTGGAAATTGGTCACTTGATCAGTTTTGGTAAAATGGCTATAACTTGAGCTACACACATGTAAATTGAGTGATTCTAAAGCCAAATTAAACTTAAAACATAGATATACAAATCTCATAAAAAAGGTATGGCCTAATTGCTGCTATACCTTGGTTAAAATTATTAATGAAATTAAGGCAATAAATTTGGAAACTATGAAATTTCAACATAATGGCTTAAATTGAGAATGATACTTAATGCCAATGACATGAATGACTTGTGGAATTGTATTTGGGACATATGTTCCCATAATGAATGAAATGATGACATAATGGTGAAATATTGAGAATGTTGAACTGTTAAGAATGATAACTAGCCCGAGTATGCCTAGATAGTAGTGTAAGGGTTGGATAGATTGGCATGCCAAGAAGGGATGAGATTAGCAGTACTGCATTTAGCTTTTATACTTGGATACCATTGGAAGGCACCGAGTGTCCGATGTGGTTATCCTTTGTTCATGTTTACTTGATGGCTTTTATGCCTAATTACATAGCATACCCGGTAAGCACAGATGTGTCTGACGGTATGATGGCCCGAGGCACTGAGTGTCTAACTCCAGTATAACCCGCATATCCAGTCCAAACAGGCTGATGAAAGGTTACTTGGCCATTGAAATAAATTTAAGCAATTGAATGTCAAATAAAAAAAATATAAAAGAAAGATCCTAAAGACATAAGTGCTTTCAAAGATCACAAAAATGTCTAAACATGGTGAAAAGTACTTAAAATCATTAATTGACTAAATAATGAGATGATTACAAAACATTGACTTTACAAGTTCTATATTTCTTTCAAATGATTCATTGTTAAATTAAGTGTGCATGTTTTTTTATACTAATTCAAGTATGAAAATTTTTTACTTTTAGTTGTATATTACACTTTCCTTCTACTATTGAACCACTAAGCAGGAATACTTAGCGCGATGGGTATTCCTCATGCAGGTCAAGGTGATAAGACTCAATAGGCGTCTGCAGGTATTCTGTGTAGATCTGTAGTAGTGGTTCGAGTCACCTCTAAACTACATTTTGGTATGGATGATGGCCCATAACAATGGCATAATTTTTGTATGATGTAATTTAACAAAGATGTAAATAAATTTTGGGTTGTAGAACAAATGTGTATATTTGTAAATGTAGAACAAATATGTATATTTGTAAATGAATGAAATGAAAGAAAGTTATGACTGTAAATGAAATTGAGTAAAAATATAAATTATGGTGATGAAATTGAATGTAGTTGAGATGTTGGATTGATGAAATTGAAATTGTATTATTTGAAATATTTTAAACAAGTCAAACGTTATTAAAACGGGGGAAACTCTTGCAGTTTTTCCATGTAAAAATTCTTTAAACTAAATCATAATAGAATGAAAATCAAACAATGCATTGAATTAGCTGAGACTAGGTGCTTTGGCATCGAATGTGTCATTCCTTTGCTCGGCTACACTATAGATCAGGTAAAGGAGTGTTATAGATCTTCTCTCATCTCTCCTTTTGCCTAGACTGCCTTTTACAGCTTTTCAATCTAACATTTTTTTTTTCTTTTCTCTTATTTTTTGACCCTTACTTTTACCTAGATGGCCTTTTGTAGTTTTCAGCCTAGTAGGCCTATCACACAAAATAACGTTTGAGCATGTCTAAGTTGATTGGTTCTTGAAATTCATTCCCATCTAGGTATGATTTTCTTATAGCACCTCTTGGCATGATCTTTTTAACTATGTATGGACTATCCTAGTTTGGCTTAAACTTTCCTCTTGGATGAAAAAGGATGGACTGGGCTTGTTTTAAAATCATGTTCCCCTCTTTGATCTTTCTTAGTTTCACCTTCTTGTTAAAGGCCCTGGCTTAAGCCTGCATATGATACAAGGTTCGCATCCTCTTTTCTTCAATCAAAGTTAGTTCTTCATATCTCTTCTGGGCCCACTCATTTTCTGGGATCATAGCTTCTAGCATCACTCTCAAGGATTTGACCTCTTGCTCAATGAGTAGCACTGCTTCAGTCCCATACACTAAAGAGAATGTGGTTACCCCCATGGATGTTCTTGCAGTAGTGCGATAACCACAAAGAGCATAAGGGACTTTCTCAAGCCAATCCTTATAAGTTTCAATCATTTTTCTCAAAATGGTTTTCACATTCTTGTTTGTTGCTTCTACTACTCCATTTGTCTGTGGCCTGCATGGTGTGGACTTGTGATGCTTAATCTTGAATTTAAACAGGTCAAACATTATTAAAACAGGGGAAACTCTTGTAGTTTTTCTGTGTAAAAATTCTTTAAACTATATCATAATAGAATGAAATCAAACAATGAATTGAATAAGCTAAGACTAGGTGCTTTGGCACCAAATGTGGCATTCCTTTGCTCAGCTACACTTTAGATCAGGTAAGGGGGTGTTACATTTAGTGGTATTAAAGCTTGGTTTAGACGTTCCTAGACCTAGATAGATAGAAGAACATAGAGTATATAATATGCATTTCATCCATTAAGAGTTGAGGTGACACTAATGCAGATCTATTTTCCCTATTTATTTTATGTTATAGAATGGACTCAGAATCTCAGAGGGCCATTAGGGAGGAAGTAGAAAGTCATGCCCCTACTCGAGATGGTGACAAAGATAGGGGATAGCCAGCTACATAGACATCTGGAGTGCAAGAGCGGAAGCATGAAAAACACAAGTTTATACCATTGAATTCAAAAATTTTCACCTAGGGTCACATGCATCATGCAAGATTTATTTTTATCTATTTGATTTCAATGATAAACAAACATATTAAAACTCTTTTATTATGTTTTTGGATCTGTATTTGCCATTTAAGATTTTAAAATTAATCAGATTAATTTTAGAACCCTAGATTAAATCAAGAACAAATACACTAACCTCTTGATGCACTGCAGTGTATTTGCGCCTTTGAGATGCGTCTTCAGGACACTAGTTGTTGTCCCTCTAGCTTGTCCACACCAAGAACACCTATGGCAGCCCTTGAACAGCTTCTAAAGCTTTTTCTATGAATTAGAAAATCAAGTTCTGTCTTTTAAGAGATTAAAGATATAAATAGAATACTAAAAACAATTTCTAGTATTTTTAATTCAAGAGATTGTTTGCTAATCTCTTGGAATAGATGAGAGAAGAAGATGAAGAGAGAATGGGAGCTTCAAGGTGGCGGCACAAAGGAAAATAGCTGCTGGTTGTATTATTTTCTTTTCATAACAATACTTATATAGCTAGGTCAATACATTAAACCCTTGCCACATATCACCCTCTGATTGGTTATAGGTTTAATTGACCCAATTACATTGTGCCAAGTGTCAAACCTATATTTAATCTTAATTTTAATCATCTTACATGATTAAAAGACATTTGGCAAGCTTATGTATAATGCCATGTGTCACCATCTCATGGTGCCACATGTCACCCTGTGAAATGACCAAAATGCCCCTGTGTCTTAATTTTGAGTTCTCAACCCAAAATAATTATTTCTCTTCTTCTAATCAATTTATATCAAATATAAATTAATTAATTAATCTCTATTAATTAATTTCTCATTAATTAAATTCATATTTAAACACTTTAGATATAAATTTAACTTATACTATACATCCAATAATCTAGATTTGGTTTTAAGTCATGCTAGGGACTTTGCAATCTAATTGCAAACCAAACCTATTTAATTAATCAATTAAACTCTTTAATTAATTAATTAAATCATATTTAATTAGGTGATAACTTGTATATGTGTGTAACTTACTAGGCTCATCACTAATTGGCAATGAGATATGATATCAACTCTTAATATCATCAGAATTCTTTGTTACCATAAATGATTTTTCTAAATCATTTTATGCACCTCATAGACCATGGTTAACACCTAGCATAGCATGCCATGGTCACCCAATCAGTAATAAAGTTTACCTTAAATGAACCTATAATCATATGTTACCATGCACTAGAATCTCTCTGTTACAAAATCCCAACTCAAGCTGGAGTCATGGTTTATGTCAAACTCCATTTGCTATGAATATTATGTTCTCTTTTAATTCCAGTTCTTGATTAAAAAGATTTTCTCATCAGAAACTCTTTTCTGATTAAATCTATCTATTCTGGCCAGGAAGTTGAAACATCAAGAATAATTAAATGAACATAGGATTTTATCTCTATTTACTTAGAGGAACAGATTCCATCTTGATCAATACATACCTCCATATATAACTAGTAAGAGCCAACACATGCCCATATACCCATACACAGTACAAGTATGAAAGCAGTATCAAACTCAAACTACCTATATATAAGATAACTGTGCTATCTCAGGTCTAAAGATTATATGCACTGATATGATTTATGACAAAACATTGACAAGAGTAAACTCCATGTGTTTGTCATAAGTGTCACTGGTTCGACCTACTTATCATGTATAAGTGCCTATCATGTTTGTTATATGGCATGAGACTCACCATTCCATCTTATTTATATCTCATATAAATAACTTGGAAACAAACATGAATACAATCTTTCTAGATAAGTCATGTCCTTATTATGAAGTATTCTCGATTGTGAACCTATTTATGATACTTTGTACTAGAAATACTGTCACTCATATTCTTAACAACTTAAGAATAGAATTTTTAACAAAATATCAATGGACCTTTTCTATTACACATAAATATCTTATGTAAACGAAAAAGTGGAAATGCCTTTTATTAATAAAAACATGTACAAAATACATACTAAATGATATGCTCTAGGGAATACTACTAATATGGAGAGCCTGCACAATCTCTGCAGGCCTTTTTTCAGTAGATGGCTGATCTACTTAGGCATGTGAAGGGGATTTAGACATAGCCTGCACAGAAATCCCCTATGGAGAAGCTCCATAAGTATGGGGCAATGGATTTTAAAGGAACATAAGAGGATGATCATGCCGCTGCTGAACATTGGTTAGAGAGAACATAAAGGATTCTTTAGTAGTTGCACTGTACTCTAGAGAAAAACCTAGAGTGTGCAGTTTCCCTTTTGTAAGAAGATGCATATCAATGGTGGGATATGGTATCTAAGGCAGTGCAGCCTACAGCAGGAACTTGGGAGTATTTCTTAGCTGAGTTCAGGAAGAAATATATCAGCCATATATACTTGGAAGCCAGAAGGAGGAATTTCATTAATTTGAGGTAGAGGCAGCTCACAGTGTTAGAGTATAAGTGGGAATTTATGTGGTTAAGCTGCTATGGCTGTAAGATTGTGCCTACAGAGGCTGATAGGTGCCACAGATTTGAGGAAGAGTTAAATGACAATGTAAAGCTTCATGTCACAGCACTAAGGATTACAGACTTCTCCTAGTTAGTAGTGGTAACTCTAAATGTTGAAGGGTTAAAGTTAATGAGCAGAGCCACAGAGATAAGCAGTTTAAGGAAGGCCTGAGGCAATCTAGCGCTTCATTTGCAACTAGTAAGAGGCCTAGGGGACCTCAGGGCCAGAGTCAGAGCTAGAGTCAGCCCCAGAGACCTAGATTTCAACCGTTACCCAGGAGGGGACAATCAGTAACATCAGTAGCAAGTTCTCCTGGGATAGTAGCCAGAGAAGCAGCTCTAACTGCATGCAGTCATTGCATAAGAAGCACAGAGGAGAATGTTGGTTTTTAACTGGGGGTTGTTTTCGATGTGGAGCTACATATCACTTTCATAGAGATTGCCCTCAGAAGCATATTTTTTGCCACTCTAGCATAGACAGAGAGACCTGTCCTTACAGCTCAGAAGGGTAGGACACTTGGCAGGACAAAGACAACAGGCAGTTCACAGAAAGTTACTTCTGAGATCATGGAGAGGCCACAGGCTAGGGCACCAGTGTATGCCCATGCTATGAGAGCTCAAGAGGCACCAGATGTGATTCGGGGTATTTTCTCACTTTATGATTTATTTGTTCATGCATTGATAGACCTAGGATCCATGCATTCTTATGTTTGCATTGAATTGCCTATGGAAAAAAGGAGTTCAAATAGATGAGACCGAGCAGGATATCTTGGTCACAAACCCTTTAGGCCATAGTGTAGTGGTGAATAAGGTCTATAAGGGTTGTCCTTTAAGAATTCAGGGACATGAGTTTTTAGCTGACTTGATTGAGTTGCCATTTCATGAATTTGATGTGATCTTGGGGATAGACTGGTTGTCACATCACCAAGCAATGGTTGATTATCGACTAAAGATAATCACATTGAAAACTTCTAATAATCGAGAAATCACTGTTGTGGGTAAAAGGACAGATTACTTGCCTAATGTCATATCAGCTACTACAACATAGAGACTAATAAGGAAGGGCTGTGAAACATACTTGGCACATGTGGTTGATACTAGGAAGGTCGGGTATAGTCTCCAGGATATACCCATAGTATGTAACTTTCCGGATGTATTTTCAGAGGAATTGCCTAGTTTACCACCAGAAAAAGAAGTAGAATTTGCAATTGAAATAATGTCGGGTACAACACCGATATCAATTACTCCTTATAGAATGACACCCACAGAATTGAAGGAGTTGAAAATCCAGTTACAGGAGTTGCTGGATAAAGGATTTATATGTCCTAGTGTGTCACCATGGGGAGCTTCGGTGTTATTTGTGAAGAAGGATGATGGGACACTGAGATTGTGTATAGACTATCGCAATTGAATAAAGTGATTGTGAAGAATAAATATCCTTTACCCAGGATTAATGACTTATTTGATCAGCTAAAGGAAGCGACTGTTTTTCTCCAAAATTGATCTCAAATTAGGATATCATCAGCTAAGGGTAAAGGAATCTGATGTGCTTAAAACCGCATTCAAAACCTAGTATGGGTACTATGAGTTTTTGGTTATGCCATTTGGGCTGACCAATGCACTAGCAGCATTTATGGACCTGATGAACAGTATCTTCCATCCTCATTTAGATCGGTTCATAGTGGTCTTCATTGATGATGTACTGGTGTATTCCAAGGACTAGAAAGAGCATGATAAGCATTTGAGAATTGTGTTGCAGACACTAAGGGAGAAGAATCTGTATGCTAAGTTGTCCAAATATGAATTCTTGTTGAATAAGATTTCTTTCCTTTGACATATAGTATCAACTAATGGGATTAGAGTGGATCCCAAGAAGATAAAAGCTATAATAGAATGGAAGCCACCTAAGAATGCAATAGAAGTCAGAAGTTTATTGGGGTTAACTAAGCTATTGCATAAGAATGTGAAGTTTGATTGGAATGAGAAATGTCAAGCCAGTTTTGAGAAATTGAAGGCTATACTTACTAAAGCACTAGTGTTGACACAACCAGTGACAGGGAAAGACTTTGTGGTCTATAGTGATGCCTCACATAATGGGCTTGGGTGTGTTCTAATGTAAGAAGGAAAGGTAGTTGCTTATGCTTCTAGGTAGCTAAAACCACATGAAAAGAGCTACCCTACCCATGATCTTGAATTGGCGGCAATTGTATTTGCATTGAAGATATGGAGCCATTATTTATATGGTGAAAAGTGTTATATTTACATGGATCACAAAAGTCTTAAATATTTGCCAACCCAAAAGAAACTCAACCTAAGGCAAAGAAGATGAATTGAATTTTTGAAGGACTATGATTGTGTCATTGATTATCATCCTCGGAAAGCAAATGTGGCAACAGATGTACTTAGTAGAAAGTTATTGGTGGCTTTAAGAGCTTTGAATGCTCATCTGACCTTGGCACAAGATGGGACTATAGTAGCTGAATTGCAAGTAAAGCCTAGTCTTCTACAGCAGGTCCAAGAGGGGCAGAAGCTGGATGAAAAGTTGATGACCATCATGGGCCAAATCAAAGAGGGGTAAGAGAATGAGTATGAGATCAAGGGTGATGGTTATTTGCACTACAAAGGAAGAATGTGTGTACCTGATGATGAAGAATTAAAGAAGGGTATTTTGAAAGAGGCACACAATAACTTTTATGTTATGCATCCAGGGAGCACAAAGATGTATCATGATTTGAAATCCCATTATTGGTGGCCTAGTATGAAGAAAGATATTGTTGATTATGTGACTAAATGTCTGGTATGTCAGCAAGTTAAGGCAGAACATGAAGTTCCATTAGGTTTACTGCAGCCTATAACCATACCTGAGTGGAAATGGGATCGCATCACAATGGATTTTGTTATTAGTCTCCCTCTTACACAGAAGAAGCATGATGCTGTATGGGTGATAGTGGATAGATTGACGAAGTCAGCTCACTTTTTACCAGTTAGAACTGACTATTCACTAGAACAGTTAGCAGAATTGTACATAAGTGAGATAGTTCAGTTACATGGGGTGCTAGCATCCATCATATCTGATTGAGACTCGAGGTTCACATCTAGGTTTTGGAAGAAATTACAGGAAGCCTTGGGTACACAACTACCTTACAGCACAACTTTTCATCCTTAGACAGATGGACACTCAGAGAGAGTAATCCATATACTTGAGGACATGTTAAGAAGCTGCGTTATGGAATTTGAAGGAAGTTGGGACAGATATCTCTCACTGGCAGAATTTGCATATAATAATAGTTATCAAGCCAATATCAAGATGGCCCCTTATAAAGCATTGGAAGGGAGGAAGTGCAGAACACTTATATACTGGACAGAATTAGGTGAAGATAAGATGGTGGGACCAGACGTGGTGAAACAGACTGAGGAGAAGGTAAAAGTGATTAGAGCTAGTTTGAAAGCTGCCTCAGATATACAGAAATCATATGCAGATCTAAAGAGAAAAGACATAGAATATGAAGTTGGAGATAAAGTTTTCCTCAAGGTGTCACCATAGAAAAAGGTGTTGAAATTTGGAAAGAAGGGTAAGTTAAGCCCAAGGTTTATTAGTCCATATGAAATCATTGAACGTGTGGGCCCGGTAGCCTACAGGATACCTTTACCACCAGAGTTAGACAAGATTCATAATGTATTCCATGTCTCGATGCTAAGGAGATATAGATCAGACCCCTCAGATGTCATATTAGTAGAGGAGATTGTTGTGCAGCTAGATCTGACATAAGAGGAAGAACCAGTAAGAATCCTAGCTCAGGAGATTAAAGAATTGAGGAATAAACAAATTCCACTAGTGAAGTGCTATGGAGACACCATAACATAAAGGAAACTACTTGGGAAAGTGAAGAGACAATGAGGCAGCAATATCCTCAGTTGTTTACACCAGGTAAATTTCGAGGACAAAATTTCTTTTGGAGGGGAAGAATTGTAACATCTTCACTGTAGCAGTTCAGTACATTCTACTGTTCTGGTAACTAAAGCTTGTTCGAACAGCTAGGATGTTTAGAACCATACTTAAACTAGAGTGAAGAGTCATAATTAAATTAAATAAAGATCAATTAAGGTTGAAGAAAAATAAAAGAAGTGGAGTGCAAATGAGTTAAATGAGCATAAGACACAACAATGGGTAACCACTGGGAAAAGACAGTGAGTTCAGTGCTACTCCAAATTTATGTAGAATCCTGTGAGGCTTTTGTTTAAGACTTAATTGAGGAGATTTCTATGAATTAATAAGTTAAGAAAATGAAAAGAAATAAGCACAAATAAGCAAATTAAAAGCTAAGGTGAAAAATAAAATTAATAATTTATTGGGTATTATGGAAGAGATGAACATAAACCCGGTAAGAGAAAAATTAGGTCAGTTAAATTTAAAGGTCTAACATTGTGTAACACCCCTATTTGCATAGCCTGGTATATTTTACTATTTTGGTGACCGGTATCAGTTCAGACAATTAAGGGGATTAGAATTACATCTAAGACAACTAGATAAGCCCTGAGCGCAAATAATTAGTAATTGCCAAATAGTTGAGTATAAAGAAGAAAAACAAGCATAAAAAGTTAAATGAGCTGGGAGTCATAGTGATGGGTGACCTTCACGAAAAATGACTGCGAGGTTAATCTTAACCCGAATTCTGAACTTAAAAATGTGACGCTGCGGTCATTAGGACTATTGCGAACATAGTGGAAAAGAGAAAATCACGAAAAAGAGTTGTTAAGCAGGTCAAATAATTAGGTCAGAGATCCGGAAGAAATATCAAATAACTTACAAATCGGATTAGACCGGTAAGGGGCAAATTGGTCAATTCATCCTTAGAGGTGACTCATGACCTAACTGTCCAATAAAATGTGAGAAATTAAAATTTTGAAGTATAGATTTAAATTAAAGAAGTGAGGAAAAAGAAAGGAAAAAGAAAAGAAAAGAAAATAAGATTAATGACATCACCCCATGACATGAGCATGACCTCATAAATAAATTACCATTTAATTTATTTATTTGACTAAGTCAAAAAGGGAATTAAAGCTAAGATAATAAGAAACAACTTTGATGAAGGGCACTTAGCCAAATTCTCACAATAACCAGACTAATGGAACAGTAGAAAACAAGGGAGCAAAACTAAAAAATTGTAATTTCTCTTACGAGACTTAGAAATTGAATTGGCAATTAATGCCAACAAAATTGACACCTAAAATGTGGTATATGGGTGCAATTAGAACTAATAAACCTATTAAGTATAGAAAAGTCAACATTTTGACTTGAATAGTGCCATGAATAGTGCTACCATACACAAAAATGTGAAAGACCCAAAATTTATAAACTGTAATAGGTAGGATAAATCTGCAAAGAAATTGTTGAAATTTAAGTATTAGAAATGGATACTGAAGCACTTTAAATTTATGTGTTTCAGTTGGAAAGGGATCTTCAAAGGAGAAATGAAAGTTTGAGTAAATTGAGTTGACAAAAGATGTTTGTGCACAACTAGTTTTAAATTGCTAATGTTATGCATATCTAATTAGAGTAAATGATTTTATGTTCTTTATTTATTATGTTTACCAATTATTAAATTTATTTTAATGATTATTGAAATGTGTTATAGTATAAATGAGTTTAGTTGTGGGAAAATGTGTAACATCCTCCTGGTAGCAACTCCGTACATTCCTAGAACATCCGGAAAAATATTTAAACTAAAGTCAGGAACCATAATTAACTCAAATATTAATAAGAAAAATTTAGTAAAAATTTTAGAAATAAAATACAACCAAGTCAAATGAGCCGGTGCCCAAGCGAGGGGTAACTCAGAGGGAAGTTGCGGTTCTCGCAACTAGGAACCCTAGACCCGGGTAAAAATTCATAAAATAATTTTTGAGACTCCAGAGAAGGGTCATTGAGGTTCATATGGCATTAGAATGCCAAGAAAATACTTAGAAAAATTTTTCAATCTGTACAGACAATTTTGACCCGTTAAGCCAAACGAAGGGCATTTTGGTCATTTCGCCTTCAGAGGTGATTTTTGGCCGACTTGTCCAGTTAAGTAAATAATTATAATGATCTAAAATATGAATAAATATTGCTAAAAATTGAATTGAAAATGAGTAGAGAAAAGAAGAAAAGAAAATGAAGGAAAATGCTTAATTATGACATATGATGATGTCATTTAAAAGCCCCCTCCAATCACCATTTGACAAACCAATAAAAAGAGATAGAAAATGACTTAAAATGAGATAAAAAACAAAGGAAACCAGCAGTTTCCTTCTTCATACGGGCTGGAATAAGAGAGAAAGAGAGAGAAAAGGAAAAGAAAGAAAGAAAGGAAGAAGGAGAAGGAGATGAACAGTAGCAGAAAAGGGGTTCAGCAGGGCAGCATGTTTCTCTTCCGTCCAGGTGAGTTTGGCTCAACATCTATGGCTGATTTTTGGATATGTTTGAGGTATGTATGTGTGGAAGTTATGGTTAAAATTTGGTGATTGTTCAACGGTTGGATTTGGAGAAATATATTGTTGAACACAGGCTGTCTGTAGGTTGAATTCTGAATTTTGGCTACTGAAATTTGAGAAAAATAAATAGTTAGGATGCTTATAAAATTATGAAATTTGGTACAAATGATATTTGGGATGTTGAGGCTGCTGGGTTAAAATTTGGTGAATATTAGACTTGTGGTTTATGAGATATAAATTGTTTTGCATGAGCTGTCTGAGTAAGACTGATTTCTGCAACAATTCAGATTTTGAAGGGTTGAATGAATGTTTTGATATCTCATGATATAGAGATTATTTGATGCTAAAATTTTTACTGATATTGTATAGGGATGTCTAGAATATATGGTTAAAATTTTGGATTTATCCAACGGTTAGATCATTATATATAAATTTGAATGCAAAAGCTGCCAGATTGGGTATTAATGGGTGGTTGTGGATTTAAGATTTATGATAGGAGTTTAGTCCAATTTAAGTTGAAATGCTGTTGAATTTTTATTGGATATTTAATTTAGGAAAGTGAAGTTATAATTGATTATGATTATTATGATTCTAGGGGAAATCTTGAAGAATAACAAGCTCAAGGTTGGTTTCAAAAAGGTTAGTGCACTAAAACCTTTTCTTTCAATTTTAGGTGTAGTATGCATGCCAAATTAAGTGGGAAATTCAAGAAATTGAAAGAATTAGTTAAGGAATTAAACATCCCTAATTCAGCAACCTTGGGAACCTTATGGGGTTTGATGAATTTCTGCATATATACATGATTAGTGATGATGATTGATGAGGTTATATGCATGAGAAGTGATAGGAATTTAATTGATTAAGTTTTGAAATTTGAAATTAGGGTTTTGGGAGAGAAGAATTGGACTTGGTTTATGAAGTGATTAATGGACATTTTAATGGTCAATTAGTGACCATTTAAGGCAAGTTAATCATAATTTGAAGTGAGTTAATGCATGGCAAAACTGAAATGGAAGGCTGCCTAAAGACAGCAGCATAGTGACTGAAATTTCAGTCCACTTGGACTGCCATATCTTGGGCTTTGTTGGTTCAATTGGTGTTTGGCCAATTTGAAATGAAACTATGCTTATAATGGCACATTTTTGCTGAAGAAACCATGCCCAAAAGACCAAAGAAAGAGGACCAAAAGTTGGCCCCAATCCGGATACAATGACCAAATGATCATTTGGCCATAACTCACTGTAGAATGGTCAAATTGACCTGAAATTCTTACAGCAACAAGATAGAATATAGAAAAATAACTTTTATGAAGAACATCACCCCAAATTATGCCATTAACCCATTCAAATTATTGGGCAAAGTTGAGTTATCAAACCTGCAACTCTGCAGATTTTCATTTGAGAAGTAATGTTTGGAGGACTATAACTCTCTCTAGAAAACTCGGATTTAGGCGATTCTTGAACTGATGGAAACCTAAGGTATGGTAGAACATTTCATAAGAAGAAAGTTAGACCAAATTATGAACTTAACTTGATCAAGACCAAAGTTGGACCAAAAATCTGCGGACCAAAATATCGGCATGAGCGATTGCGTGAGCGATAAACTTATTTTGGCCATAACTTGAGCTAAAAACTCCAAATGGAGTGATTCAAAAAATAAATTCAACTAGACAAAATAAGGAACAACTTTCATGTTTACCATTTCCTCAAATTCCTGCTTAATGGAATAGTAAAGTTAAGCTTCAAAAACTGAAAATTTTGTTTCCCTTGGTTTAAGCCTAGAAATGGTAATGGTGATCACTTCCAACAAGTTTTAAATGAAAAATGTGGTATGTTTGAAGTGCCAAAGACAATGTACCTACTTTCTATGCAAAAGTCAACTTTTTGTTTGACTAATGAAGTGAATAGTGACACCAAAACTTGAAATTCAAAAATGTGAAACTTAAAAATGCAAAATACCCTAGTAGGCCTAATATGATTGGTTTGGATAGTTTGGCATGCCAATAGGGTATTGTTTTAGCAGTACTGCGAAAGGCTTTATGCCTGTGTTCATGGCTTTATGCCCGTATTCATGGCTTTTATGCCCGTATTCATGGCTTTTATGCCCGATTATGTGATATCATGGCTTTTTAGCCATACTAACTGCATACATGGTTGACGTTCTGCGTCCCATGGTATGACGGCTCGAGCACCGCGGTGTCGGTGCCAACGACGTTATCGATAGGTTACTTGGGCATGGAAAAGTATAACTGTGATTGAACTGATTATTAAAGAAAATACTAAAATTAAGTATGAGGAATGATTACAAAAATACAAAGAAGCTCAAGATCATGAAGAAAATAATTAACGAAATGCATGAAGAAGTTAATATCATAAAACATGATTAGCCCTCGACTAAACAATAAGTTAGTAATTATTCATCTCTTATGAACACAATAGCAAGGAAATTATTATTTTTATTTGCATATTATATTTTCTTGTATTATTGGCACCACTAAGCTTTATGCTTAGCGCGTCGCTTTTGCAACGCGTAGGTCTTGAAGATTTGGATAGAGGGCCCATCGGTAAGGCGCATAGTGTCCGTGTCACCTCACCTTCTATAGTGCATTGGTAGGACACTAGATTTCATTTTGATATTTTGTAACTAATTTCTATTTTCCCATATGTATTTGAACTTATGTAATGAATTTTGATATTCGTGTAAATAATGAAAATTGTATTTGTGAATGGAAGAGTGAATGTCTATTTATGACTTGTACATGATTAATAAATGAGATGAATGATTGAGAAACGAATGGTTGAAAAATGTTGAGATTTTGATATTGGAGTTTGTGAATGGATGAATATGATTATTAGAAGTGTTTTTCACAGGTTCCGAAGAACTGTTTTCTCCATTTTTAGATTACTCATGAATTTTCTTTAAAATTTTCGGAACCTCAAATAAATTACAATTTCAATAAATGAATTATATTTCACAAGTTATATTCAAAACTACGATAAAAATGAATTAAGATAAAATAGAGTGCTCGGCACACTGAGTGGCATAACTTGCTCGGCTACACTGTAGTCGGGTAAGGGGTGTCACAAAATGATTAAGTTATGATTTTATTTTAGATATGAATTGAATGAGTTCAGTTTTGGAAATTTATCAATGAAATGGGATTTGCATGGAAAAATACAAATTTATGTTTCGAATTGTGATGAGCATAAAAATTATTGGATATTGAAATTGACTTTGAATTTAATTGTGTTGTCATTTATGCTCCCAAAACGGACAAAGAAATTCATGATATTGTTTTATATCTCATTATAGATGCTTGACTAGGTTATTACCTATCTTCCTTATTTGTTGAGGAGACAAAGGAGTTAGCTTTGTTTTGTTTTGAATACCATGGTATGTGCACAGGCTTAGATTCTCCTCTTATTAAAGGTTAGATCTAAGTTTTTCATTGGCCCTTTCAGAAGTTGCATTATTGTAGTGTGTATTGTGCACGATGATTCGACCTCCCTGACCATAGGGAGTTAGAATCGCCCCGAAGATGGCCCTTACGGATTAGTCTTGCATAGTTAGTGAGATAAAGAATGGGTTTTGAATAGTAAGAATTATGATTTCAAATGGGATTTATGCATAATTGATTTTATTGGAATTAAGATTTATTTCCATAAATGATTGGAATTACTTTAAATGTTCAGTTATGATTTGATAAATTGAAATTCTTGAGCAGAGTCATTTTAACAAATGATTTATATTATTGACAATGAATATTTTGATTTTTGAAATTTTGATGAATTTCAAGATTTCCAAACTATTTGCTATAATTTTGTCAATGCATATTGTGTTACATTTTAAATTATAGTTGTGCACCACTGAGTTCACCACTCAGTGATAGCTTTATATGCTGTCGCAAGTGAAAGTAAAGATAGAGCAGCCGAGTGAGATTTCCAGTAGTTGCGCCTTGAAGACACATTTGGATTAGCTCCGGGTATATCATAGGTATACCCTTGTACATAGATTTTGATGTATGCATATAATTATATGTATGTAATTTATTTGAGCAGTTGTACAAGAACTTTTATAATATTATTTTGGGTATGTAATTAAAATGCAAATTATTGTAATGTTCAAATTTATTTTTGAGTTTTGTAATGAATGTAAATTAATTTTTCTTTAGTGGAATATGAATGAAGTTATTTAATATTATTTTTGAAGACAATTGAATTGAGAATTATTTTGAATTATGGAGTTAGGAGAAATGATGTTGATTTGTGCTGTGGTAGTTGTTGATTTTGATGAAATGAATTATTGGAAGTATTTTTACGGGTGTTTTAAGAACTGTTTTTCCCAAATATAGATGACACTCTGCCGAAAATTTTTCAAAATTTGCGTAAAAATAAAAAAGGACAAAAATTTTAACTAGTCTTTAAACTTTAAGTAAATGTTTTTAATACCTGCTATAAAAGCTCACCACTTTCAAAAAGTAAGAAAATTGTTTTAAAATCCCTTGTAGTGTATTTAATGGGTTATCGGTAGACGAAGTTAGTAATTCATTAGGTATACTACGGGATCATGTTATGCCTTGCAGAGGGGTAAGGTGTGACATGTTTTAGTAGTATCAGAACAATGGTTTTAAAGTAAATTTTGAACTGTGAATTTAAAATATTTTGTCAGAAATTACAACTGCTCAAATGTTTAATACATATAGTACATTTACATCATAAATATTAACTGACAGAGAGAAATCTCCTTGTGTAGGTTGTCCCAGAAAAGAAGATTTTATGAATAGAAATGGAGGAGGGAGATAAACCAGTAGAACAACCAGTTACAGTTGAGGCACAAGGGGAAGCCTCAGCTCTTCAGAGTGTTGAAAATCTGACTGTACTAGTTCCACCGGTACAAATTACAGCACAAATAGCCCAGAAAATGGCCGCTTTCTTTCAATAAATGGCTGATCATCTATCAGCCTAAGCACAAACCCAACCCCCATAAGAGCTACATGAAAAAGGAAAAAGTGGGGAATGGATTGGGCAAAGTTCTAATAGTAATTTAGGAAAAAGGAAGAACACTGGAGAGCTTAGTGGTTATGGATCTGACAGAGGCGGATCTTCAGGGAAAAAACAGTTGAGAACCCGTCGGCAAAGAATTAGAAGTTCCTACCCTATCCGTGTCTGTGAGGTATGTGGCAAGTTACATGAGGGTATGTGTCATAAAGCCACCGGAGCCTGCTACAATTGTAGTGAACATGGACACTTTGTTAGATATTGTACTGGAGCACCTCGATATGCTCTCCAGAGTTCATAGACAGTCGGTCAGGGCCAAGCTAGAAATAGAATTGGTACTCCTCGCAATCCAAGCATAGCGAATGCACCCAATCATAGTAGCGCATTAGTCAGAGCATCCACTATGCGCCAGAGAGAAATAGCAAAAACTTCAGATGTAGCTGCTGGTAAATTTTTTATTTTTAGAGGAAACAATTAGTTATTACTTGACCCTAACACTAATTTATATGTTAGTGTTAGAATTATATGTTCTGCTGTTATTCCTTTGCATGGGAATAAATTTTGATGCATTAGTAACTAGTCCTTTAGGATATAAACTACGATAATAAGTGTGATTGACATTAGTTTTGGAAGAGTTTTTCAGCGAAAAGTAATTATTAGTATACAATAAATTATAAGTTAATTAGTGAGCCTATTTAATATAAGGCAAGAGGACCTAAAAGTAAATTATAGTAATATAATTGCTCTAGATGAGGGCAAAGGTGTTACTGTTAGTAATTGTCAATGAATATTGTAATATGAATAAGTTCTAGATATTAGTGAATTCGAAAAAGATAAGATATAGAAAAGTTTGATCTATTGGGCTATATCATAGTAACTATGCAATGTTCTTGATGTTTGTATTATAAGCTGCGGATTACAGTACTGATTTGAGATTATTGTGTAGAGCTACGTACTATCCCATAGTGCATTAACATGAGGATTATTGCAAATGGCATCTATTTTGATAAAATTCTGTCGGGACAGAATTTTCTTATTGGAAAGGAGTTTGAAAATCCTAACCTGGGATATAAAACTGTAACACCTTCACTGTAGCAATTCCGCACATTCTACTGTTCCGGTGATTGGTGTCGGTTTGGACAGCTAGAACATCTGAAAAAAAATATTTAGACTAGAGTGAGGAGTCATAAATAACTTAAATAATAATAAGAAAAATTTAGAAAAAAATTTAGAAATAAAATACAACCAAGTTAAATGAGTCGGTGCCCTAGCAATGGGTAACCTAGTGGGAAGTTGCGGTCTTCGCAACTAGAAGCCCTAAACCCAGGAGAAAATTCATAAAATAAAATTTGGGACTCCAGAGAAGAGTTATTGAGGTTTCTATGGCATTAGAATGCCAAGAAAAGGTTTAGAAAAATTTTTCGATCGATATAGACGATTTTGGCTTAATAAGCCAAACGAAGGGCATTTTGGTCATTTTGTCTTCAGATATGATTTTTGGCTGACTTTTCCAGTTAAGTAAATAATTATTATGATCTAAATTATGAACAAATATTGCTAAAAAATTTAATTGAAAATGAGTAGAGAAGAAAAGAAAAGAAAATGAAGGAAAATACCTAATTATGACATCATATGATGTCATTCAAATTTCCTCCACCAATCACAATTTATTAAACTCATTAAAAGAGATAAAAGAGACCAAAAATTGACAAACAATCTGCATCTTCAACCTTTGGGTAGCCAAAAATGTAGAGAGAGAGAGAGAGAGAGAAGAGGTTCCACCATTTTCAAGCTTAAAAGCTTGAATTTCCTCTCCATTTGTTCACAAAAATTGCCAAGTCCCTTCGCAAAAATTTGATCTTTCACCTAGAAAAAGCTATTGGCAACCAAAGAAGAAGAGATTAGGGAGGTTTAATCAAGGTTAAGTGAAGCTTCAAAAGATTAGTGCCTATACTTACTTCCCTATCTTTTTAATCTTTGTTAGGAAGACAAATTAAATGAAAATTTATTGTAAAATTGAACAAAACAATTATATTGAAGTGTGTATGAAAATTTGCAGCCATGGGAGAAGGATGAGATTTGTTGATTTGTATGACTTGAATTGTTTAGAAGTGGTTTGTGATGAGATAACTTGAGTTAGATGTTGAACTATGTGTGTTGGATGAGTTAGATGACATGAAAGGTATGAAATGGACACTTTGGAAATTAGGGTTTGTGAAAAATTAGAGTTTTGCTTATGTAATGGTATATTAACAATATAATGGTCAATTAGTGACCATTTGAATGTGTGTGAGGAGGAATTGAAGTGAGTAAAGATAATGGAGTTGAGCTTAGGCATGCTGCCCTTGGTGACCTGCAGGACTGGGTGTGAGTCCAGCAGGTTACCCTAATCCGAGTGACCAACATGCTGTCCTTGGAAAATGACTAAATAAACAATATTTGTTCAAATGGTCATAACTCAGTGTTGAAAAGTTCAATTGATCTGAAATTTTACTAGCAAAAAGCTAAAACATAGCCCTACAACTTTCATGAAGAACACAAATTCAAATTTTGACCATAACCTAGTCAAATTGAAACCAAACTTAGGTCACCAAATTTGGCAGAACCAAATTGCCCAGAAATTCTGGGTACAGGTCAATCCGGCCAGTTATGGTAAAATGACCATAACTTGAGATACAAAATTCCAAATGGAGTGATTCAAAAAAAGAAATGTAACTAGACACAATAAGGAACAACTTTCATGAAGACAATTTTATCAAATTCCTACTGTACAAATGACCAATGGAATAGTAAACTTAATGCTTGAAATCTGAAAATTATGAATAACTAACACTAAGCTTTGAAATGGTATTGGCAACCAATACCAACAACTTTAGAATGCAAAATGTGGTATCTTGGTGAACTTAGATTCAATAAATTCATTATATATTAAAAAGTCAACAATTTGAGTGAATAGTAATATAAAGACACAAAGTGTAAGAACTATATTGTTAAAGGGAAATTAAGGTCATAAATTTGAAATCCATGAAATGTTCATGGATTGCTTGAAACATGAAAAGTTAGTCACCTAATTGATGTGAATAGGTAGTTAGGGCTTAGATGCCCATCACAAATAGAATTCATAAAATGTATAAATGAGAAAGGAAAAATGTTTTGAATACAATGGTACATGTGAACTATTGTTTTGAATTGTGATAAATATGAATAACATAATGAATGAATAAATGAACTATATTAATGTATGAATGAGACACTAGTTCTCATTATTGTAGAAAAGAAAAGTACTTTGAGTACAATGATATAAAATGGTAATTGATGTGAATTGTGATAATATATATGATCAAATGAATGTATACATTATAATTGAAAATTTTTATGAAATAATGAAGTCATAAAACACAATATATTAATATTTAATGATATTATGTGCCCTTGTATTGCCTAGACATGTGTGTCAGATTGGATAGTTTGGTATGCAGATAGGGTATTATTTTAGCAGTACTGGGAAAGGCTTTATGCCCGTATTCATGGCTTTATGCCCACATTCATGGCTTTATGCCTGCACTCATGGCTTAATGCCCGATTATGTGTTATCATGGCTTTTTAGCCATATTGACTGCATATGTGGTTGGCGTTCTGCGTCCCATGGTATGACAGCTCAAGGCACCGCGGTGTCTAATGCCAACGACCTGTTATCCAGTTTAGTCAGCCTGTCGTAGGTTACTTGGGCAGTCTAATTTATTAAAATAAGTTATGAATATTAAAAATGCTAGAAAGTAAATAAATAAGAAAAAATTCTGAAATAAATTAGATTAGCTCTAAAAATTTGTTCCTTAGAATGATCTGAAGTAAATTAAACTAGTTCTAAAAATTTTAAATATTACGAAATGATTGTAAACAACTTAGAAAGTATAAAAGAAGTGATAAAAAGACTAGTAGAAGAATTATATGTCACACCCTACCCTTTTGTAAGGCATAACATGATCCTGTAGTATACCTAATGAGTTACTAACTTCGTCTACTGATAACCCATTAAATACACTACAAGGGATTTTAAAACTTTTCTTACTTCTTTTTACAGTGGTGAGCACTATTTACAGGTGTTAAAAATTTTTTTTTTGAACTGAAGTGAAACAGCTAACATATTTGAATTATTAGTAATTTCTGTAAAAATTTTGACGGAGTGCCATCTGTATTTTGAATAAAACAGTTCTTCAAAAACCTGTAAAAAAGCACTTCAAATATATTTCTTAGTCTCAACTCCAACATTTGTCAACTCAAATCCACAGTAATTTTTCAGTATTTTCAAAGGCTGAGATAAAAGAAATATATCACAATATTTAAAAACCAAAATAATTTACAAATTTACTTTACAACTTTAATGTACAATTTTAATTTACAACTGCTCAAAACCAAGAACAATATATACATACAGTGAACATACATTACAATACAAAATGCAAAATATGGCATACTCAATATACTCGATGAACTTTCAATATAGCATTAGCAACCTAGTCTGCTGCCCTGTCAGTCTGTCTACCTGCGATAGCAATGAAAAGCTATTGCTGAGTAAAATTTACTCAGTGGTGCACAATAACAATTTGAAATACGATATATAAATCTTTTATTGACAATTCACAAATCAAATAATTCACAATTCCATTTCACAATTTACAAAGTTCATGTAACACAAATTTGATCAAACAATTGAATAACACAGTTTTGCCAATCAATAACACCATTTGATCAAATAACTGAATAATACAGTTTTGCCAATCAATAACACCATTTGATCAAATAACTGAATAATACAGTTTTGCCAATCAATAACACCATTTGATCAAATAACTAAATAATACAGTTTTGCCAATCAATAACACAATTTGATCAAATAACTGAATAACACAATTTAGGCCATGACACAATTTTTCCACACATGCTGTGTTGTACACCACGACAAGACACACTCACCCCAATAATCGAAATCAATGAGGGAGGAAGCTAGCTGAATAATGAGTACTTATCCACACTCACCTCAGACTGGCAAGTCAAAGAGGGAGGAATATAATCACACTCACCCCAGACTGATAAGTCAAAGAGGGAGGAATATAATCACACTCACCCCATAAATGGAGGAGGAACATAGTAACAGTGTCATGCCAAGTGTGAATCAAAACAATTCCAAATCACAATATTTCATACAATTCCCAAATCACATTTTATCTCAGAATTTCCATTTGCAAAGTAGGCAACACAATAATTTCCAAATAAGATTCTCAAAGTCAAAACAATAAAAAATTATTCATAACTCATTTCTCCAAATAAATTTTCTAGTAAAAGCAGTGAATATAAAAAGTATTGTGCACAAACACAATTTAAAACTATAATGTTCAAATAAATTTTTAAGTAGAAAATAAGAAATCAAAACTATTGTGCACAAACACAATTTAAAACAATAACATACAAATAATCATACTTTATTTCAATTGAAAAATTCAAAAGAAATAACTATTGTGCACAAACCTCTGATATATGCCTCTTGGCTCTGACTCAGTGTTTCCTTCCCCTTCCCTGAGTCTTTGCTAACTGAAACACACAATTTGAAGTGTTTCAATACTCATTTAAACCGTCTCTAACAATAAGGCTTAATACTTAATTATTGAATTCTATCATTTCCTTAGTCAACCTAAGATGTTGACCCTCGATGCATTCTAGGTGAATTAGGTTTTAATGTTACCAATATGTCACATTTGTAGCCTTTTAGTATTGGTACATGTTACCAAATTCATTTCCATGTATATTGCGTTTTATTGTAATTTGCCGGATTCGGTTATACTAATTTGACCTAGCCGGATGACCTAGTTCCCTCGATTTTCGGGTTTTAGTCAAAACTACAAACTTGTAGGTCTATGTCTTATTGCACGCGGGGCAAACTTTCAGGTCATTCTGAGTTACGTAGACCAAGTTATGGTTATTTTACTATTGCTGGTCAGAATGTACCAAAATGGTCATTTTAGGTCATTTTTAGGTCACTTTTGGTTCAGCCAGTTTTTGAACTCGAACTTGTGAAAGCTATTTGGCTTGCTTATGGTCATTTCTGTGCTTTGGTGTCTTCATAAGAATTGTAGATATGTGTCTCAACTATTCATGGTAAAAATTTCAGGTAAATTGGATCTATTTTGAGTAAGTTATGGCCAAGACACTAACTGCTGCCCAAATGGTTAATTTTCAGGCCTTAAATGCACTAATCCGGATTTGGTCATTTTTCAAGTTACCTTCCAAGCAGAATTTTGGTAAGCTTCCTCCATGAAAGTTGGCACTTTTTGTGCCTAGTTTCACCTCCAATTGGTCTCATACCAATTGGAGCCACACACTTAAGGTTCTAAGCCAAAACACACACTGCCCTGCTATTCATTGTTCATCACTCATCAAATACACATCCTATGCCTACCAAGTTAACTCTTCCATGTCATTTCTGTTTTGTACCTCACCATTAACATGTTTCACAACACATTTTTGGTCATTTTGGCAGCTTGTAACCACACTCAATATGCACATTATAGTATAGAATTTACCAAGTCCAAATTACAAATAATTTAACCACATGACCTAGCTCATTTACATGCCAAACTCACACCTTTATACATATGTACATGCTGCCATAACAAGCACCATAATTCAACAATAAAATTCCATAAACCAAACCATGAAACAACATTTTTTTGGTCCACACTTCAAATTGCCGAATTGTAATCTTCTTCAATTAGCTTTCCAAGCTTCCAAAGTCAAGTGTACATTCACATATACATTTAGTATACATCACCCAATTTATTCCTACATACATAAATACTTCATCAACACTTTAATCTACCATTCACATGCAAAGATAAACTGCCCTTATTGAAGTTCTATGGCTTCCAAAAATATACCTCTCCCTTAACTCAGCAAACTTCAAAAATCCTTCCACAATTCAACTACCCATAACACCCACACAAACTTTAATGAAACAAGCATCAAAAATACATACTTATCACTTTGGAAACTCTTCAAAACCTCACCAAAACTTGATCTTCTTGCTGCCTATCTACTGCCCAAGTGGTGTAGAACAAGGATCATGGGAGAATGGAGCTTGGAAAGGTTTTGGCTATGGAGGTTTCTCTCACTTTAATTTCAGCTGGTTGTCTTAAAGGTTGAAGATGATGGATTATTTCTATCCAAATGAAGGTTAATGGTCCACTTAAGGGAGTTAGTGGACCACTAAGTGCAGATTTAATGTTTATTTATTCTTAAATTCCCAAATTTCACATTTAACTTCCATCTTTTGCTATTTAAACTATGTACCACCAATTTAATTTTTCATGACATTTTCCAAGTGTAATATCATTTATTTTTAATGGACATTTAGGTCAAAAGACAACTTGGGATATCAAATGACTACAATGCCCCTGTTCGGATTGCATTCCTGATTTTTCGGTAACATCGATTTTTATCGTTTTCTCGATTTCTCACTTTTCTTTGTATTAATTAATTAATTTTTCTTTGATATTTCTAATGATATTTATACTTCAATAGGTCTTTATTTAAGTCCTAAAAATATTTTTCAGGGTTCTCCGCGGTCCAGGGCTAGTCAACGGTCCACGCCGCAACTTCCCGGTGCGGTCACTCATCGCTAGGGTTCTCGGCTCATTTAACTTGGTTATATTTCATTGCTATTATTTTTCCTTTATTTTTCTTCTATTTTTTTTCTTGTATTTCATTATTTTATGTCTCCTCACTAACTTTTAAATGTAGTTCTAGGCATTCTAGCTGTCCAGACAGACACTGGTCATCAGAATAGTAGAACGTACTACCGAACATAGGGGTGTTACGATTGTCCCCCCCTTAAAATAAATTTCATCCACGAAATTTTACCCAATAGCCATCTTACAATAGTCATACTTTTATTTTCTCTTTTCTATATGATCGTATAATCTTCTTTCCCTCGAATTTGTATAAAACTTTTAACAATCTAATACAACATTTAATTTGTTTGTATAACACCAATCTTCTTTTACTATTGTGCTATCTAATATTTCGGTTTATGTTCCTTCTTGAATGACCCTTGAGGTCACATTAGAATGATTTATCTAGTCATTGGTCCTCTGACCATTCTAGTCAATAGTCTTTCTCACATTCGTAACATTTTTTTGTTATATCTGAACCAACTGTTCAAATTTTTACTTCCTCAACTCTTTTTATCTATTAATATTCTATAACTTACTTCCTTTTGTACTAAACTATAACCCTTCGATTTTCTAACTTTTGAGTTTAAAATCCTTAAGTAGGATTTTCAAACTTATTTCTAACAATTAAATTCTGTCTTGGCATAACTATACCAAAACAGATGTCGTTGGCAACTATTCTCATCTTGGTGTACTATCGAGTAGTATGTAGCTCTACATAATAATCTCAAGTCAGTACTGTAATCTGTAGCTTACAGTACAAACATCAAGAACATTGCATAGTTACTACGATACATCCCAATAGATCAAATTTTCCTATCTTTTATCCTTTTCAATTCACTAATATCCGAAACTTATTCTGATTACAATATCCATTAATAATTACTAACAGTAACATTTCTGCCTTCATCTAGAGTAATTCTATTACTGCATCTTATTTTTACGTCCTCTTGGCTTACATTAAGTAGGCTCGCCAATTAACTTTATAATTTATGGTGTGTTAGAAAATACTTTTAGCTAATAATTATTTCAAAATTAATGTCAATCATACTTGTTAATATAGTTTTTATCCTAAAGGACCAGTCACTAATACATCAAAATTCATTCCCATGTAAAGGAATAGCAACAGAACATATAGTTCTAACAATAACATAAAAGTATGCAGACTCCAGGTCAAACAATACATATATATATATATATATATATATATATATATATATATATATATCTTAGTTACTAATTGAGAAAGTACCAGCAACAATGTCAAAAGTCTCAGCCTCTTCTCTCTGTCGTATAGTGTATACTCCAGCTGAAGCATCACCCTGTTCTGGCTTATTCACAGTACTCTGACTTCTAGGTGTACTACCCCTACCTCTACCTCTGCCTCTACTAACTGATGGTGAACTCTTTGGGGTAGAAACTTGGGTTGATCCCTTTAGTGTAGTAAATGATCCAGAACGACATGGATTTACACAATCCCTAGCAAAATGACTAGTCTCTCCATAATTAAAACATGCTCCTATGGCTCTATAACATACCCCACTATGTGGTTTACCACAAGTTTCACAAAGTCGATCTGACAGTGCATTTCTGGGTTTCTGTTGAGTTTGCTGATCCGATCGGGGTGGTTTCTGTCCAGAAGATCTATCTCTACCGGACTTCTTACCACTTCTATTGTGTCCTCCAAAGTTTTTCCTCTTTCTAGTAGGACCACTGGAACTCTATTCTACTGACTTTTCCTCTTTTTCTGACTTCTCTGATTTCTTTTTCTCAAGGGCCGCTTCAAATTCAATTCTTTCTAACTCTAATGCTTGAGAAATAAGTTCAGAGAAGTTATTATGTTTGAATCCAACCACTTGTAATATGATACTAGGCTTCAAGCTAGTTTCAAACCTTTTACATCTCTCCCTGCTGGTAGCAAGTAAACTTACTGCATAATGGCTTAGGCGAGAAAATTCCCTTTCATATTCAGCCACTGATCTACTCCCCTGTTTCAGACTTAAGAACTCTTGCAGCTTCTGGTCCACATAAGCATCAGGGACATATTTTTGTCTGAATTCCCGTAGAAAATCATTCCATGTTAGCACTGAAGGTTCTACCAGACTATGGGGAATGGTTTTCCACCAATCATATGCATTCCCCTGTAGCAGAGATGCTGAATATTCAAACCTCAGCTCCTCTATACAATGTAACTTCTTGAACACTCTATCCATTCTCTCTAACCACTGTTCTGCCTCTAGAGGATCTACTGTCCCCTTGAACTCAGTAGCCCCATATTTCATTAATTTGTCATATTGCCTAGCAGAAGGCTGTGGTTGTACCACTGGTGTCTGTAGTGAGACTTGAGTAGGCACATTACCAGCCATCTATTGGAACATTGCAGCCATCTGCTGAGCGAACTAAGGAGGAAACCGCGGTACTGAGGGGGCTGGTGCTGCTGATCCACTGACATTGTGTAGGGCTGGGGCATCCCCTTGTACCTCAGCCTCTATCGATTGATCGACTGAATAATCACCCTCTTCCATAGTCAATTCAAGGATCTTAGACCTCCTGAATAAATAACACAAGGAGATTTCCTCCCGTTAGTGCATATTTATAATGTAATGTACTGTATGTATCAAATAATGACATTGAGTAGTTGTACTATGAAGAAAGAATATTCAAATTACAGGTGAAAAAAGAATTTAAAAACTAGCTCTGATACCACTAAAACATGTCACACCTTACTCCTCTATAAGGCATAACATGATCCCCTAGTATACCTAATGAATTACCAACTTCGTCTACTGATAACCCATTAAATACACTACAAGGGATTTTAAAACTTTTCTTACTTCTTTTTACAGTGGTGAGCACTATTTATAGGTGTTAAAATTTTTTTTTTGAACTGAAGTGAAACAGCTAACACATTTGAATTATTAGTAATTTCTGTAAAAATTTTGGCAGAGTGTCATCTGTATTTTGAATAAAACAGTTCTTCAAAAACCTATAAAAAAGCACTTCAAATATATTTCTCAATCTCAACTCCAACATTTGTCAACTCAAATCCACAGTAATTTTTCAGTATTTTCAAAGGCTGAGATAAAAGAAATATATCACAATATTTACAAATCAAAATAATTTACAAATTTAGTTTACAACTTTAATGTACAATTTTAATTTACAATAGCTCAAAACCAAGAATAATATATACATACAGTGAACATACATTACAATACAAAATGCAAAATATGGTATACTCAATATACCCGATGAACTCTCAATATAACATTAGCAGCCTAGTCTGCTGCCCTGTCAGTCTATCTACCTGCGACAGTAATGAAAAGCTATTGCTGAGTAAAATTTACTCAGTGGTGCACAATAACAATTTGAAATACGATATATAAATCTTTTATTGACAATTCACTAATCAAATAATTCACAATTCCATTTTACAATTTACAAAGTTCATGTAACACAAATTTGATCAAACAATTGAATAACACAGTTTTGCCAATCAATAACACCATTTGATCAAATAACTGAATAATACAGTTTTGCCAATCAATAACACCATTTGATCAAATAACTGAAGAATACAGTTTTGCCAATCAATAACACAATTTGATCAAATAACTGAATAACACAATTTAGGCCATGACACAATTTTTCCACACATGCCGTGTTGTACACCATGACAAGACACACTCACCTCAATAATCGAAATCAATGAGGGAGGAAGCTAGCTGAATAATGAGTACTCATCCACACTCACCTTAAACTGGCAAGTCAAAAAGGGAGGAACATAATCACACTCACCCCAGACTGATAAGTCAAAGAGGGAGGAATATAATCACACTCACCCCATAAATGGAGGAGGAACATAGTAACAGTGTCATACCAAGTGTGAATCAAAACAATTCCAAATCACAATATTTCATACAATTCCCAAATCACATTTTATCTCAGAATTTCTATTTGCAAAGTAGGCAACACAATAATTTCCAAATAAGATTCTCAAAGTCAAAACAATAAAAAAATTATTCATAACTCATTTCTCCAAATAAATTTTCTAGTAAAAGCAGTGAATATAAAACGTATTGTGCACAGACACAATTTAAAACTATAATGTTCAAATAAATTTTTAAGTAGAAAGTAAGAAATCAAAATTATTGTGCACAAACACAATTTAAAACAATAACATCAAAAATAATCATAATTTATTTTAATTGAAAAATTCAAAAGAAATAATTATTGTGCACAAACCTCTGATATATGCCTCTTGGCTCTGACTCAGTGTTTCCTTCCCCTTCCCTGAGTCTTTGCTAACTGAAACACACAATTTGAAGTGTTTCAATACTCATTTAAACCGTCTCTATCAATAAGGCTTAATACTTAATTATTGAATTCTATCATTTCCTTAGTCAACCTAAGATGTTGACCCTCGATGCATTCTAGGTGAATTAGGTTTTAATGTTACCAATATGTCACATTTATAGCCTTTTAGTATTGGTACATGTTACCAAATTCATTTCCATGTATATTGCGTTTTATTGTAATTTGTCGGATTCCGGTATACTAATTTGACCTAGCCGGATAACCTAGTTCCCTCAGTTTTCAGGTTTTGGTAAAAACTACAAACTTATAGGTCTATGTCTTATTGCACGCGGGGCAAAATTTTAGGTCATTCTGAGTTATGTAGACCAAGTTATGGTTATTTTACTATTGCTGGTCAGAATGTACCAAAATGGTCATTTTAGGTCATTTTTAGGTCACTTTTGGTTCGGCCAGTTTTTGGACTTGAACTTGTGCAAGCTATTTGGCTTGCTTATGGTCATTTATGGGCTTTGGTGTCTTCATAAGAATTGTAGATATGTGTCTCAACTATTCATGGTAAACATTTCAGGTCAATTGGACCTGTTTTAAGTAAGTTATGGCCAAAACACTAACTGCTACCCAAATAGTCAATTTTCAGGCCTTAAATACACTAATCCGGATTTGGTCATTTTTCAAGTCACCTTCCAAGCAGAATTTTGGTAAGCTTCCTCCATGAAAGTTGGCACTTTTTGTGCCTAGTTTCACCTCCAATTGGTCTCATACCAATTGGAGCCACACATTTAAGGTTCTAAGCCAAAACACACACTGCCCTGCTATTCATTGTTCATCACTCATCAAATACACATCCTATGCCTACCAAGTTAATTCTTCCATATCATTTCTGTTTTGTACCTCACCATTAACACATTTCACAACACATTTTTGGTCATTTTGGCAGCTTGTAACCACACTCAATATGCACATTATAGTATAGAATTTACCAAGTCCAAATTACAAACAATTTAACCACATGACCTAGCTCATTTACATGTCCAAACTCACACCTTTATACATATGTACATGCTGCCATAACAAGCACCATAATTCAACAATAAAATTCCATAAACCAAACCATGAAACAACATTTTTTTGGTCTATACTTCAAATTGCCGAATTGTAATCTTCTTCAATTAGCTTTCCAAGCTTCCAAAGTCAAGTGTACATTCACATATACATTTAATATACATCACCCAATTTATTCCTACACACATAAACACTTCATCAACACTTTAATCTACCATTCACATGCAAAGATAAACTGCCCTTATTGAAGTTCTATGGCTGCCAAAAATATACCTCTCCCTTAACTCATCAAACTTCAAAAATCCTTCCACAATTCAACTACCCATAACACCGACACAAACTTTAATTAAACAAGCATCAAAAATACATACTTACCACTTTGGAAACTCTTCAAAACCTCACCAAAACTTGATCTTCTTGCTGCCTATCTACTGCCCAAGTGGTGTAGAGCAATTTTAGTGAAGGGATCAAGTGGAAAAATGGCTTGGATCATGGAAGAATGGAGCTTGGAAAGGTTTTGGCCATGGAGGTTTCTCTCACTTTAATTTCGGCTGGTTGTCTTAAAGGTTGAAGATGATGGATTATTTCTGTCCAAATGAAGGTTAATGGTCCACTTAAGGGAGTTAGTGGACCACTAAGTAGAGATTTAATGTTTGTTTATTCTTAAATTCCCAAATTTCTCATTTAACTCCTATCTTTTGCTATTTAAACTATGTACCACCAATTTAATTTTTCATGACATTTTCCAAGTGTAATATCATTTATTTTTAATGGAAATTTAGGTCAAAAGACAACTCGGGGTGTCAAATAACCACAATTCCCCTGTTCGGGTTGCATTCCCGATTTTTCGGTAACACCGATTTTCGTCGTTTTCTCAATTTCTCACTTTTCTTTATACTAATTAATTAATTTTTCTTTGATATCTCTAATGATATTTATACTTCAATAGGTCTTTATTTAAGTCCTAAAAATATTTTCCAGGGTTCCCCGCGGTCCAGGGCTAGTCAACGGTCCACGCCGCAACTTCCCGGTGCGGTCACCCATCGCTAGGGTTCTCGGCTCGTTTAACTTGGTTATATTTCATTGCTATTATTTTTCCTTTGTTTTTATTGTATTTTCTTTTCTTGTATTTCATTATTTTATGTCTCCTCACTAACTTTTAAATGTAGTTCTAGGCATTCTAGCTATCCGGACAGACACTGGTCATCAGAACAGTAGAACGCACTACGGAACATAGGGGTGTTACATTATAACTTAAATAACATTACAAATGTGACTTTCATAAGAATATAAGTATAAATTTTAGATTTATTTGTACATGATATAAATGATTATTGTAAACTTATGAAAGAAGTGATTCTAGAGAGCAACATAAATGACGAAAGATATATTGCATGGAAAATTTCATATGAACCCAGTAAAATTCTTGAGTATAGAAAATATGCTCCAATTATTTTTACTTGTTATATTATTGCACCACTAAGCAACAATGCTTAGCGTGATGGATTTGTTTCCTCGCGCAGGTACTAAAGTTAAAGCCCAGTGAATACTAAACAGAGATTTTGGATTCTGATCTGCAGAGTATTCAAGGTTATCACCTCCTCAGCAACGCATGTAGATAGGGCCCATATAGATCATATTATGTATTTTGTACATTATAGTTAGTTATTATTTGTAATGTAAACTATGAATTGTATGTTGAAATATAGATTATGGTACTATAATTAATTTGTAGGCCATGTAAATTATGAAATTATGTAATTATTTTGTAAATTATGTAAATTAAGGAAATTTGAAAATTTTTCGTATGTAATTTGAGAATGTTTACATATGAATTGAGTATGAATAGATTTGTACAAATGAGTAAGTAAATTACAAGAATTGAATGTGAGATGAATATGATGAGCATGAATGATATTTTTATTGTAAAATATTATTGAAAATTTCAAGCAGGTGAATAGTTAAATACATCAACTGATAATAAAATAGGGGAAGCTCCACTGGTTTCTCCATAGAAAAATAATTGATATTAAAATATAACGAGATCAAATTATTAAAGGAATAAAGTAAGATAAGATAGGGTGCTCCGACACCGAATGTAGCACACTTCGCTCGGCTACACTGTAGTCGGGTGAGGGGTGTTACATTTATTAGTATCAGAGCGCGGTTTAGGTGTTTCTGGACCTAGATAGACTGCATATCATGCATTGCATTCATAAAGAGTCGATGTGACACTATTGTAGATATGTATTTCCCGTTTATTTTAGGTTAAGGTATGGAATAAGAGAGTGAAGAGACAATGGGATAGCGAATGAAGATGAGAAGGAGACTGTATTTAAGATGAAAAAGAATGAGTACAGAATTGTTTGAGGATAGGATTGTGACTAAGGAGAAAGTGAAGTATGATAACACGGAGAGATGAAGAAATAAGGAGGTAGTAGCTCCTCGACTATTTATACCGGGTAAATTTCGAGGACGAAATTTTTGTTAGAGGGGAAGAATTGTAACACCCTCACTATAGCAATTCTGCACATTCTACTGTTCCGATGTCCGGTGTCAGTCTGGACAGCTAGAACGTTTAAAAAAATATTTAAACTAGAGTGAGGAGTTATAAATAACTCAAATAATAATAAGAAAAATTTAGGAAAAATTTTAGAAATAAAATACAATCAGGTTAAAATGAGCCGGTGCCATAGTGATGGGTAACCCAGTGGGAAGTTGCGGTCTTCGCAACTAGAAGCCCTAAACCCAGGAAAAAATTCATAAAATAATTTTTGGGACTCCAGAGAAGAGTCATTGAGGTTTCTATGGCATTAGAATGCCAAAAAAAGGTTTAGAAAAATTTTTCAATCGGTACAGACGATTTTGGCTTAATAAGCTAAACGAAGGGCATTTTGGTCATTTCGTCTTCAGAGATGATTTTCGGCCGACTTGTCCAGTTAAGTAAATAATTATTATGATCTAAAATATGAATAAATATTGCTAAAAAATTTAATTGAAAATGAGTAGAGAAGAAAAGAAAATAAAATAAAGGAAAATACCTAATTATGACATCATATGATGTCATTTAAATTTCCTCCACCAATCACAATTTATTAAACTCATTAAAAGAGATAAAAGAGACCAGAAATTGAAAAACAATCTGCATCTTCAACCTTTGGGTAGCCAAAAATGTAGAGAGAGAGAGAGAGAAGAGGTTCCACTATTTTCAAGCTTAAAAGCTTGAATTTCCTCTCCATTTGTTCACCAAAATTGCCAAGTCCCTTCACAAAAATTTGATCTTTCACCTAGAAAAAGCTATTGGCAACCAAAGAAGAAGAGATTAGGGAGGTTTAATCAAGGTTGAGTGAAGCTTAAAAAGGTTAGTGCCTATACTTACTTCCCTATCTTTTTAATCTTTGTTAGGAAGACAAATTAAAAGAGAATTTGTTGTAAAATTAAACAAAACAATTATATTGAAGTGTGTATGAAAATTTTCAGCCACAGGAGGAGGATGAGATTTATTGATTTGTATGACTTGAGTTGTTTAGAAGTGGTTTGTGATGAGATAACTTGAGTTAGATGTTGAACTATGTGTGTTGGATGAGTTAGATGACATGAAAGGTATGAAATGGACACTTTGGTTCAAATGGTCATAACTCAATGTAGAAAAGTTCAATTGATCTAAAATTTTCCCAGCAGAAAGCCGAGACATAGCCCTACAACTTTCATGAAGAACACAAATCCAAATTCTGACCATAACCTAGTCAAATAGTCAACCAAACTTAGGTCACCAAATCTGGCAGAACCAAATTGCCCAGAAAATTCTGGGTACAGGTCAATCCAGCCAGTTATGGTAAAATGACCATAACTTGAGTTACAAAACTCCAAATGGAGTGATTCAAAAAACGAAATGTAACTAGACACAATAAGGAACAACTTTCATGAAGACAATTTTATCAAATTTCTACTGTACAAATAACTAATAGAACAGTAATCTTAGTGCTTGAAATCTGAAAATTGTGAATAACTAACACTAAGCTTTGAAATGGTATTGGCAACCAATACCAACAACTTTAGAATGCAAAATGTGGTATCTTGGTGAAATTAGGTTCAATAAATTCATTATGTATTAAAAAGTCAACAATTTGAGTGAATAGTAATATAAAGACACAAAGTGTAAGAACTATATTGTTAAAGGGAAATTAAGGTCATAAATTTGAAATCCATGAAATGTTCATGGATTGCTTGAAACATGAAAAGTAAGTCACCTAATTGATGTGAATAGGTAGTTAGGGCTTAGATGCCCATCACAAATAGAATTCATAAAATATATAAATGAGAAAGGAAAAATATTTTGAATACAATGGTACATGTGAACCATTGTTTTGAATTGTGATAAATATGAATAACATAATGAATGAATAAATGAACCATATTAATGTATGAATGAGACATTAGTTCTCATTATTGTAGAAAGGAAAAGTACTTTGAGTACAATGATATAAAATGATAATTGATGTGAATTGTGATCATATATATGATCAAATGAATGTATACATTATAATTGAAAATTTTTATGAAATAATGAAGTCATAAAACACAATATATTAATATTTAATGATATTATGTACCCTTGTATTGCCTAGACATGTGTGTCAGATTGGATAGTTTGGCATGCCAATAGGGTATTGTTTTAGCAGTACTGCGAAAGGTTTTATGCCTGTATTCATGGCTTTATGCTCGCATTCATGGCTTTATGTCCGCATTCATGGCTTTGTGCCCGCACTCATGGCTTAATGCTCGATTATGTGTTATCATGGCTTTTTAGCCATACTAACTGCATACGTGATTGACGTTCTGCGTCCCATGGTATGACGGCCCGAGGCACCGCGGTGTCCAATGCCAATAACCCGTTATCCAGTTTAGTTAGCCTATCATAGGTTACTTGGGCAGTCTAATTTATTAAAATAAGTTACGAATATTAAAAATGCTAGAAAGTAAATAAATGAGAAGATGTTCTGAAATAAATTAGATTAGCTCCAAAAATTTGTTCCTTAGAATGATCTGAAGTAAATTAAACTAGTTTTAAAAATTTTACATATTACGAAATGATTGTAAACAACTTAGAAAGTATCAAGGAAGTAATAAAAAGACTAGTAGAAGAATTATAACTTAAATAACATTACAAATGTGACTTTCATAAGAATATAAGTATAAGTATAAATTTTAGATTTATTTGTACATGATATAAATGATTATTGTAAACTTATGAAAGAAGTGATTCTAGAGAGCAACATAAATGACGAAAGATATATTGTATGGAAATTTTCATATGAACCCAGTAAAATTCTTGAGTATAGAAAATATGCTCCAATTATTTTTACTTGTTATATTATTGCACCACTAAGCAACAATGCTTAGCGCGATGGATTTGTTTCCTTGCGTAGGTACTGAAGTTAAAGCCCAGCAAATACTAAACAGAGATTTTGGAGTCTGATCTGCAGAGTGTTCAAGGTTGTCACCTCCTCAGCAATGCATGTAGATAGGGCCCATATAGATTATATTATGTATTTTGTACATTATAATTAGTTATTATTTGTAATGTAAACTATGAATTGTATGTTGAAATATAGATTATGGAACTATAATTAATTTGTAGACCATGTTAATTATGAAATTATGTAATTATTTTGTAAATTATGTAAATTAAGGAAATTTAAAAATTTTGCGTATGTAATTTAAGAATGTTTACATATGAATTGAGTATGAATAGATTTGTACAAATGAGTATGTAATTTACAAGAATTGAATGTGAGATGAATATGATGAGCATGAATGATATTTTTATTGTAAAATATTATTGAAAATTTCAAGCAGGTGAATAGTGAAATACATCAACTGATAATAAAATAGGGGAAGCTCCGCTGGTTTCTCCATAGAAAAATAATTGATATTAAAATATAATGAGATCAAATTATTAAAGGAATAAAGTAAGATAAGATAGGGTGCTCCGACATCGAATGTAGCACACTTCGCTCGGCTACACTATAATCGGGTGAGGAGTGTTATATTTATTGGTATCAGAGCGCGGTTTAGGTGTTTCTGGACCTAGATAGACTGCATATCATGCATTGCATTCATAAGAGTCAATGTGACACTATTGCAGATCTGTATTTCCCATTTATTTTAGGTTAAGGTATGGAATAAGAGATTGAAGAGACAATGGGATAGCGAATGGAGATGAGAAGGAGACTGTATTTAAGATGTAAAAGAATAAGTACAGAACTGTTTGAGGATATGATTGAGACTAAGGAGAAAGTGAAGTATGATAACACAGAAAGGTGAAGAAATAAGGAGGTAGTAGCTCTTCGACTATTTACACCGGGTAAATTTCGAGGACGAAATTTTTGTTAGAGAGAAAGAATTGTAACACTCTCACTATAGCAATTCCGTACATTCTACTGTTTCAGTGACCGGTGTCGGTCTGGACAGCTAGAACGTCTGAAAAAATATTTAGACTAGAGTGAAGAATCATAAATAACTCAAATAATAATAAGAAAAATTTAGAAAAAATTTTAGAAATAAAATACAACCAAGTTAAATGAGCCGGTGCCCGAGCGATGGGTAACCCAGTGGGAAGTTGCAGTATTTGCAACTAGAAGCCCTAAACCCAGCAGAAAATTCATAAAATAATTTTTGAGACTCCAGAGAAGAGTCATTGAGGTTTCTATGGCATTAGAATGCCAAGAAAAGGTTTAGAAAAATTTTTCGATCAGTACAGACGATTTTGGCTTAATAAGCCAAACTGAGGGCATTTTGGTCATTTCGTCTTCAGAGATGATTTTTGGCCTACTTGTCCAGTTAAGTAAATAATTATTATGATCTAAAATATGAATAAATATTGCTAAAAAATTTTATTAAAAATGAGTAGAGAAGAAAAGAAAAGAAAATAAAGGAAAATACCTAATTATGACATCATATGATGTCATTTAAATTTCCTCCACCAATCACAATTTATTAAACTCATTAAAAGAGATAAAAGAGACCAAATATTGACAAAAAATCTGCATCTTCAACTGTTAGGCAGCCAAAAACGTAGAGAGAGAGAGAGAGAGAGAGAGAGAGAGAGAAGAGGTTCCACCTTTTTTAAGCTTAAAAGCTTGAATTTCCTCTCCATTTTTTCACCAAAATTGCCAAGTCCCTTCACAAAAATTTGATCTTTCACCTAGAAAAAGCTATTGGCAGCCAAAGAAGAAGAGATTAGGGAGGTTTAATCAAGGTTGAGTGAAGCTCAAAAAGGTTAGTGCCTATACTTACTTTCCTATCTTTTTAATCTTTGTTAGGAAGACAAATTAAATGAGAATTTGTTATAAAATTGAACAAAACAATTATATTGAAGTGTGTATGAAAATCTGCAGCCACGGGAGAAGGATGAGATTTATTGATTTGTATGACTTGAATTGTTTAGAAGTGGTTTGTGATGAGATAACTTGAGTTAGATGTTGAACTATGTGTGTTGGATGAGTTAGATGACATGAAAGGTATGAAATGGACACTTTGGAAATTAGGGTTTGTGAAAAATTAGAGTTTTGCTTATGTAATGGTATATTAACATTGTAATAGTCAATTAGTGACCATTTGAATATGTGTGAGTAGGAATTGAAGTGAGTAAAGATAATGGAGTTGAGCTTAGGCATGCTGCCCTTGGTGACCTGTAGGACTGGGTGTGAGTCTAGCAGGTTTGGGTAGCTATAACTTGAGTTGTATAGGTTCAATTGGTGCAAAGCTAATTGGATATGAAACTAGACACATAATGGCACAACTTTGGTGAAGAAATGCTGCCCAGAAAACCAAACCAAGTTGACCTAAAAATTACCCTAATCTGGGTGACCAACATGCTGTCCCTGGAAAATGACCAAATAAATAGTATTTGTGCAAATGGTCATAACTCAGTGTAGAAACGTTCAATTAATCTGAAATTTTACTAGAAGAAAGCTGAGACATAGCCCTACAACTTTCAAGAAGAAACAAATCCAAATTCTGACCATAACCTAGTCAAATTGCCAACCAAACTTAGGTCACCAAATCTGGCAGAACCAAATTGCCCAGAAATTCTGGGCACAGGTCAATCCGGCCAGTTATGGTAAAATGACCATAACTTGAGCTAAAAAACTCCAAATGGAGTGATTCAAAAAAGGAAATGTAACTAGATACAATAAGGAACAACTTTCATGGAGACAATTTTGTCAAATTCTTACTGTACAAATAACCAATGGAACAGTAAACTTAATGCTTGAAATCTGAAAATTGTGAATAACTAACACTAAGCTTTGAAATGGTATTGGCAAATCTGAAAATTGTGAATAACTAAAACTAAGCTTTGAAATGGTATTGGCAACCAATACCAACAACTTTAGAATGCAAAATGTAGTATCTTGGTAAACTTAGGTTCAATAAATTCATTATGTATTAAAAAGTCAATAATTTGAGTGAATAGTAATATATAGACACAAAGTGTAAGAACTATATTGTTAAAGGGAAATTAAGGTCATAAATTTGAAATCCATGAAATGTTCATGGATTGCTTGAAACATGAAAAGTAAGTAACCTCATTGATGTAAATAGGTAGTTAGGGCTTAGATGCCCATCACAAATAGAATTCATAAAATGTATAAATGAGAAAGGAAAAATGTTTTGAATACAATGGTACATGTGAACCATTGTTTTGAATCGTGATCAATGTGAATAACATAATGAATGAATAAATGAACCATATTAATGTATGAATGAGACATTAGTTCTCATTATTGTAGAAAGGAAAAGTACTTTGAGTACAATGATATAAAATGATAATTGATGTGAATTGTGATCATATATATGATCAAATGAATGTATACATTATAATTGAAAATTTTTATGAAATAATGAAATCATAAAACACAATATATTAATATTTAATGATATTATGTGCCCTTGTATTGCCTAGACATGTGTGTCAGATTGGATAGTTTGGCATGCCAATAGGGTATTGTTTTAGCAGTACTGCGAAAGGCTTTATGACTGTATTCATGGCTTTATGCCCGTATTCATGGCTTTATGCCCGCATTCATGGCTTTATGCCTGCACTCATGGCTTAATGCCCGATTATATGTTATCATGGCTTTTTAGCCATACTGACTACATACGTTGTTGATGTTCTGCATCCCATGGTATGACGGCCTGAGGCACCATGGTGTCCAATGCCAACGACCCGTTATCCAGTTTAGTTAGCCTGTCGTAGGTTACTTGGGCAGTCTAATTTATTAAAATAAGTTATGAATATTAGCAATTAAAAATGCTAGAAAGTTAATAAATGAGAAGAAGTTCTGAAATAAATTAGATTAGTTCTAAAAATTTATTCCTTAGAATGATCTGAAGTAAATTAAACTAGTTCTAAAAATTTTAAATATTACGAAATGATTGTAAACAACTTAAAAAGTATCAAGGAAGTGATAAAAAGACTAGTAGAAGAATTATAACGTAAATAACATTACAAATGTGACTTTCATAAGAATATAAGTATAAGTATAAATTTTAGATTTATTTGTACATGATATAAATGATTATTGTAAACTTATGAAAGAAGTGATTCTAGAGAGCAACATAAATGACGAAAGATATATTGTATGGAAATTTTCATATGAACCCAGTAAAATTCTTGAGTGTAGAAAATATGCTCCTATTATTTTTACTTATTATATTATTTCCTTGTTATTTTATTGCACCACTAAGCAACAATGCTTAGCGCGATGGATTTGTTTCCTCGCGCAGGTACTGAAGTTAAAGTCCAGCGAATACTAAACAGAGATTTTGGAGTATGATCTGCAGAGTGTTCAAGGTTGTCACCTCCTCAGCAATGCATGTAGATAGGGCCCATATAGATCATATTATGTATTTTGTACATTATAATTAGTTATTATTTGTAATGTAAACTATGAATTGTATGTTTAAATATAGATTATGGAACTGTAATTAATTTGTAGACCATTTAAATTATGAAATTATGTAATTATTTTGTAAATTATGTAAATTAAGGAAATTTGAAAATCTTGCGTATGTAATTTGAGAATGTTTACATATGAATTGAGTATGAATAGATTTGTACAAATGAGTATATAAATTACAAGAATTGAATGTGAGATGAATATGATGAGCATGAATGATATTGTTATTGTAAAATATTATTGAAAATTTCAAGTAGGTGAATAGTGAAATACATCAACTTATAATAAAATAAGGGAAACTCCGTTGGTTTCTTCTTAGAAAAATAATTGATATTAAAATATAACGAGATCAAATTATTAAAGGAATAAAGTAAGATAAGATAGGGTGCTCCAGCACCGAATGTAGCACACTTCGCTTGGCTACACAGTAGTCTGGTGAGGGGTGTTGCAAAAACTCTAAGGGTTAGAATATCGAAAGGTTATAGTTCAGTACAAAAGGAAGTAATGACTACACATTAGTGCAAAATAAGCTATAGAATATCGATAGATAAAAGAATTATGGAAGTAAAAATTAGAATAGTTAGTTCAGATGTAATAAAGAAATGTTACGAATATCAGCAAGATTATTGACTAGAATGGTCAGAGGACCAATGATTAGGTAAATAGTATTGGTTAAAGTACTATGGAACCATCATTCAGGCTATGAGGCTACTTGGGAATGAGAGGAGGACATGAGGAGACAACACCCACAGTTGTTCAGAGACTGATACCAGGTAAAATTTTGAGACGAAATTTATTTTAAGTGGGGGAGAATTGTAACACCCCTATTTGCATAGCCTAGTATATTTTACTGTTCCGGTGACCAGTATCGGTTCTGACAATTAAGGGGATTAAAATCACATCTAACACAACTAGATAAGCCTTGAACGCAAATAATTAGTAATTGCCAAATAGTTGAGTATAAAGAAGAAAAATAAGCATAAAAAGTTAAATGAGCCGGGAGTCACAGCGATGGGTGACTTTCCCGGAAAAATGACTGCGATGTTAATCGTAACCCAAATTCTGAACTTAAAAATGTGACACCGTGGTCTTTAGGACTATTGCGAACACAGTGAAAAAGAGAAAATCACTAAAAAGAGTTATTAAGTAGGTCAAATAATTAGGTCAGCGATCCGGAAGAAATATCGAATAACTAGCAAATCAGATTAGACCGGTGAGGGGCAAATTGGTCAATTCACCCTTAGAGGTGACTCATGACCTAACTGTCCAATAAAATGTGAGAAATTAAAATTTTGAAGTATAGATTTAAATTAAAGAAGTGAGGAAAAAGAAAGGAAAAAGAAAAGAAAAGAAGATAAGATTAATGACATCACCCCATGACATGAGCATGACCTCATAAATAAATTACCATTTAATTTATTTATTTGACTAAGTCAAAAAGGAAATTAAAGCTAAGACAATAAGGAACAACTTTGATGAAGGACACTTAGCCAAATTCTCACAGCAACCAGACCAATGGATCAGTAGAAAACAGGGGACCAAAACTGAAAAATTGTAATTTCTCTTAGGAGACTTAGAAATTGAATTGGCAATTAATGCCAATAAAATTGACACCCAAAATGTGGTATATGGGTTCAATTAGAACTAATAAACCTATTAAGTATAGAAAAGTCAACATTTTAACTTGAATAGTGCCATGAATAGTGCTACCATACACAAAAATGTGAAATACTCGAAATTTATAAACCGTAATAAGTAGGATAAGTCTGCAAATAAATTTTTAGAATTTAAGTATTAGAAATGGATTCTGAAGTACTTTAAATTTATGTGTTTCAGTTGGAAAGGGACCTTCAAAGGAGAAACGAAAGTTTGAGTAAATTGAGTTGACAAAAGAGGTTTGTGCACAACTAGTTTTAAATTGCTAATGTTTTGCATATCTAATTAGAGTAAATGATTTTATATTCTTTATTTATTATGTTTACCAATTATTAAATTTATTTCAATGATTATTGAAATGTGTTATAGTATAAATGAGTTTAGTTGTGGGAAAATGATTAAGTTATGTTTTTATTTTAGATATGAATTGAATGAGTTTAGTTTTGGAAATTTATTAATGAAATGGGATTTGCATATCAAAATATAAATTTATGTTTTGAATTGTGATGAGCATAAAAATTATTGGATATTGGAATTGACTTTGAATTTAATTGTGTTGTGATTTATGCTCTCAAAAAGGACAAAGAAATTCATGATATTGTTTTATATCTCACTATAGATGCTTAGCTAGGCTATTACCCATCTCCCTTATTTGTTGAGGAGACAATGGAGTTAGCTTTATTTTGTTTTGAATACCATAGTATTTGCACAGGCTTAGATTCTCCTCTTATTAGGGGTTAGATCTAAGTTTTTCATTGGCCTTTTCAGAAGTTGCATTATTGTGGTGTATACTGTGCACTATGATTCGACCTCCCCGACCATAGGGAGTTAGAATTGCCTCGAAGATGGCCCTTATGGATTAGTCTTGCATAGTTAGTGAGATAAAGAATGGGTTTTGAACTGTAACACCCCTATGTTCGGTAGTGCGTTCTACTGTTCCGGTGACCAGTGTTGTCCGGACAGCTAGAATGCCTAGAACTACACTTCGATATGAGTGAGGAGATATAAAATAAGGAAATACAAGAAAAAAAAAGGAAAAATAATAGCAAAGAAGTGTAACCAAGTTAAGTGAGCCGAGAACCCTAGCGATGGGTGACCGCACCGGGAAGTCATGGCGTGGACCGTTGACTAGCCCTGGACCGCGGGTAACCCTGGAAAATATTTTTAGGACTTAAATAAATGTCTATTGAAGTATAAATATCATTAGAAATATTAAAAAAATAATTAATTAGTACAAAGAAAAGTGAGAAATCGAAAAATAGACAAAATTCGGTGTTACCGAAAAATCGGGAATGCAACCCGAACAGGGGCATTGTGGTCATTTGACATCCCGAGTTGTCTTTTGACCTAAATGTCCATTAAAAATACATGATATTATATTTGGAAAATGTCATGAAAATAAGAAATTTTACACATAATGCAATTAAAGGAATTATGGATTTTGTGATGAAACTTCCGAGGACACAGAATAGTTAAGATGCAGTATAGGTCATAGTTGACAGACTAACCAAGTCTGCTCACTTTTTGCCAATCCGGATGGACTATAGCCTAGAAAGATTGGTCAGATTGTACATATATGAAATTGTAGAATTGCATGGAGTGCCAGTATTGATTGTATATGACAGAGATCCTAGGTTCACTTCTAGATTCTGTGGTAGTCTTCAGAGAGCCCTAGGAACTAGATTGAACTTCAGCACGGCATTCCACCCACAGATAGATGGCCAGTCTGAGAGGGTAATTCAGATATTGGAGGATATGCTACGGGCTTGTGTGATTGAGTTTGAAGGTAGTTGGGATACACACTTACCTTTGATTGAGTTTGCTTATAACAACAGCTACCAATCAAGCATTGGGATGCCTTCATATGAAGCTTTGTATGGCAGAAAGTGCAGAACTCCCCTATGTTGGGATGAAGTTGGTGAAAGAAAGATGATTGGGCCAGAAATTGTTCAGCAGACATAGGAAAAGATCAAATTGATTAGAGATAGACTCAAGGCTGTATCAGACTGTCAGAAGTCCTATGTTGATCTGAAGAAAAGAGATATTGGAATGCAGTGGGTGATAAGGTACTCCTCAAAGTTTCTCCTTAGAACAGAATTATGAGATTTAGCAGAAAGGGGAAACTGAGTCCTCGTTTCATCAAACCATTTTAGGTTATGGAAAGAGTGGGTCCTTTGGCATATCGGTTAGCATTACCTCCGGAGCTAGCAAGGATACACAGCGTCTTCCATGTGTCCATGTTAAGGAGGTACAGATCAGACCCATCTCATGTACTATTAGTTGAAGAGATTGAGGTAAATCCAGACCTCTCATATGAGAAAGAACCCATAGAAATTCTGGCTTATGAGGTGAAGCAGCTGAGGAACAAACAGATACACTTGGTTAAAGTGCTGTGGAACCATCATTCAGGCCAAGAAGCTACTTGGGACCGTGAAGAGGATATGAGGAGACAGCACCCACAGCTGTTCAGAGACTAATGCCAGGTAAAATTTCGAGACGAAATTTATTTTAAGGGAGGGAGAATTGTAACACCCCTATGTTCGGTAGTACGTTCTACTGTTCCGGTGACCAGTGTTGTTCGAACAGCTAGAATGCCTAGAACTACAATTCAATATGAGTGAGTGAGATATAAAATAAGGAAATACAAGAAAAGAAAATACAAGAAAAATAAAGAAAAAATAATAGCAAAGAAATGTAACCAAGTTAAGTGAGCGGAGAACCCTAGCGATGGGTGACCGCACCGGGAAGTCACGGCGTGGACCGTTGACTAGCCCTGGACCGCGAGGAACCCTGAAAAATATTTTTAGGACTTAAATAAATGTCTATTGAAGTATAAATATCATTAGAAATATCAAAAAAAATTAATTAATTAGTACAAAAAAAAGTGAGAAATCGAAAAACAGACAAAACCCGGTGTTACCGAAAAATCGGGAATGCAACCCGAACAGGGGCATTGTGGTCATTTGACATCCCGAGTTGTCTTTTGACCTAAATGTCCATTAAAAATACATGATATTATATTTGGAAAATGTCATGAAAATAAGAAATTTTACACATAATGCAATTAAAGGAATTATGGGTAAATAATTGAGATATTCATAAATTTAATTATTATAATGTTAACCTAAAGTTAGTGGCACATATTATATTTATTAATCTCAATTAGTGGAGTGTATAAATACCTAAGTGGACAGATTGCATTACCAAAACCACCTCATTTCTTCATTCAAAGCAACATTGCCGAATTTGATTTTCTCTCCTTAAGACTCCATGGCCACCCACCATGCATGAACTCCAATCCACCATTTCAAGCCATAATTTCTTCACTTATTCTTCATTAAAGTTACTCTATATAGCTTGGGCAGTATTTAGGCAGCAAAAGGAAGCAAGATTGGTGAGTTTTGATCAAGCTCCACAAAAGGTTAGTGCTAGTTTTCCTTACCTCACTTGATTAAACTTTATACTAAGGTTGAAATGAGTTGAATGGTGAAGAGATTGGAAGATTTTAATGGGTTATTGATGTGTACAATTTTTGGCAACCAAGGAAGAATTTAGACTTTGATTTATTCATGGGTAAAAGAAGTGTTTTGTGATGTAAATTAAGGTATTGCATGAATTAAAAAGATTATTTCATGAGTATGTTAAATGTTGATGTTTTGAGGTAGGATTTGAGTAATTGTGGAAGACCTTGGACAAGTGAAAAATTCTGGCAGCCTTCATGAGCTTAGAAGGTTGATAGTTTCATGAAATTAATCGGTAAATTATGGTATTGATTGGATTAGTAAAAGTGTATTGTATGTTGCTAATTGAAGTATATGTATTAGCTAAGTAATTTCATGTGTAAGATGTTGATTTGACTTTTGAAACTAAGGTTGTGTATTGTATTTTGAAGACTTGTATATTCTGTCCAAATGGACATGTTTGAGTTTTGATAAATGATATAGAAGTGTTATGAATGTATATTGGTAGTTTTGGGAAGGAGGAGAAATGTCATTTGGAAGTGTTATGTGTGTGCAGATTCTGTGTTGTGAAGGCAGTAGGTAAATTGAACCTTAAATGACAATTGGTGACTCCAATTGGTATGAGACCAATTGGAGGTGAAACTAGGCACAAAATGTGCCAACTTTCATGAAGGAAGCTTACCAAAATTCTGCTTGTAAGGTAACTTAAAAAGTGATCGAATCCGGATTAGTGCAATTAATGCCTGAAAATTGACCATTTGAGCAGTAGTTAGTGTTTTGGCCATAACTCACTCAAAACAGGTCCAATTGACTTGAAATTTTAACCATGATTAAGACCCATATCTACAAGTCTTATGAAGACACCAAAGCCCAGAAATGACCATAAGCAAGTCAAACAGCTTGCACAAGTTCGGGTCCAAAAACTGGCCGAACCAAAATTGACCTAAAATGACCTAAAGTGACCAATTTTGATGCATTTTGACCAGCAATAGTAAAATGACCATAACTTGGTCTACATAACTCAGAATGACTTGAAATTTTGTCCCACGTGCAATAAGACATAGATCTACAAGTTTGTAGTTTTGACCGAAACCCAAAAACCGAGGGAACTAGGTCGTCTGGCTAGGTCAAACTAGTATCCCAGAATCCAGCAAATTGCAATAAAACGCAATATACATGGAAATGAATTGGGTAACATGTACCAACCCTAAAAGGCAACAAATGTGACATATTGGTAACATTAAACCTAATTCACCTAGACTGCATCGAGGGTCGACATCTTAGATTGACTAAGGAAATAATAGAATTCGATAAATTAATTATTGAACCTTATTCTTAGAGACAGTTTAAATGAGTACTGAAACACTTCAAATTGTGTTTCTCAGTTAGCAAAGACTCAGGGAAGGGGAAGGAAACACTGAGTCAGAGCTAAGAGATAGTTATCAGAGGTTTGTGCACAACTAGTTTTTAACTGATTTTGTTTTGAATATTTCATATGATTAAATGACATATTTTCTTATGTATTATGTTTAACAAGCATTAGATTTAATTCAATGATTATTGAAATTGTTATAGTATTTATGAATTTAGCTTTGTGAAATGGTATTTCCACAAGTATTAAGCATTGTTATGGATTGAATAAATTATGTTTTGGAAAATTGTGATAGAACATGTTTTGAATTGTGATGGTACTTTTCATGGAAAAATGCAAATTTATGATTTGAATTGTGATGAGCATAAAAATTATTGGATATTGGACTTGACTTTGAATCGAATTATATTGTGATTTATGCTCACTAAAAGGATTGTGATATTGTTTTATATCTCATTATAGATGCTTGATTAGGTTATTACCCGTCTCTCTCATTTGTTGAGAAGACAATGGAGTTAGTTGTGTTTTGATTACCATGGTACGTGCACAGGCTTAGATTTTCGTCTGATTTGAGGTTACATCTAAGTTTATTTTTATCATTATGGCCCTTGCGGAAGATTCATTATTGTGGTGTGTACTGTGCACGATGATTCGACCTCCCCGACCATAGGGAGTTAGAATCTGATTCGACCTCCCCGACCATAGGGAGTTAGAATCACATCGAATATGGCCCTTTCGGATTAGTCTTGCATAGTTAGTGAGATAAAGAATGATTTTTGCGATAAAGAATAATTTTTGAGATACAACATGATTTTTGAGATACAGCATGATTTTTGAGACAGCATGGTTTTTGAGATTCAGCATGGTTTTTGAGATACAACATGGTTTTTGAGACACAGAATGTTGTTGAACAGTAAAGAATTGTGATTTCAGTTATGATTTATGTATAATTGATTTTATTGGAACTAACTTAAATGGTTAGTCATGATATAATAAATTAAATTTCGTGATCAAAGTCATTTTATACAAGTGATTTACATTATTGGCAATGAATATTTTGAGTTTTGGAATTTGATGAGTACTCAGATTTTCAAATTATTTACTGTAAATTTTGTCAATGTATATTGTACTATGTTTTAAATTATAGTTGTGCACCACTGAGTTTACCACTCAGCGATAGCTTTGTATGCTGTCGTAGGTAAGAAGAGCATAGAGCAGTGAGTAAGTTTCTTTGAAGACACATTCAGATCAGCTCCAGGTATATCATAGTTATACCCATGTACATAGGTTTTGATGTATGCATGTAATAATATGTATGTAAATTATTTGAGCAGTTGTATAAAAACTCTTGTAAAATATTTTGGTATGTAATTAAATGTAAATTTTTGTAAATGTAAATTTGGGATTTCATTTATCTGAATAGTTTTGTAATATTAATTTTGAGTCTTGTAATCAATGCGATGTTTCTTTATGATGAGATTAGTTTGAAAATGAATTGATTGTTTATTGAGAATTGAATTGTGAATTGAAATGAAGTTATTGAAGTTGTATTTGAGAAAACATATTAGGAGCATTGTCTTTTGCAGGATTGAAGAACTGTTTTCTCAAAATACAGCCGGCACTTTGCCGAAATTTAAAAAAAAAATTTATAACACCAGATTTTAATCGATGATTTAAATTTCACGAAAATTGTTTTAAAATCCCTTGTAGTATATTTAATGGATTATCGGTAGGCGAAGTACGGTAATTCATTAGGTATACTACGGGATCATGTTACATCTTACAGGGGAGTAGGGTGTGACATGTTTTGTGATATCAGAGCAATGGTTTTAAAGTAAATTTCGAACTGTGAATTTAAAATCTTTTTATCGGTAACTACAACTGCTCAAATATTTTATACATATATTACATTTACATCATAAATATGAACTAATGGAGAAGAATCTCCTTATGTTGGTTGTACAGGAATAGAAAATCTTATGAAAAGATATGGAAGAGAAGAATGAGAAAATAGAACAGTCAGTGATGGCAGAAGTACAAGTTGAGGCCCCAGCTCCACAAAGTGTCGAAGGCCCGACTGTACCAGTTTTACCAGTACAAATTACTGCACAAATGGCGCAGCAAATGGCCACTTTCTTCCAACAAATGGCTGATAATCTGTCAGCCCAAGTCCAAGTACAGACCCAACTCCCACAAGGGCAGTGTGAAATAGAGAAGAGGGAGAAATCTATGGGTCAGAGCTCGAGCAGTAATTTGGGGAAGAGAAAAGAATTTGAGGAACCCCGAGCTCAGGGATACGATAGAGGCGGATCATCAGGGCAGAGAACACCAAGATCTAGTCGTCGAACAACCAGAAGTTCCTATTCTGCCCGTTTCTGCCATGTTTGTGGTAAGCTACATAGAGGTATTTGTCGAAGGGCCTCTAAAGCCTGCTACAATTTTGGAAAACTTGGACACTTTGCTAAAGATTGTACTAGAGCACCTCTATCTGCTTCCGGAGTTCACAAACTGTTAGTCAGAGTCGAGATAGAAATAGAGTTGGTACTCCTCACCACTATAACACAGTGAATCAACCCGAATATAGTAGCGCACCAGTCAGAGCGTCCACTATGTGCCAAGGAGAAAGAGCAGAAACTTCAGATGTAGCTGCTGGTAAGTTCTTAATTTTTGAAGGAAACAATGAGTTATTATTTGATCCCAGCACTACTTAGTTGTGTGTTAGCGTTAGAATTATATATTCTGTTGCTATTCCTTTACATGGGAATGAATTTTAATGTATTAGTGACTAGTCTTTTAGGATAAAAACTATAATAACAAGTATGATTGACATTAATTTTGGAAGAATTGTTAGCTAAAAGTATTTTCTAACATACCATAAATTATAAAGCTAATTAGCGAGCCTACTTAATGTAAGGCAAGAGGACCTAAAAGTAAGTTACAGTAATAGAATTGCTCTAGATGAGAATGTTACATTTTCTTCTTTCAATTCCCATTCACCTTTAACATGGGAAACCACTAGCATTGAGTCTTTGAACACTTCTCTTTTTTTTTTTTTTTTTGGCCCCAACAGCTACTAATGCTTCTAGGCCACAAATGCAAGTCTTATATTCTACAACATTATTAGTGGCTGAAAAACATAGCTTTTTTGACATTTACAGGTATTCTCCATTTAATGCTTCCAAAACTACCCATATACTAGCTCTACGTTTATTCAAGGCTCCATCAAAGTACATTTTCTATGGCTAGACCTCTATTAGCTTGAGACTCTTATCCGGGAAGGTTGTTTTGACTTCTTCTTCCTCATTAATCAAATTTTCAGAAAAAATTCGGCCACTACACACCCTTCGATGGTTTTTTGAGTCTCATATACAATATCAAATTCAGATAGTAGGATCAACCACTTGGCCAATTTTCTAACTAGCGTCAGTACTTCAAATAGGTGCTTCAGAGGATCCATCCGAGATACTACAACAACTCGATGGGTCTGAAAGTAGGCTTTTAACTTCTTTGTTGCCCATACTACAACCAGATAAGTTCTTTCTACCAATGAATAATTCTCCTCATAGGCAAGGAGTTTCTTACTAGCAGAAATGGAGGTTTTATACCTCTTACAAATCGGTAAGGAAGATAAGAAGTGGAAGTCCACTTTTTTCCTTTCCAAAACAACTCTCTAATCCTATTTTCTACCCAAAAAGTTGTTGCTATCATTTTTGGTACTCCGTTGGTAGCAATGCAGTCCCTTATAGCTTTTATATTGAAAAAAGAAACTTGCACTAAAATGGCAAAACAATATAGTCAACTTAAAGTAAACAAATGGAATCATTTTCTAATTAAGCTTAACACTTTCCCTAATGCTAATTAACACACCTGCTACTGGACACATGTACAAAAGGCTCCCTTAGTTGATTTTTGAATCTAGCTGAACCATGAATTTTCAAATCTAGCCGAATTAGCTTAACTTGGTCTAATTTTCATGATGAGTGACTTGCACCATGTCAATTGATCCATGAACTCTAGTCATTAATATGGAACACTAATTTTGGCTGAAACATGCATTGGAAGTGTCTTGCCCCATGTAGTTTCGGTCTAGGTGTGCTTACACCATCCCTCACAGCTTCTTGGCCCTTGATCTTGTGATAGGCCACATGGGTTTCTTTCTTGATTGGTACTTGATCTCTATCACTAGGTAGCTACAAGATGTATTCTAATTAAGGGTGGCTAAGGCTATAATGAGGCTAAAATCAAAGAATGCCTAAATAATCTCTTAATCAAGTGTAAGCTAGGATTTCGCCTAAATAAGTTTAAAAGACCAATCCTAGGACTGGTGAGGCAATTAGAAAATCACATCCATGCATATATTCTTTCTCTAAGAACTCACAAGTTTATTACAATGAAATGATGCACACATGCCCATGAAAAATAATCTGCACAAAATTGAATACCAATTCCATTATGAACATTCTTTCTCTTATACTGAATATTAATATATTAAACTTTTCAAAGTTACTTCAATCATCTATCAAAATAATTCTCATCATATCAAAAGAGTAAAAAAAATGCAAAACTTTTATTACTTTTATGACTAAAATGCAAAAAATGCAAAAATTTTCTAACTAAAATGCAATACAAAATTTAACATGCAAACCTATTGCACCCCCAAACTCAAATTTGACATTGTCCTCAACGTCATCAAGATAGCACAATTAGCTCAAGAGCAATATCATAAATGCAATAAGTAAGGAAAATTTAATGGATAAAGAATACTCCTCCTTTTGAAGTGTGCCTTCCCTCGAAGATTTGTATGATTGTTCTCCATTGCTCCTTCAAGTGCTTCTTAAACCTATAAAGAGAATAAACATCGAAACAAGTTTGGGAGAGTGATAAAATAAAAGAAACAAACAAATGCAAATATTGAAAGTGAAACTTGGGTTGCATCCCAAAAAGAACTAATTTAAGGTCATTAGCTTAACCCCTTTCAGAAGAGCTAATCAAAATGTGGCTTCCGCCCATTGTAGTTGTCATATATAACACCACATGTAGGTTTTGATTTATGGTACCTCAAGATTGGCAAGATTTGAAGCAAATTTGCATGTAGCACGAACACAACATGGCTTAAAATGATATGCTTGGAATGAGGATAGCTTTAGCTCATGGAGGACATATGATGATATAGAAGGTGTCCATGTTAAAAAAGGGTCTTCTAGTGGTGTATGTGTAAGCATCATTAACGAACTTTGATAGCCTTATCAATTTCTTTGTCCACCACCTTCATTCCTAATTTGTCTTCATATAAACACCCTTCCAATGAACTCTAACTATAAAAGAGTTATTTTCTTCAACTTTAGGTACCACTTCTTCTCCAAACAACTCCTTTTCTAGTGGGAACTCTACCAGTAAATCATCTTTAAAAAAATTTTATTCTTCCAATTGAGGTTTAAATTCCAACAAAGCTTATTTACCATTCAACTCAATGTCCCTACCTCGCTTACCTAATTCCTTATCATAAAGTGATAGCTCATCATTCACCATTAGGTTGTCAAAATTTTCCAATTGAGTTATTGTCTCTTCAAGCCTCACTCCGTTCTCTTCTTGAAGTTCAAATGGTTGGGGTGAAAAATTAGATTGATAGATGTGTGGGGGATGTTGGTGACTCTAACCCTATAATGAATATCCCAATACTAATGGTAATCAAAATCTGTCGTGTCATTTAACAAGTGAATGGTATCCTCATGGTCTCTTTGAAGAACATGATCACTAGTTGCTCAAGTTCCATTATCTACCCAACTCCTCGTTTCATTGTCCAAACTATTGTAGAAATTGAGAGTTAGTTCATGATTTGAAAGATTGTGATTGGCAAATTGCTCTACCAATTCATTAAATCTTCTCTAAGTATCATAAAAAGGTTCATTGTATTGTTGAATAAAACTTGTGAAGACATATTGATGAAACATCTTAATGATCCTTACAAGAAAAACAAGTAAAAAAAAATTATACATGTGGAAAAATAAAAAGAAAAGATAAATAATAAAAGAAATAAAAATGTATAGATTAATCAAATCACTAATCGTTTGATATCAAGCACCAGTCCCCAGTAACGACGCTAAAAACTTATTGTGCAAAATCTCACAAACGGACATGAGGACCATGTTAATTATCTGGATGATCAAGTTGTAGAGAAATAGTGATAAAATGTAAATTAAACGAAACAAAATCTAAAGCAATTAACTAAACTTGAATATCAATTAATAAAAACATTCCAGAGCTAAGGGTTCAACTTTAATCAATTATGGATCTAATTCAATTCATTCAATAAATGGAAGATTATTACTTTGAAAGAAATTAATCATAAGTTATATTAAGCCCTCTCTTAAGGCACTCAAGTTATATTTTAATAAACCCAAAACATACTTTCGTGGTAATTAAATTAATTAAAACCCATTAAGTTCTTTGATTAATTGTTAGATCCACATAGAATTCCAAGCTATCTCTAGATCAAGAACCCTAAGTTCAAAACCTTATTATTCCAACATTAATCTTCACCTTTCAATCCTATAACTAATATTTAGAATCAATACTAAGCGGGTATTAACACATAGCATACATTAAAAATACAAGAGATTGAATCAAAGAATAAGATACCTAATGTATTAAATAAAATCAAACCAAATCCATAACTGAATTAAAAGTGCTACATGTCTTACTCTAGAATAGAGGAACTACTCACACATGGTGAGTTTTACAATCAAGTTCGTAAAATAAAAGAGAAAAGGCATAAGAAGAAAATAGAATGAAAGAGCCCAGATGGAGAACTGCATTCTTGGACTTTTGAAACTTCAGCTAAAAATCCCTTCTAGCAATCTTATAGATCTTGTTTCTCCTTCACCTTTGTTGAAGTTAATGTGCACTCTAGAATATAAGTTCCTTCTCCCTCTTTAAATCTTGACTTATTATATTTATATATGGTGTAAAAACCCTTGTTTCATAATCCTAAAAGCCTTAAAAATCCATCCCGGTCGAGTTAGAAGGAAGAAAAGTCGAGTTAGAATTTTTATCTAGGCATACTACACGGGCTGTGTACTATTACATAGGGTACCCCATATAATTTTCTCTATTTTTGTTTTTTGAGTTTTCTTCTATCCAAAAAGTTGCACGGGGTCCAGGAGGTTACAAGGCCTGTTTAATTCTTCTGGCCTTCCATTCTTCACTTTTTGACCTCTAAATCTCTTCCAAATTTGTCCCTTGCTCTGGAACCTCATAACAACACCTGATAAATATAGAAATTAAATAATTGGGTTAGATTAATAAGTTTTCTAAAATATTACTAAAAACACTTAAAAATAAACATAAAATAGACTAAATGCTAACAAAATGCAATAAACATTAACCCTAAATTTTTATATAATTTGGCTTCATCAATAGCTACTCAAATTACTAGGTTAACTCATAAGAACAAGAACTTTGGATGGAGTGACCTGTGAGGAGAGTTTCCAGAAGCTTAAGGAGTGTTTGATTTTAGCACCAATACTGGTTTGCCTATAAGCAAGGAAGATTTCATTGCTTATTGTGATGCCTTTAGAGTAGGTTTAGGATGTGTTCGTATGCAAAATAGCAGAGTAATATCTTATTGTTGTCCCTTGTAGCAACCCAAGAGGGGGAGGGGGTGAATTGGGTTCTAATTGCAAAATTAAAGATTAAAAGAAATTTAAACACAAAGAAGAGAAAAGGAAGAATGATAACACAAGAGATTTATAGCGGTTCGGCTATCCCAAGCCTACGTCCTCTCCTCAAGGCCCTCCTTGAGAGTTAACTCCACTAAAATTCTTCTTTTGGTGAAGAATAAACCCCTTACAATCACCACAAGAGCAAACCCTTACTCTTTTACAAATCCCTTTACACTCAAGAGTTATTTAAAGCTCTATCACACTCAAAATTATAATAAGTGCTCACAACAACTTTGAAAAAACTCTCAGAATAATGAATTTACAACTCAAATATCAAGTTCTCAACATTAACTATGGTAGCTCAAGTTCTAGAGAGAGAGAATAAAGAAAATCTTTAGAACACAATAAATTTCCAAAAGATTGTTATTGTCTAAACTTGTTTCCAGTAAAAAATGATGCCTATTTATAGTTTTTGCAAGAAAATAGCCATTGGGGGTGCATTAAATGCAAAACTAGCCGTTTAACCACTCAAAGCTCTATTTTATCGAGTTGCGAAAACCTAGGTTCGGCTGCCGAAGTTATTTATTTCGACTGCCGAAGGTTAAAGAGCCAAAAAATGCTTTTGAAAAGTCACTTTCGGCTACAGAAGTTCCCATTTTCGGTTACCGGAGTACTCTCTGGATAAAATGACTTTTAACACTCAAAAACCATGATTTAAAGAGTGAAATTCAGTAGCCAAACTTCCCACTTTCGGCTACTGAAGTGCTCTCTGGACAGAAAGTGTCAAAAGGGCACTTAGGCTTCAGAAATGCATAACTTTTTGACCGGAACCCAGATTTTTGATCTGTTTGAACTGTTGGAAAGCTAATTTGATAAACTTTTCAATGAAAACACTTTCAAAAACAAATTTGCATTTCTCAAATGTAAAAATTTCATTTTAGTCCCCTTTGGTCAAGAAAAGGTTACAAGTAAAGACACTAAGAAATTAAGAGTTTAAAAAACTCATAACTTTTTGATCCGAACTTGGATTTTTTATCCGTTTGAACCATTGAAAAGCCAATTCAATGTATTTTGCAACTAAAATACTTTTCAAAATTAATTTTGCACTTTTGAAAAATTTATTTAATTTTCCCTTGATAAAAAATTAGGTAAAAACTAAGTTGAACAAGATATTCTTAGTACCACCTAGACTTGAGCCAACACAATTAATAAAATGAGATTTAAAAGATATAAAATAAATAAAAGTTACATTGTAGGTTCCCATTAATGTTTGCTTCCTTATGTTGCTCTTCCTTAACCTTGATTTGAAGCAATTTGGCAATTTTGAGTCTATGGCCTATAAACTCAACACAAACACTTTCAAAATATATTAGTAGCACACTAATTGTTTATTATCATCAAAACATGGGTTAAGGCACCTAGGTCCAACAATCTCCTCCCTTTTGATGATGACAAATAATTAGTGGATGAGGAAAATTAAGCACAAGTGAAGTATGTGTTTTTCAGAAATTCTCCTCCTTAATGTGCTCCCCCTTTCAAAAACAGTTTATGCCTTACTAAATAGAATTTTGAGAGCATATAAGAGAGGCTTTGACTCAATGAATGCAATGCCATGAGTCCTAGGTGAATGATGATGCAAAGTTGTTTTTATATCAAAAACAATTCAGAATATATATCAAAGGATTACCAACAAGCATCACATAAGTATACCCAAAACATGTATCCCACTAAATCATCATTTATATATCATGTTTAAAGCTTAAAATTTGGAATTATTCATCCACTTAGCTATTCATCCACTAACTATATATCTCCCCCTTTTGGCATCATCAAAATGCAATATAGAAGGAAAAACATACAAAAATTATGGCATCATTCAAAGGCTTACTACCATGCCAAAAGCTTAAACTTTTAGTATCATTGTCAATTCAGTAAGCATTTCAAGGATAACTTCCAGTTAGAAGGTTTACATTTGAGCATAGAAAGTGACACCATTAAAGTGGTTATATGGTAGCTAAGCAAATGTGCATAATTAACTTGATTTGAAACTGAACATGAGTATAATTATGACATTGAGACACTTAGAACACATGTATAGTGTATGCTCAATCTAGAGGTAACATACCAATTATTCTAAAGAATAGCCTATAAAGAACCAATAAGACTACAATACAAATTTACTAATTTCATTTGCATAGGACTTGTAAAACCATCAAGGAGTCTATTCAAAGCATCAACAGAATCTTGGCAAATAACCTTCATAGAATAATTAAGGAGAACAATGTCAAGGCTGTCAAGCATGCCTAATTCTCTCTTATTGAAATTAAACCTATCTTCACACAAAGGTTTTGTAAAGATATCAGCTAATTGGTGATGTGTATCAACAAACTCAAGAACAACATCACCATTCAATACATGATCACGTATAAAATGATGTCTAATGTCTATATGCTTGGTTCTAGAATGTTGTATGGGGTTCTTGGTCAAATTGATTGCACTTGTGTTATCACATTTAATAAGAACGTGATCAAGAGATATTTTGAAGTCTCTCAATTGTTGTTTGATCCAAAGTATTTGGCTATAACAAAGACCCGCGGCTACATGTTCGGCTTCGACCGTGGAAAGTGCAACCGATTTTTATTTCTTACTACACCAAGAAACTAAAGAGTGTCCTAAGAGTTGACAAGTACCTGAGGTACTATTCCTATCAAGGAAGCTTCCAGCAAAGTCGGCATCTGAGTAGAAACATAAATAAAAGAATGCATTTCTAGGATACCAAAGACCTAAATGCAATATACCATTCACGAATTTGAGAATACGTTTAACAACATGCAAATAAGACTCTTTAGGACATAATTGAAAACATGCACATAAACATATGGAAAACATAATATCCGGTCTACTAGCTGTGAGATACAAAAAAACTACCAATCATACCTCTATAGAGCTTTTCATCAACTGATTTTCCTTTTTCATCCTTGTCAAGTTTGGTATTTGTGCTCATTGGAGTTCTACTTGGCTTGCTATTCAGCATTCCAAACCTCTTGATCAATTCTTTGGTGTATTTGGCTTGGTTGATAAAGATGCCATCCTTATCTTGCTTTATTTGAAGCCCAAGGAAGAACTTGAGTTCTCGCATCATGCTCATCTCAAACTCACTCTTCATTGTATTAGTAAACTCTTCACACAAACACTCATTAGTAGTACCAAATATAATATCATAAACATATATTTGTACTACAAGGATGTCATTTACATGATTTTTAACAAAAAGAGTTGTATCAACTTTTCCCTTTGAAAAACCATTTTGTAAAAGAAAGTTACTAAGCCTTTCATACCAAGCTCTAGGAGCTTGTTTCAAACCATACAAGGCTTTAGTCAATTTGAAAACATGGTTTGGAAACTCATGATTTTCAAAACTAGGAGGTTGCTCAACATATACCTCCTCATCAATAAAACCATTTAAAAAGCACTTTTGACATTCATTTGGAAAAGCTTAAAATTCATGTATGATGCATATGCAAGCAAGATGCTAATGGCTTCTAATCTAGCTACGGAGGCAAAGGTTTCATCATAGTCAATGCCCTCCTCTTGGTTATAGCTTTTGGCTACTAACCTAGCTTTATTCCTAGTTATGTTTCCATCCTCATCTAATTTTTTTTTTTAAACACCCATTTGGTTCCTATGGATGGATGGTCCTTTGGCCTAGGAACTAAGGTCCAAACCTTATTCCTTTCAAACTGATTGAGCTCCTCTTACATTGCAAGTACCCAAATCTCATCATTAATGGCCTCATCTATGCTCCTAGATTCTATTTGAGAAATGAATGCAATGTTATTACATATATTTCTAAGAGAGGATCTAGTTGTTACCCCTTTTGATGTATCACCAATGATTAGGTCTTTAGGATGATCCTTCTTGAATGTCCAATTTTTGGGTAGATCTTGTTGAACTTCTTGATATGAAACTAGTTGACCTTGTTGCTCTTGAGGCTCAACTTGATCCACTCCCAAGTCCTTCAAGGGATCTTCCATGTGTTGATCTTGAATTCCACTAGATTGAAGATCTTCAAGAGTCAACTCATCAAGATTACCTACAACATCATCATCACAAGAGATATCCTTTCTAGGACTAAAGGGGTTAGCTTCATTAAATACAACATGCATTGACTCCTTAATAACTAAAGTTCTCTTATTGAAGACTCTATATGCTTAATTAGATGTAGAGTACCCCAAGAAGATACCTTCATCAGTTTTGTAGCTAAATTTATCTAAGTTATCTTTGGTATTCAAAATGAAGCATTTATAACCAAAAACTCTAAAATAACCTATTTTAGGTTTCTTGCCATTCCATAGCTCATAAGGGGTTTTCTTTAAAATAGGTCTAATCAAAACTTTATTTGAAATATAACAAGCCGTATTAATGGCTTCCACCCAAAAATAAGTAGGTAAATTATATTCGTTTAACATAGTCCTCGCCTTGTCTAAAAGAGTTCTCTTTTTTTTTTCAACAACACCATTTTATTGGGAAGTCCTAGGAGAAGAAAAATTATGAGTAATCCCTAGTGAGTTATAAAACTTATCAAATTTCTCATTTTCAAATTCTCTACCATGATCACTCATAATAGAAGATATTTGAAAACCCTTTTCATTTTGAACCCTTTTTGAAAATGTCTCAAAAATATCAAAACATTCATCCTTATGAGCAAGGAATGTAACCCAAGTATACGTAGAGTAGTCATCAATAATCACCAAGGCATAATATGTACCACCTCAGCTAGCTACTCTAGTAGGACCAAATAAATCCATATGCAACAATTGAAGGGGTCTAGAAGTAGATACCTTATGAATAGATTTAAAAGAGCTCTTGACTTGCTTACCCATTTGGCATGCATTACATGTAACACCCTAAGTTTAGGATGCCTAGAACCACACCTTGTTATGAGAGAGGAGACATAAATAATGAAATACAAAAAAGAAAATACAAGAAAAACAAAGGAAAAATCATAGCAAAGAAATGTAACCGAATAAGTGGGAAACCTAGCGATGGGAAGTCACGAGTGGACCGTTGACTGGAACGGAAAACATTTTTAAGACTTAAATAGACCCTTATTGAAGAATAAATATCATTAGAAAAATCAAAAAAATTAAATAATTAGTACAAAGAAAAGTGAGAAATCGAAAAGCAGACAAAAACGAAAATTGAGAATGCCAGGCATTATGGTCATTTGACATTCGAATTGTCTTTTGACCTAAATTTCCATTAAAAATAAATAATATTACACTTAGAAAATGAAATGAAAAATTTGTTTAGTGGTACCTAAAATAAATAGCCAAAAATGGAGTGGAAATGGTGTAAATAACACATTAAACTTATAATATGGTTAAATAATGTGAGTGGGCCACTAAAGGAATAAACTAAAGACATAGTGGGACAGGTGTACATCCATTATCCAAGGCAGAAACTTCATCTTCTCCATTGTACCAAAGTTGCCGTGAATGAAGGGAGAGGAAACTCCATGGACATTTTCATGCAAGCTTGATCCATCCCTCCATTTCAACTCCATTCACTTGGGTTCCTTCATGAAACTTTGTCTACTCATCACAAGGAAGAGTTTGATACTAAATTTGAGAAGTTTAAGCAAGGTTTAACAAGCTCCAAGCATAAGGTAAGTCCATAATTTTGAAGATAGCTTTGTTAAGTTTTGTGTGCATGTTATGGGTGTTGGTTTTGTGAAGGAAAATTTTGAGTTTGAAGAGTTATTGTTGTTTTCATTTTGGACAGCCATGGAGTCACGTTTTTGATGAGATATTTATGCATATAATTGATGAGAAATAATGTTGATCATGGTGATTTAATATCCTAGAGGATTATTTCACATATATATGGTGATTTATGCACTTGGATGGGAATTGGTAAATTGTAGGGCACTTTGATGTTGAAGAAGGTTTTCGGCAGCTTGGGGACCCTTGAATAATTGTATGTATTGATGGAAGTATTGGCAGAATGTTGACATAGAAGAATTGATGAATGTGTATGTAAATTAGTAGTGGAAATTATATGTAATGATTAGGTGTAATTATGTACATATATTGCTAAATTTGGACTTTGTGGTTTAGGGTTGTAATTGATGTATTGAGAATGTTTGTATTCTGTCCAAATTGACCATAGTAAGAAGTGATAAATGAATATGGAATGGTATAACATCAGAATTGGGTATGGGGATTTAAGGTAGAGCAAGTTAAATGTGTGTTTGAATTGGGGTTTGAAAGACACATAGAGGACAGTGTGCAAATAGACCTATAACTTTAAATGTGTAACCTCAATTGGTATGAGACCAATTGGAGGTGAAACTAGGCACAAAATGTGCCAACTTTCATTGAGAGAACATACCAAAATTCTGCTTGCAAGGTGATGTGAAAAATGACCAATTCGGATTACGTACACTTGAGACCTAAAAACTGACCATTTGGGCAGCAGTGAGTATTTAGGCCATAACTCACTCAAAACAGGTCCAATTGACCTGAAAGTTTAACCATGAATAGTTAAGACCCATACCTACAAGTCTTATGAAGATACCAAAGCCCAGAAATGACCATAAGCAAGTCAAAAAGCTTGCACAAGTTCGGGTCCTAAAACTGGCGAACCAGAGTTGACCAAATTGACCAAAAATTGACCTAAATTGATACCATTTGACCAGCAATAGTGTAATGACCATAACTTGGTCTACTTAACTCGGATTGACCTAAAATTTTGCCCCGCGTGCAATAAGACATAGATCTACAAGTTTGTAGTTTTGAAAAACCGAGGGAACTAGGAGGTCAAACCAATATCAAGTTGCATTAAAATGCACTAAACAAGGAAACGAGTTTGGCAAAACGTACCAAACCTAAAACCCTATCGAATGTGACATATTAACGATACTAAAACCTAATTTACCTAAGGTATATTAGGTGATTAAGTGAATAATTGAGTTGATGCATTATTTACTAAACACCATCGTTAGAGGCAAATTAAATTAGCATGAAACACTTCAAATTGTGTTTCTCGATTAACAAGGACTAAAGGGAAAGAAACAGTCAAAACCAGGAGACAAATATCAGAGGTTTGTGCATAACAACTATTTCTCTTGAATTTTCAATTGAAATAAATATTGACTATTTGTATATTATTGTTTTAAATTGTGTTTGTGCACAACAAATGTTTCTTTTGAATTATTTTCAATGGAAATAAATATTGACTATTTGCATATCATTGTTTTAAATTGTGGAAATGTGTTTGGTGGACACTTATTGATTGAAAAACATTGTGAATGGTTTGAAACTGTGAAAAATTGTTTGAATGGTATTTGATGGATACTTATTGATTGAAAAGCAAATGGTTTTGTGGAAATTGAAGTGAATTACGAATTGTGTTGCCATTTTGTGAATGAAATTATAACTTTGGAAATTTATTGGATTCTTACGGATCATTTGAATAAAATGTTTGGAATTGTTTTGACTCACAATTGGCATGACACTGATAATATGTTCCTCCTCCATTAATGGGGTGAGTGTGATTATTCCTCCCTCTTTGACTTATCAGTCTGGGGTGAGTATGATTATGTTCCTCCCTCTTGACTTCCTAGTCTGAGGTGAGTATGGATGAGTACTCATTAGATAGCTAGCTTCCTCCCTCATTGATTTCGATTATTGGGGTGAGTATGTCTTGTCGTGGTGTACAACACGGCATATATGGAAAAATTGTGTCATGACTTAAATTATGATATTGATTGGCAACACTGTATTCTCTTATTTGATCGAATGGTGTTATTGATTTGCAAAGCGATATTATTCAATTATTTGATCGAATTGTGTTATTGATTTGCAAAGCGATATTATTCAGTTATTTGATCAAATTGTGTCATTGATTGGAAAAACTGATGTTATTCAAGAATTTGATCAAATTGTGTATGAATTGGCGGTATTCTTAAGCTATTTGACTAAATTGTGTTATTATGAATTTTGATAATTTGTGAATTGGAGTTTAAATTCCTTATGACATTCATTGTCTTGAAATCAACTATGGTTTTAAGTATCCACTAATGATATGATTTATGAATTGTGATTTAAAATTGTATTTGGTTAATGTTGGAGACATTGTCTCGTGATAGCTTTATATGTAGAGAGATAGAGATTTTGGGTATAGTGAGTATACCATATGTGGCATTAATGTATATTCACTGTATGTATATTTTGTTCTTGGTTTTGTAAATTTAAGTTGTACAATAAAGTTGTAAAATAATTATGAGTTAATTGGCTTGTACAAATAGTGTTATATTTTGTATCTTAGTCTTTGAAAATCACTGGATTTGACTTGAGAAATGTGTTGTGTTGATAAAAATGTTGGAGTTGAGATTTGAAAATATATTGAAGTGCTTTTCTGAGTTTTTTGTCCAAAATACAAATGGCACCTTGCCAAAATTTTATACTCCAAATAAATCAAATGAGTTAGTTGTTTCACTTCAGTTCACCAAAGTCTTTCACACCTGTAAATAGTGCTCACCACTGTAAAAGAAGAAAAGTTTTTAAAATCCCTTGTAGTGTATTTAATGGATTATCAGTAGACGGAGTTGGTAATTCATTAGGTATACTACGGGATCATGTTATGCCTTACAGAGGGGTAGGGTGTGACATTACACACCTTATCCTTTTGAAACTTGATCTTTGACAACCCATCAACTAGCTCATCCTTGTTCAAGTTTGCAAGAAGGTCCATGCTAGCATGTGCAAGCCTTCTATGCCAAGTCCAAGAGTCATTACTAATAGAAAAAAAACACTTGACATCTTTGTTAGACAAAGCATGCAAATCGATAACATAAATATTTTCAATTCTTTCACCAATAAACAATATTTTGTTATCAGTCATCCTAGACACAAAGCAAGATTTAGACTCAAAAATAACTCTACAACCCTTATCACATAATTGACTAACACTAAGAAAATTATGTTTTAAACCATCAACCAAAAGCACTTTGTCAAAAATAGGGGAGTTTTCCTTAGCAACCTTATCTATTCCCACAATTTTACCTTTACCATTATCACCAAAAGTCACTTGCCCACCTCCATCTTTCTTTTCAAGTGAAAGGAAGAGATTGGCATTTCCGGTCATGTGTCTTAAACATCCACTATCCAAGTACCACTTGCTTTTAAGCTTTGAGGATTTCAAACACACCTACACATGATAATTCAATTTACTTTAGGTACCCAAATGTACTTGGGTCCTTGGGGATTAGTAGTTCCATCATTAAAATCAAATATTCTACCATATCCAAGATGGATTTTCCTAATGGCACACCTATAGTTGGTGTGACCAATCTTACCACAATAGTGACAATGTCCATTGAACCTTCGATGTGTATGAGGGTGAGCAAATGGTCTCATATGACCAATCTTTTTATGTTCATTATGTGAATGTGAGCATGAGGCATGGTGAGTGTGATAATAGTTATGAGGCCTAGTAGCATGTCCCCTACAAAGGTTTAGCCTAGATGCAACTCTCCTAGATGTATATGTCCTATTTACATTTTGTCTAGGAGCATATTGATGAAATGAAGTCTTTCTAGTTTCATTACCATAAGATTTCTTTAGCACTTGTCCTTTAAGATTGGGCACTTTTGGACTAGGCACTTGGAGACTAGGCTTATTAGAACCGGATGCTTTAACAAAGATGGTCTTAGAAGGAGGTGCTTGTGACACCCCTTGCCCGTCTACAGTGTAGCCGAGCCAGACATGTCACACTCGTTGCCGGTGCACCCTAGCTTATCTTACTTTATTCTTTTAATAATTTGTTCTTGTTATATTTTAATATCAATTATTTTTCTAGGGAGAAACCAATGGAATTTCCCCTGTTTCTATTACCATTTGGTGCATTTCACTATTCACCTGCTTGAAATTTTCAATAATATTTTAAAATAAAAATCTCATCCATTATTCTCATAATCATCTCACATTTCAAATATCATCCATGTATTTCAATTTCATATTCATTTCCATGCACTTCCATTCATGCACAATTTATATATAAAAATTCTGAAGTTTCATTAATTTACATGATTTACAGACTGATTACATAAATTCATAATTTATATGATCTACAAATTAATTATAATTCCATAATCTATATTTCAACATACAATTCATAATTTACATACAATTAATAACTAATTATAATGTATAAAATACATAATATGACCTATATGGGCCCTATCTACATGTATTGCTGAGGAGGTGATAACCTTGAATACTTCAGACACTTCTGCAGATCTAGACTCCAAAAATACCAATCAGATGTCCACTGGGTTTTTGCTTCAGTACCTATGCGAGGGAAACAAATCCATCGCGCTAAGCATTGCTGCTTAGTGGTGCAATAATTTAACAAGAAAATAATATACAAATAAAGAAAGAAATGGATTATACTTTGGATACTCTGGGATTTAATCTAATTTAATATAATACTTCTACTATCAACTATCTTTCGTTCTAATTTATTTCTCTTAAGAAGCAATTTATTCCTAAAGTAACAGTAGTAATATACAATCCCCGAAAATTCTAAGAATATTATTATTCTTAACTTTATATTATCATAAAAAAAAATAAGTACATTTGTAATGCTTATTTAAGTTATATCTCTTTTGCAAATCTTTTTATCATTTAATTCAATACTTTCTATGTCACACCCTACCCCTTCGTAATGTATGATATGATCCCGTAGTATACCTAATAAATTACCGAACTTCGCCTACTGATAATTAATTAAGTACACTACAAGGGATTTTGACAAAACAAATGCATTTTTAAAATTTAGCATGGTGATAAAAATTTATCTTAAGTGTTTTCAAGTCAAGGATTTATCATTAAACTTAGTAATAATTAGGCATTTAAAAATTTTGCGGAAAATTCGCGTGGTTACGACTAAAACTAGATAAAAACAGTTCTTCAATTTATCTGCAAAAGTAATTTACAAAAAAATGTCCCAATCCAATCTCAATAATTGATAAATCATTTCTAGTAATCATCTCAATTCATTTTTAACAAACTCATCATAAAGGAAATAATTCATTAATTACAAAATTTAGAAAGAAAATTTAAGTACTGCATTCATTGGGGTAATACAATTTATTTCACAAAAATATACAGGTAATTAAAATTTTCAGATAATATTACAATAATCTATATTTGATTACATACCAAAATAATATTACAAGAGTTTTTGTACATTGCTCAAACGTGCTTACATACATATAATTAAATGACTACATCACAAACTAATGCATTCGGGTATACATACAATATACTCAAAATTTATCCCAGCCTGTCTTCAAGTCGCAGCTTCAAGTGATCTCACTTGACTGCTCTATCCTTTCTTTTACCTACGACAACATACAAAGCTATCGCTAAGTGGTGAACTCAGTGGTGCACAATTAATAATTTAAAACTTAATACAAGTTACGCTTTAATAAAAATAAAATTTATTTATTTTCTTCAAATTCATGATCAAAAAAAAATAATATTTTCAATCATGCAAATTATTCATTTGAATAACCTTTTGATCAAATAGTAACAATTTATTCACAATTCTCTTAAATCATAAAACAATATAATATTGTTCAAACACTGACAAATATTTATTTCAATCACAATTTATCAAATTGTCATAAGTTAAAGAATGTTAAAAACATTCACACAGCTTAGAGCATGACACTAAAATAATGTCGGGTTGTACACCACGACAAAGCTAATTCATCCCAATAGCCAAAGGCTAATGAGGCACCAAGGCTAGCTAGCATAATATATGAGTACTCATTCAATTTCTTCCTTAACTGGTACACACCTCAATACTTCAACCAGAGAGGGAATTCTTTTCTTCCCATTAGGCAAGCTAATGAGGAATTTGATCACATTGCCATGCCAACTGTGGTTTCAAATCATATTCAAAACAATTTCTATTCATAAAAAGTATTTACAAATCACTAAACATATTTAATCATTGTAAATTCATGGCAATATCTCAAATGTACCATTCACAATTTATAATTCTCAAACCATGCAATAAATCCTTAAATGCATAGGAGAAAACATACTTAAATCATATAAAGTCATTCAAAACCCATTATAAATTTAAAACAGATAAAATAAGTTAGTTGTGCACAAACCTCTTTCGTTGACTTCATTTAATCCAACTTTCTTTCTTTCTTTGAAGATCCCTTTCCAACTGAAATACATAATTTTAAAGTGTTTCAATATCCATTCGAACCATTTCTAATAATTAATTCTAATAATTTTATTTTTGCATACAAGATTTACCTATTAGGTCTTCTAAGTTGAATTCTTGTATTTAGGGTTATGGAGTTACTAGTCAAACATAAATGTTGACTTTCCACAGTTAACATATATATTAATTCTGGTTGCACTATGATCCCTCAATTTGAGTTTAACTCATGTTGGCCTCAATTGCAAATCATATTTCAAAGCTTAGTGTATGTTATTTTAAATTTTCAGATTCATGGCCAATGTTTACTATCCATTGGACCAATGTTACAGTGAGAATTTAACAAAATTCTCTTCATAAAATTGTTTCTTATTGTGTCTTCTTTAATTCCCTTTTTGAATCACTCTATTTGGAGTTGTATAACTCAAGTTATGGTCAATTAACCATAACTAGGTCAAATATGAATTTCAGTTTCCTTACTAGGCAATTTTTGTATGGAATTTAACCAATTTATTTGGATAGCTTGTAGTAACATTTAGGCTTAGCATTTTTCATAGGATTTGTTGTCCTATATCTTAAGGTCACTCAAAAATTTTAGTTGCAATTTTTCAAGTCTTGTAGAATTACTTATGGTCAACTTATTAGGCTGGACTCAAAGGTCTTATATTGGAATGGTCCTCAATTAGGTCAGAAACTTTGACCTATAATTCAGACTTCTTGCATTCATAATTTGAGGAAAGTGTCTAAAGCAATGTTTTAGTTCTGTTTCTTAACTTTCCATAATGGTTTGAAACTTTTCAACTGAAGCTTTCTAGTGGTAGATAAGCTTAAAACAGTATTCTGGATTCATTGGTTAATTATGCCAATTTCCAGATTTTGTGCACTAATTTGACCTAGCCGGATGACCTAGTTTCCTCAATTTCTGGGTTTTGGTCCAATTACCAATTTTGTAGGTCTATGTCTTATTGAAATTGTGGCACTGATTTTAATGTCATTTGGAGTTCTATAGACCAAGTTATGGTCATTTTACTAAAGCTGGATAATTTGCACTTGTTTAGCAAATTATGGTCGATTTCGATTCTGGACAGATTTTGTAACCCAACTTGGGCAAGCAATTCGACTTGGTTAATGGCATTTCTGGGCTTTGTGGTCTTAACCAAAGTTGTAGCCCTATGTCTAATTTTTCCAACAGTATAAATTTTAAGTCATTTGGACCTGTTTTCAGTGAGTTATGGCCAATTACGTGAATATTGTTCATATGGTCAAATTCTGGGTTTGCACATTACCAATTCCGGATTAGGTCAAATTTAAGGTCAATTTCCGAACAGAATTTTGGCATGTTTTCTACATGAAAGTTGGTTCATTACATGTCTAATTTTACCTCCAATTGGCTTCACACCAATTGGGGTCTCACAATTAGGGTTGTAGGCTCAAATGCATACTGCCCTCAAAATAGTTCTCAAATACCAATCAATTTACACATTCAACTTGCTATACCTTAACTTCCCATGCCTAAATTCTGGACTCATAATGTACTAACATCGTTCATCACATCTCATTATGGTCATTTTGAATATTATATACAAATCCTTAATGTACAATATACAACCATAATTCACAAAGTCCAAAATCAACAAAATATACACATGAATACACCTAATTATTACATATAATTCCAACAATAATTTACATACACTTCCATTAATCCCTTAGTACCATAATTCATCAAGTAAATTCATGAAATCAAGCACTCTTCATTGAACCACAAGGCTACCGAAAATCACCATTGGCCAAAGTCTTCCGCAATTTCTTTCAAATCCTAATTCTAAAGCTCAATCACACATACACATGGAATTAATTCACTAACACATCAAATTACTTTAATCAACCTTAATTCCCATCAAATTCATGTAAGAATAAACTAAATACCTTGAACTTCCATAGCTGCCAAAAATTGCACACATCAAATACCCAGCCAATTCCTTAAATTATTCAACCAATCAATTCACCATAACCTCAATACAAACTTTAATTAAGCAAGGGAAGAAATTGGACACTTACCTCTTTTTTGAAGCTTGCTAAAGCTCACTAAAACTCTTCTTTCTTGGTTCCTATATCTTCCCCAAGGTGTGTAGACCACTTTTAATGAAGACACTTATAGGAATCATGGCTTGAATCATGGTAGATGAGGGCTTTGCATGAAACAGCCATGGGAGAGTTTGAGAGAAACCATTTTCGGCCAAGAAGAAGAATGAAGAAGAAGAAGTGAAATGAAGTGGTTAATCCCTTGTCCTTATGTGCTTTTATATGTGCACTAAGGTCCACTAAATATAGTTTAACAATTTAATAATTAAACTTAGTAATATTTCAATTAATACGAAGACAGAATACATGCATTGCAAGTTCAGTGAAGGCCAAACTGGCGATAGGGAAGGAGTTAGTTTGGATGGAGTGGTACTATCCCAAAGTAATCACTTTAAATATCTCGGCTCAGTCCTTCAAGTAGATGGGGGATGTGAGGAGGATGTTAGTCATAGGATTAAAGCCGGATGGTTGAAGTGGAGATGTGCCACGAGAGTTTTATGTGATCGCAAGATTCCCAATAAGTTGAAAGGAAAATTCTACCGTACAGCCATACGACCGGCTATGTTATATGGTAGCGAGTGTTGGGCATTGAAGGAGTCATATGCGTCTAAGATAAGAGTTGCAGAGATGAGAATGTTAAGATGGATGAGTGGCCATACTAGACTAGATAAAGTCCGTAATGACAGTATTAGAGAAAAGGTAGGAGTGGTACCAATTGAGGATAAGTTGAGAGAAGGGAGATTGAGGTGGTTTGGTCATGTGAAACGTAGACATATGGAGGCTCCAGTTAGACAAGTAGAGCACATTAGGTTAGAGGATAGAAAGAAAAAAAGGGGTAGACCTAAATTGACTTGGAGAATAGTAGTACAACATGACCTAGAAGTATTACAAATTTTTGAGGATTTAACCCAAAATCGTTTAGAGTGGAGAAAGCGAATCCATATAGCCAACCCCAAATTTTTGGGATAAAGGCTTAGTTGAGTTGAGTTGAATTGAGTTGAATATTTTAATTAATCCCTCAATATTCCTTTAATTACAATATGTGTAAACTTTCTTATTTTCATGGCATTTTCAAAATTTAATATCACTTATTTTTAATGGACATTTAGGTCAAAATTCAACTCTAGGTGTCAAATGACCAAAATGCCCCTCTTCAAGTTGTATTTCCAATTTTTCGGTGCTACCGATTAACTTCTTGACCCGCCAATTTCTTTAATTTTCGTTTTCATTTATACTGACTAACTACCTTTTCTTTGATATTTTCAATGTCAATTATACCTCAATAGATATTTAATTATGTCCCAAAAATATTTTCCAGGGTTTCCCGAGGTCCAGGAGTAGTCAACGGTGTTCGTCGTAACTTCCTGATGCGGTCACCCATCGCTGCGGTTCTAGCTCATTTAACCTAATTGCATTTCATCTCTTTTATTTTTCTTATATTTTCTTATTATGTATTTCATCATTTTATGTCTCCTCACTAACATTTAAGTATAGTTCAGGACATCCTAGCAGTCCGGACAAACAACGATCATCGAAACAGTAGAATGCATAAACTACTTAATATAGGGGTGTTACATTCTAGGTTATCGCAGATTATTTCATAATAATTAAATTTTAATATCGTTCCAATTCATTTCAATTCTTTCTACTAAATAACTAATCTAATTTATTTTAAATATTCTTACTCATTTATTTAATTATTAGTATTTTCAGTTGCTAATATTCTTAACTTATTTTAATAAATTTCACTGCCCAAGTAACCTATGACAGACTGACTAAACTGGATAACAAGTCGTGGGCACTGGACACTGTAGTGTCTCCAGCCGTCATACCATGGGATGTGCAAGTTCAGTACGTCAACCATGGATGCAGTCAGTATGGCTAAAAGCCATGATAACATATCAGTATGGCTAAAAGCTATGATAATAAGTAATCGGGCATAAAAGCCATGAGTGCGGGCATAAAGCCATGAAGACAGGCATAAAGCCTTAAGCAGTATTGCTAACCCTATTGGCATGCCAATCTATCCAATCTGACACACGTGTCTAGGCAATACATGGGCACATTAGTACCTTTAAGGGTTCATAAGTATCATTATTTTATTATATGTTCCAATTATAATTTATAACGTTTTAAATTTTATTACTAGCAGAAGTGTAAATGTTTAAAATACAATTCTACCTAAATTATGCATTTATCATTTTATTCATTCATTTTGTCATTCATATTGATCATAATTTATAACATTTATTTTCATGTGTAATTATATTCAAAGCATTTTTCCTTATCCTTTCTCTAATAATGAGAACTAAAGTCTCATTCATATATTCATTTATTCATTATACTATTTATATAAATTATCATTCATACTCCAAGTAATCCATGAACATTTCATGGATTTCAAATTATAACATGATCCCGTGGTGCACCTAATGAATTACCGTACTTCGCCTACTGGTAACCCATTAAATATACTGCAATGGATTTTAAAATAATTTCCGTTCATTTTTAAGTTGGTGGGTAATTTATATCAAGTATTAAAAACCTTTAATTGACACTAAGTCATAAATCAAATTCTTGATTAAAATCTGATGTTACAAAAAATTTTCCAAATTTCGGCAAAGTGCCAGCTGTATTTTGAGAAAACAGTTCTTCAAACCTAAAAGGAAAAACACTTCCAATATGTTTTCTCAACCACAACTCCAATACAAATCAATTTCATCTCAATTCCATATAAGAACGCAGTTTGCAATCAAACGCAATTTATTTTAAACCAATACTGAAACATCTCATTTCAATCTCACAATGTTAAATGTAAAAGAAATAATTGATCATTCACAAAATATAAAAATTTAAATAATCACATTCATTGGGTATTAAAATTGGTATAACAAAACTTTGTAGGGGAAATAAAATCTCAAATTAATATTATAATGTTTTTCATTCCATTACATACCAAAATAATATTACAAAAATTTTTGTACAACTGCTCAAACAATTTACATACATATAATTACATGCATACATCAAAATCTAATGTACAAGGGTATACCTCTAATATACCTGAAGCTAATCCCAATGAGTCTTCAAGGCGCGGCTATCAGAAATCTCATTCGGCTGCTCTATCTTTACTTTCACCTGCGACAGCATACAAAGCTATCGCTGAGTGGTGAACTCAGTAGTGAACAACTATAATTTAAAACATAATACACAATACCCTGACAAAATTTTGGCAAGAATTTGGAAATCTTGAAATTCATCAAAATTCCAAAAAAAATTCAAAATATCTGTTGTCAATAATATAAATCATTTGTTAAAATGACTTTGCTCAAGAATTTCAATTTATCAAATCATAACTGAACATTTAAAAAAATTCCAGCAATTTATGGAAATGAATCTTAATTTCAATAAAATCAATTATGCATAAATCCCATTTGAAATCACAATTCTTACTATTCAAAACCCATTTTTCATCTCACTAACTATGCAAGACTAATCCGTAAGGGCCATCTATAGGGTGATTCTAACTCCCTATGGTCGGGGAGATCGAATCAGGATTCTAACTCCCTAAGGTCGGGGAGGTCGAATCATCGTGCATAGTACACACCACAATAACGAAACTTCTGAAAGGGCCTATGAAAAACTTAGATCTAACCTCTAATAAGAGGAAAATCTAAGCCTGGGCACGTACCATAGTAATCAAAATAAAGCTAACTCCATTTTCTCTTCAACAAATGAGAGAGACGGGTAATAACCTAGTCAAGCATCTATAGTGAGATATAAAACAATATCATGAATCTCTTTGTCCTTTTTGTGAGCGTAAATCACAATACAATTCAATTCAAAGCCAATTTCAATGCCTAATAATTTTTTTATGCCCATCACAATTCAAAACATATTTGAATTCCTATGTTAAGGATAAACCATTATTCAAATCAAATTTTCCATGTAAATCATGTAAACGTATTTCAATCAAAATTTTTCCGAAGCCAGTTTCATTCAATTCATACCAAAATAAAATCATAATTAATTTCATTTTCTAAAACTAAACTCATTCATACCATAACACATTTCAATAATCATTGAAATAAATTCAATAATTGGTAAATATAATGCATAAAGAAACTAAAATCATTTAATCAAACAAAATATGCAAAACGTGAACACTTTAAAACTAGTTGTGCACAAACCTCTTTGTTGACTAATTTACTCCACCTTTTATTTCTTCTACGAAGATCCCTTTTTAACTGAAACACATAAATTTAAAGTGCTTCAGTATCCATTTCTAATACTTAAATTCCAATAATTTCTTTGCAGACTTATCCTACTTATTACGGTTTATAATTTTGGGTCTTTCACATTTTTGTGTATAATGGTACTATTTAAGTCAAAATATTGACTTTTCCATACTTAATAGGTTTATTAATTCTAATTGCACTCATATACCACATTTTGAGTGTCAATTTTGTTGGCATTGATTGCTAATTCAATTTCTAATTTCCCTCAGTGCAAATCCAAAATTTCAGTTTTGATTCACTGTTTTCTACTGTTCCATTAGTCTGGTTACTGTAGAAATTTGGCTAAGTGTCATTCATCAAAGTTGTTCCTTATTGTCTTAGCTTTAATTTTCTTTTTGAATCACTCCATTTGGAGTTTTGTAGCCCAAGTTATGCCATTTTTCTAGCGCTGGCCAGATTGGTCCAAACCCAGAAATTCTGGGTAATTTCTGTTTCTGGCAGTTTTGGGCAACCGATTTTGGGTGGCAAAATGACTTGGTTATGGGCAGAATTTGGGTTGGCGTTCTCCATGAAAGTTGTAGTACTATGTCATAGCTTTCTAATGGCTCAAAAATCAGGTCATTTGGACCTGCCTAGACCAAGTTATAGCCAAATGAACAGACAAACACTGTTCATTTAGTCATTTTTGTACAGTGGCAGTGTGCCAATTCCGGGTTTGACCTAATTGTTCACTAACTTATAGTCACTTTCAGGGTAGGATTTCTACACAAAATTTGTGGCATTATGTGTCTACTTTCTTATCCAATTGGCCTCACACCAATTGGGATGGCAGAATTACAGTTTTGGTCCTAAAAGGGACCTAGGTCAGGCTGTCCAGTAATGACCCCTCACCAATCCGAATTTCATTGCAATTCTAATCACTCTAACACATCTCAATTGGTCTCAAGTGACCATTTTAAACCTCACTTAGGTCAAAATACATTAATTTACCAAATTCTTAATCCCCCCCCCCCCCCCCCAAAAAAAAAAAAAAACCCTAAGGGTCAAGAGCCATAATTTTCTAATTTGCTCCATTCATGCAATTAAACTATATAAACCTCAACTACACCTTCAATCAAGCTTGCCTACCTTTTTAATTGTATCAAAATCCATCAATTTCAAGTTATCTCTAAGCTAGCCGAATTTCACTATGTTCCTCAATATGTTTTTTTTTTTATTTTATTTTCATCAATTTTAGTTCACTTCTAGTGCAAATTCATGAATATAAGGAGAATTGAGGGGATTCTTGACTAACCTTTAAGGAAGTCTTTTCAAAGCTTCAATTCTTCCACTTTCTTCTTCCATTTTATTCACAAGATGCTTGCCAAGATCCAAGAATAAAATTTACTTAAGGGAGCTAGGGCATGTATAGAATAAAATCAAGCTTTTAAAAGCTTGAGATGGTTGTTAATGGTGGAAAGAAATGGGAGAGATGGGGCGGCAAGGAATGAAGAAGAAGACCCAATTGATTTTTTTTTCTTTTAAGTTATTTTATGTGTATTTATTTTTTAAAATTGACTTGGTAAAAAATTAATTAAAAGGAAATTCATTTTTTTGATGTCATTGCATATGTCATTCTTGTGATGTCATAATTCAATTTGCTTTTCTTTTTCTTTTTCCTTTATTTTTCCATGGTTCTTTAATTTAAATCTACATTTCAAAATTTTTATTTCTCAGATTTTATTGGACAGTTAGGTCATGGAGTCATCTCTAGGGGTGAATTGACCAATTTGCCACTCGCCGGTCTGATCCGGTTTATGAACAATTCAGTATTTCTTCTGGAACCCTGACCTAATTATTTGATCTGGTTCTCAACCTTTGTCTGTGATTTTCACATTTCCCTTAGCTTTGTAATTTCTCCTAGGATTGCGGTGTCACAATGTCCCATACAAAATTATGGTTTTGACTGTTCTCACAGTCACTTCCTAAAAGAGCGGACGCGTGAAAAATACAAGTTTATACCATTGAATTCAAAAATTTTCACCTAGGGTCACATGCATCATGCAAGATTTATTTTTATCTATTTGATGTCAATGATAAACAACATATTAAAACACTTTTAATATGTTTTTGGATCTGTATTTGCCATTTAAGATTTTAAAAATAATCAGATTAATTTTAGAACCCTAGATTAGATCAAGAACAAATACACTAACCTCTTGATGCACTGCAGTGTATTTGTGCCTTTCAAATGCGTCTTCAGGACACCAGATGTTGTCTCTCTAGCTTGTCCACACCAAGAACACCTATGGCAGCCCTTGAACAGCTTCTAAAGCTTTTTCTATGAATTAGAAAATCAAGTTCTGCCTTTTAAGAGATTAAAGATGTAAACAGGACACTAGAAACAATTTCTAGTATTTTTAATTCAAGAGATTGTTTACTAATCTCTTGGAATAAATGAGAGATGAAGAAGAAGAGAGGGAGAGCTTCAAAGTGGCGGCACAAAGGAGGAGTAGCTGCTGGTTGTTTATTTTCTTTTCATAACAACACTTATATAGCTAGGTCAACACATTAAACCCTTGCCACATGTCACCCTCTGATTGGTTCTAGGTGTAATTAACCCAATCACATTGTGCCAAGTGCCAAACCTATATTTAATCTTAATTTTAATCATCTTACATGATTAAAAAACATTTGGCAAGCCTATGTGTAATACTATGTGTCACCATCTCATGATGCCACATGTCACACTGTAAAATGACCAAAATGCCCCTGTGTTTTAATTTTGAGTTTTCAATCCAAAATAATTATTTCTCTTCTTCTAATCAATTTATATCAAATATCAATCAATTAATTAATCTTTATTAATTAATTTTTCATTAATTAAATTCATATTTAAACACTTTAAATATAAATTTAACTTATACTATACATCCAATAATCTAGATTTAGTTTCAAGTCATGCTAGAGACTTTGCAATCTAATTGCAAACCAAACCTATTTAATTAATCAATTAAACTCTTTAATTAATTAATTAATTAAATCATATTTAATTAGGTGATAACTTGTGTATGTGTGTGACTTACTAGGCTTATCACTAATTGACAATGAGACATGATAACAACTCTTAATATCATCAGAACTCTTTCTTACCATAAATGATTTCTCTAAATCATTTTATGCACCTCATAGAGCATGGTTAACACCTAGCATAGCATGCCATAGCCACCTAATTAGTAATAAGGTTTACCTTAAATGAACCTATAATCATATGTTACCATGCACTAGAATCTCTCTGTTACAAAATCCCAATTCAAGCTGGAGTCATAGTTTATGCCAAACTCCATTTGCTATGAATATTATGTTCTCTTTTAATTCCAGTTCTTAATTAAAAGATTTTCTCATCAGAAACTCTTTTCTGATTAAGTCTATCTGTCCTGGCCAGGAACTTGAAACATCAAGAACAATTAAATGAACATAGGATTTTATCTCTATTTACTTAGAGGAACAGATTCCATCTTGATCAACACCTACCTCCATATATAACTAGTAGGAGCCAACACACGCCCATATACCCATACACAGTACAAGTATGAAAGCAGTATCAAACTCAAACCACCTATATACAAGATAACTGTGCTATCTCAGGTCTAAAGATTATATGCACTTATATGATTTATGACAATACATTGACAAGAGTAAACTCCATGTGCTTGTCATAAATGTCACTGGTTCAACCTACTTATCATGTATAAGTGCCTATCATATTTGTTATATGGCATGAGACTCACCATTCCATCTTATTTATATCTCATATAAATAACTTGGGAACAAACATGAATACAATCTTTCTGGATAAGTTATGTCCTTATTATGAAGTATCCTCGATTGTGAACCTATTTATGATATTTTGTGCTAGAAATACTGTCACTCATATTCGTAACAACTTAAGAATAGAATTTCTAACAAAATATCAGAGGACTTTTTCTATTACACATAAATATATTATGTAAACAGAAAAGTGGAAATGCCTTTTATTAATAAAAAATGTACAAGATACATACTAAATGATATGCTCTAGGGCATACTACTAACAATCTCCCACTAGTACTAGAGCCATTCATTACAATATCTTAGACCCATCTTCTCAAGATGTCGATCTAGCTGAGTCTGTGACATAGGCTTAGTGAATGGATCAGCTTGATTTTCAGCTGATGCTATTTTCTGCATGGCTACATCGCCTCGCCCAACTATTTCTTTGATAATGTGGTAGCGCCTTTCTATGTGTTTGGATTTTTGGTGAGACCCGGGTTCCTTAGCCTGTATGACCACTCCATTGTTGTCATAGTGTAGTGGAACTGCTGACTCAAAAGAAGGAACTACTGTAAGTTCTATCACGAACTTTTTTATCCAAACAGCTTCCTTTACAGCATCTGATGCAGCAATATACTCAGCCTCGATAGTGGAATCTGCAGTCATGCTCTGTTTGGAAGTCTTCCAACTGACTGCACCTCCATTACAAATGAACACATATCCAGAGGTAGACTTTCTATCATCGATATCTTATTGGAAATCAGAATCAGTATAACCATCCAATTGCAAGTCTCCACCTCCATAGATCAAGAATAAATCCTAAGTTCTTCTCAAGTACTTAAGGATATTATTGACAGCTATCCAGTATTCCAAACCTGGATTGGATTGATACTTGCTATTCAAACTAACAGCATATGCAATATCCGGCCTAGTACACAACATTGTATACATTAAACTTCCAATAGCCAAAGCATATGGAATCCTGGCCATCTTATCTCTTTCTTTAGGTGTCTTTGGAGATATCTCTTTAGAAAGGTGGATACCATGTCTCACTGGTAACAATCCTCTCTTGGAATCAAGCATGTTAAACCTCTTTAACACCTTTTCCAAGTATAGACTTTGGGATAAACCAATTATTCTTTTCGCTCTATCTCTATAGATGTGAATCCCAAGAATATAGGTTGCCTCCCCTAAGTCTTTCATGGAGAATGTGTTTGACAACCATACCTTTACAGTTGTTAACATACCTGTGTCATTACCCATCAACAATATGTCATCCACATATAAGACAAGGAAAGTGATAGCACTGTCACTAACCTTCTTATATACACATGGCTCATCCTCATTTTTTATAAAACCAAATGATTTAATGGCTTTATCAAAAATGGATCGCTTTAGCTTGCATACCTTGGAACCATCTTGGGATTCAAAACCCCTAGGTTGTTCCATGAAAATGTTTTCTTCAATGTATCCATTGAGAAAAGCTGTTTTGATATCCATCTGCCAAATCTCATAATCATAGTATGCAACTATTGCTAATAGAATCCTAATTGATTTAAGCATAGCAATAGGCGAGAAAGTCTCCTCATAGTCGATTCCTTGCCTTTGGCAAAACCCTTTCGCTACTAGCCTTGCCTTATAGGTCTCTACCTTTCCATCAGAATCAATTTTCTTCTTGAAAACCCATTTATTCCCTATAGGTACAATACCTTCAGGTGGGTCAACAAGATCCCAAACTTGATTCTTATACATGGAATCAATTTCGGATTTCACAGCATCAATCCATTTTGAAGAGTCTATATCTGATATAGCTTCTTCATTGCTAAGTGGATCATCTCCATGATCTACTTCTTCATGAGTAGACAACTCTTGTTCTTCTTCATGAAGAAAACCATATCTCACTGGTGGGTGAGATACCCTGGTTGTTCTACGAGGAACAACTGTAGATGTTTCATCAATGGATGTTGGTTGACTAGATGGATCTATATCCATCTAATCTATTGGTTGATCAGAATTCTCCAATTCTAACTCTATTTGCCTTCCTTTGCCTCCTTCTTGAACAAACTATTGTTCAAGAAATGTGGCATCTCTACTTATCACAACCTTTTGTGAAGTAGGCAAATAAAAATAATATCCAAAACTATCTTTTGGATATCCAACAAATCGACCTTTTTCTGATCTGGTTTCCAATTTATCAGTGTTTAGCTTTTTGATATAAGCTGGACAACCCCAAATCTTAACATGCTTAAGACTTGGTTTTCTTCCATGCCATATCTCATAAGGTGTGGAAGAAACTGATTTTGATGGAATCCTATTCAGAATATACAAAGTTGATTCTAATGCAAATCCCCAAAAGGAGATTGGCATATCAGTATAGTTCATCATACTACATACCATATCCAATAGGGTATGATTTCTCCTTTCAGATACACCATTCAGCTGTGGCATTCCTGGAGGAGTCAGCTGGGAAACAATGCCGTGCTCTCTCAAGTATTCATCAAATTCAGTACTCGAATATTCACCTCCACGATCTGATCGAAGAGCTTTAATACTCTTTCCTATTTGATTTTCTACTTCAGATTTAAATTCTTTGAACTTTTCAAAGGATTCATGTTTGTATTTTATCAAATACAAATACCCAAACCTTGATTTATCATCAGTAAAGGTAATAAAGTAATGAAAACTGCCTCTAGCCATTTCCTTAAATGGACCACATACATTACTATGTATTAGCTTTAAAATATTTTTAGCCCTTAGCCCTTGTCCAACAAAGGGTGATCTAGTCATTTTGCCCTGAAGGCAAGATTCACAAGTTGGAGTAGGCTCAGAGCCCAATGAGGATAGAATTCCCATTTTCTCCAGTTCTGCAATCCTATCTTCTGCAACATGACATAACCTTAAGTGCCAAATATATTTTGAACTTGAGTTGGTTTTCACCATGGCATTGCATTCATTTAGATCACTTGCATTCATTTTGTGTTTGTCATTATTATCCAAATAATAAAGACCATCATTCATATAACCCGAACCAACATATTTATTTCCAAAATAAATATTGCAAACATCATCCGTGAACTGAAATTCATAACCATTTCTAGTCAAACTAGATATAGAAATGATGTTCTTAAAAGCATCAGGTACATATAAAATATTATCCAAACACAAAACATGTTCAGACATGTAAAAAGATTTAGATCTTATGGCTAAAGCTTCAACAGTTGAGCCATTGCCAATCCGGAGTCTAACATCTCGAGAATGCAAGCTGCTGCTATTTGCTAGTTTCTGCATATCATTAGAAATGTGAGACTAGCACCAGTATCTAAAACCCAAGCTGTAGATGAACTATGAGTATCATCAGAATCTAAATAACAAGATATGGACATACCTTACGAAGGTGTATCCTTCTTGTCCCTCAGAGAAGCAAGATACTCTAGGCAGTTCCTTTTCCAGTGCCCATCCTTCTGGTAGTGGAAACACTTTCCTTTGCCTCCATCAGCTTTAGGCTTTCCTTTTTGTTTAGCTATTTTCTTAGAAGGACCAGGAATCTGAGGTTTCTTTTTCTTATTGCCCTTCTTCTTGTTGGACTTTCCAGCAGAAGAAGATACAATCAAAGCAACCTCTTTTCCTTTATTGCCCGACATATTCTTTTGGGCAATAACCAGCATGTTGAGTAAACCAGCTAAGGTGAATTCCTATTTAGTCATATGAAAATTTGTCACAAAATTCCCATAAGACTCAGGAAGGGACTGAAGGATCAAATCCATCTGTAGTTGGAAATCCATGTTGAAATCAAGATGTTCCAACTGCTCAATCAACCGAATCATCTTATGGACATGATCCCCAACATTTTGCTCCTCAGACATCCTCATGCGGAACAGCTGCCTAGATATCTCATACCTAGTATTCCTGCTGTGCTCACCATACAACTCTTGTTGGTGAAGGAGGTTCTCACTCGCACTCTGCATGTTCTCATGCTACTTCTGTAACTCATTACTCATGGAAGCAAGCATGTAACACTTAGCTCTCATATCATGCTCCTTCCACTTGTCCAAAGTTTCATGTTCCTCTTGAGTGGCCTCTGGAGGTAAGGGACCAGTAACATTTGAATCTAGAACATATCCTATATGTTCAAGATTCAGGACAAGTTTCAAATTTCTTAGCCAATCAGACAGATTAGGTCCTGTCAACCTATTGCGATCAAGTATGCTTGCAAGGATATTGGATGGTGGTGGTTGTTCTGTGCTCATTATTATTAGAAAATTAACTGCAAAAATAAAAAGATTAATTAGTAAATGTATCATGTAATTAACCAAAATGATTATGGTCTTTTAATCAAATTGGTCCTCCCACTAACTTAGCGAATCCTACACTTCCAAAGTAGAAAACGAAAATCCTAGTTGGATGGATTTCTAGTGAGTGATTGAATTCTTATAATTCTATTAATCATCCTCAGGTACATCCATTATTGGAATTACAATAAACTATAAGTGAGCAACTCCTTGCCCATCATATCTCATGTGAGGTTCAATCCTTTACCTAGCCCCTAATGCTCAAAATCTCAGGTACATCCATTATTGACTTATCTTACATTAGTTAAGTTGATCCTATTGAGCCAGTAATTATGCAAATAATTTTAATGTCCTCAGGTACATCCAATATTGGCCACCAAACCATTTACATATTTCATTCTTAACAATTATTCTTAAGAAAATCTCTTAAATTAATTGCATATTATGCAAGTATTTAAAATTTCTTAAAATAATTGCCTCAATGGAGGGCCTATGTTATAATTACTTTAATTATAGCATTTCCAACTTAATTATTTGTTTGGAAGATTTTATGGTCATCCTAATTACTATTAAGGTCTCACTTTGCACATTATCCATTTAGCATGCATATATCACATAGTGCATACATTCCCATACATCTCATGCATTCATGGATAAGCAGTAAATATGGTATGATCATAGACTTTCTAAGGGATTCAATTCTGAGCCACCAAGAATTGAATCAGGGCATTTCTAGGTGCATTTCATTCATTCATTTTACAAGAGTTGCTGAAGGAGTACATAATCAACACTTGATCTTGAATTCCTCCCACTGGTCCCACCAATGCTCTTGACCTCCTTGATCTTCTTGCAATCCAATTACATAATAATCCTTGGCATACCAAGGCAAATTTACAAGAACTTAAATAAATGAAATTACAACCCAAAAATTATTACAAACTTAATAATACATGCCCAAAATAAATTAAAATAAATTAATTAATTTACAATCCCAAAGAAATATAAAAGAAATAAATCCAATCACATTGGTCTTTTATAGTCCATGATCATCCATCATGCATATCACTATTTAACAATTAAATAAAACATACATACTTAAATTAAATTGAATATCTCATATTCAACTTAAAAATCCAGATTTGAATATGATTAAAATAAATTTAAAAATTCAGATTTGAATCTCATTCAAACAAATTTAAAATTTCAGATTTGAATCACATTCAAACAACCTTAAAAATTCAGATATGAATCACATTCAAACAATTTTTAAAAAGTCAGATTTGAATCATATTCAAACAATTTTTAAAAATTCAGATCTGAATATTATTCAAACAACTTTAAAAAATCATATTTAAATATGATTCAAACAACTTTAAAAATTCAGATTTGAATCACATTCAAACAACTTTTAAAATTCAGATTTGAATCACATTCAAACAATTTTTTAAAATTCTGATTTGAATCATAATTTAATTGTGTGATTAAAATTCTAATTAAACAATTTAATTAGACATAGGATGAGCTTTTAGATCATACAACAATTGCAAATTAAAAAGCCAAACCTTGAGCCACCCATGGAAGCCAAAATTGGTGCACCAAAAATGGTGTTCTTCAAGCATGTCGCCACACATCCATTGCAACCAGCAAAGGATAAATCATCTCATGATCAAAACACATAATTAAATCATATAATCAACAATCTAAATGGCAAATATAGTGGCTCTGATACCAATTAAAGGAGCGGAAGCATGAAAAACACAAGTTTATACCATTGAATTCAAAAATTTTCACCTAGGGTCAAATGCATCATGCAAGATTTATTTTTATCTATTTGATTTCAATGATAAACAACATATTAAAACACTTTTAATATGTTTTTGGATATGTATTTGCTATTTAAGATTTTAAATTAATCAGATTAATTTTAGAACCCTAGATTAGATCAAGAACAAATACACTAACCTCTTGATACACTATAGTGTATTTGTACCTTTCAGATGTGTCTTCAGGACACTAGATGTTGTTTCTCTAGCTTGTCCACATCAAGAACACCTATGGCAGCCCTTGAACAGCTTCTAAAGCTTTTTCTATTAATTAGAAAATCAAGTTCTACCTTTTAAGAGATTAAAGATGTAAACAGGACACTCGAAATGATTTCTAGTATTTTTAATTCAAGAGATTGTTTGCTAATCTCTTGGAATAGATGAGAGATGAAGAAGAAGAGAAGGAGAGCTTCAAAGTGGCAGCACAAAGGAGGAGTAGCTACTGGTTGTTTATTTTCTTTTCATAATAACACTTATATAGCTAGGTCAACACATTAAACCCTTGCCACATGTCACCCTCTGATTGGTTCTAGGTGTAATTGACCCAATCACACTGTGCCAAGTGTCAAACCTATATTTAATCTTAATTTTAATTATCTTACATTATTAAAAAAAACATTTGGCAAGCTTATGTGTAATACCATGTGTCACCATCTCATGGTGCCACATGTCACACTGTGAAATGACTAAAATGCCCCTGTGTCTTAATTTTGAGTTCTCAATCCAAAATAATTATTTCTCTTCTTCTAATCAATTTATATCAAATATAAATCAATTAATTAATCTTTATTAATTAATTTCTCATTAATTAAATTCATATTTAAACACTTTAAATATAAATTTAACTTATACTATACATCCAATAATCAAGATTTGGTTTCAAGTCATGCTAGAGACTTTATAATCTAATTGCAAACCAAACCTATTTAATTAATCAATTAACTCTTTAATTAATTAATTAAATCATATTTAATTAGGTGATAACTTGTGTATGTGTGTGACTTACTAGGCTCATCACTAATTGACAATGAGACATGATATCAACTCTTAATATCATCAGAACTCTTTCTTACCATAAATTATTTCTCTAAATCATTTTATGCACCTTATAGAGCATGGTTAATAACTAGCATAGCATGCCATGGCCACCAAATTAGTAATAACATTTACCTTAAATGAACCTATAATTATATGTTACCATGTACTAGAATCTCTCTGTTACAAAATCCCAATTCAAGCTGGAGTCATAGTTTATGTCAAACTCCATTTGCTATGAATATTATGTTCTCTTTTATTTCCAGTTCTTGATTAAAAGATTTTCTCATCAGAAACTCTTTTCTGATTAAATCTATCTGTCCTGGCCAGGAACTTGAAACATCAAGAACAATTAAATGAACATAGGATTTTATCTCTATTTTCTTAGAGGAACAGCTTCCATCTTGATCAACACCTACCTCCATATATAACTAGTAGGAGCGAACACATGCCCATATACCTATACACAGTAAAAGTATGAAAGCAGTATCAAACTCAAACCACCTATATACAAGATAACTGTGCTATCTCAGGTCTAAAGATTATATGCATTGATATGATTTATAACAATACATTGACAAGAGTAAACTCCATGTGCTTGTCATAAATGTCACTAGTTCGACCTACTTATCATGTATAAGTGCCTATCATGTTTGTTATATGGCATGAGACTCACCATTCCATCTTATTTATATCTCATATAAATAACTTGGGAACAAACATGAATACAATCTTTCTAGATAAGTCATGTCCTTATTATGAAGTATCCTCGATTGTGAACCTATTTATGATATTTTGTGCTAGAAATACTGTCACTCATATTCTTAACAACTTAAGAATAGAATTTCTAACAAAATATCAATGGACCTTTTCTATTACACATAAATATATTATGTAAATGGAAAAGTGGAAATGCCTTTTATTAATAAAACATGTACAAGATACATACTAAATGATATGCTCTAGGGCATACTACTAACACTTCCCGGTGCGGTCACCCATCGCTATGACCCCTGGCTCATTCAACCTTTTATGTTTTATTTTTCTGATCTGTATTTAACCTTCTGATAATCACTACTAATTTTTATTCAGGGCTTTTCTAGGTGACTTAAATATGATTCTAATCCTTTTAATTATTTGGACAAACACCAGTCATCGGAACGGTGATTTGCACAGGACTATGCATGTAGGGGTGTTATAATTCTCCTCCCCTTAAAAGAAATTTCGACCTCGAAATTTTGCCCACTATCTGTCCTTAATCATCCGTATGTATTGTTTTCTCATGTCTCTCTTACATTTCCATGTAGCCTCATAATCTGAATGATGGTCTGTAGCACTTTAACTAATAATATTTACTCATCGATTGCTCACCTCGTGTGCCAAGTTTCTTATGAGCTTCTTGTCATAAGTTAAGTTTGAATTCATTTCAATTTTAGAGGTAAGCAAATTTGTGTGCTAATGGATCCACTCTTTCTAGGACTTCATATAATCCTATGAAGTGAGAACTTAGTTTTTTTTTTCTCTTATAATCTTCTTTTCTTTGAGTCTATGTAAGACTTTTAACTATCCACTACAACGTTTAATTTGTATGTATAACACTAATCTTCTCTTACTATTGTTCTATTTAATATTTCGATTCATGTTTTCTTATTGAATGACCATTATGGTTGTATTAGAATTACTTATCTAGTCATTAACCATAGATTCATAACTGTTATCTTGCCAACTTTATTTCGAATCTCGGTCTATGTGCCATTTTACACTATCTTATTTGCTTTTGTTTAACTCATTTCTTACTGTTCTATTTGTTTCTTTTTCCATTCCACAACTTAACTTTAATTATTTTATTCCTCAATCTTATCTTCTTCCTTAACTTGACTGTCAAGTCATGATTTAGCACCTCTTATCATCCCTAATAAATCCGCTATACTTCAATATTACTTTGATTTGGTCCTCTAACTATTCTAGTCAACATTTTTACTAATAGTCGTAACATTTCTTTGTTACATTTGAGCCAATTATTCTAATTTTCATTTACACCTTTTTTTTATCTATCGATATTCTATAGCTTATTTTTCACTAGACTTTAGGTGAAAAAGCCATAACAATACCAAAATAATTATAACCCCATATACGAGACCGGATGACCTTGCTCTATCAATGTTATCTTTAATTTATGACTATATCGAAATCTTTAGTCTTATAACAATTCCTGACGTATCATAGTTTGGGTTAGATAACTGAGTCAATGACTCTAGCTATCTTATAACTATAACCTTTTGATATTCTAATTTTGGAGTTTTAAATCCCTACATAGGAATTTCAAACTTATTTCCAATAAGAAAACTCTATCTTGTCATAACTTTAGCAAAACAAATGCCGTTTGTAACTATTCTTATCTTGGTACACTATCAAGTAGTACGTAGCTCTACACAATAATCCTAAGTCGATACTGTAATCTGCAGTTTACAGTACAAACATTAAGAACATTACGTAGTTATTACGATACATTCCAATAGATCAAACTTTTCTACATTTTATTCTTTTCGAATTCACTAATATCGAAAACTTATTTTGATTACCATATACATTGACAATTACTAGCAGTAACATCTTTGCCCTCATCTAGAGCAATTCTATTACTGTAACTTACTTTTAGGTCCTCTTACTTTATATTAAATAGGCTAACCAATTGGCTTTATAAATTCTTGTGTGCTAGCAAATACTTTTCGCTGACAAATTCTTCCAAAACTAATTTCAATTACACTTATTATCGTAATCCTTATCTTAAATGACTAATTACTAATGCATCAAAATTTATTCCCATATAAAGGAATAGCAACAAAACATATAATTCTAACACTAACATACAAACAAGTAGTGTTGGGATCAAATAATAACTAATTGTTTCTTTCAAAAATTAAGAACTTACCAGTAACTACATCTGAAGTTTATGCTCTTTCTCCTTAGCGCATAGTGAATGCTCTGACTGATGCGCTACTATATTCAGGTTGATTCGCTGTGCTAGGATTGCTAGGAGTACCGATTCTATTTCTATCTCGACCCTGACTGACTGTCTGTGAACTTCAGAGAGTAGATTGAAGTGCTCTAGTACAATCCCTAGCAAAATGTCCAAGCTCGCCATAATTGTAACAAGCTCCAGTGGCCTTATAACAATTACCTCCATGTAGCTTACCACAAACACGGCAGATACGGGCAGAATAGGCACTTCTGGTTGTTCAACGACTGAATCTTGGTGGCCTCTGCCCCGAAGATTGGCCTTTGTCATATCCATGAGCTCGGGGCTCCTCAAATTCTTTTTTCTTCCCAAAATTTCTACTTGAACTCTGACCCATAGGTTTTTCCCTCTTCTCTATTTCACCCTACCCTTATGGGGGTTGGATTTGTGCTTGAGCTTGAGCTGACAGAGTATCAACCATTTACTGAAAGAAAGTGGCCATTTGCTGGGCCATTTATGAGGTAATTTATACCGGTGGAACTGGTACAATCGGTCCTTTAACACTCTGAGAAGCTGAGGCCTCCCTTGGTGCCTCAACTGTAACTGGTTGTTTTACTGTTTTACCTCCCTCTTCCATTTCTATTCACAAAATCTTCATTTCCCGGGACAACCTACACAAGGAGATTTCTCTCCATTAGTTCATATTTATGATGTAAATGTACTATATGTATCAAACATTTGAGTAGTTGTATTTACTGGCAAAATATTTCAAATTCACAATTCAAAATTTACATTAAAACCATTGCTCGGATACCACAAAACATGTCACACCCTACTCCTCCATAAAGCATAACATGATCCCGTAGTACACCTAATGAATTACCGTACTTTGCCTACCGGTAACCTATTAAATATACTACAAGGGATTTTAAAACAATTTCCGTTCATTTTTAAGTTGGTGGGTAATTTATATCAAGTATTAAAAACCTTTAATTGACACTAAGTCATAAATCAATTTTTCGATTAAAATCTGGTGTTACAAAAAATTTTTCAAATTTCGGCAGAGTGCAGGCTGTATTTTGAGAAAATAGCTCTTCAAACCTAAAAGGAAAAACACTTCCAATATGTTTTCTCAACCATAACTCTAATACAAATCAATTTCATCTCAATTCCATACAAGAACTCAGTTTGCAATCAAACGCAATTTATTTTAAACCAATACTGAAACATCTCATTTCAGTCTCATAATGTTAAATGTAAAAGAAATAATTGATCATTCACAAAATACAAAAATTTAAATAATCACATTCATTGGGTATTAAAATTGGTATAACAAAACTTTGTAGGGGAAATAAAATCTCAAATTAATATTACAATAATTTTCATTCCATTACATACCAAAATAATATTACAAGAATTTTTGTACAACTACTCAAGTAATTTACATAAATATAATTACATGCATACATCAAAATCTAATATACAAGAATATACCTCTAATATACCCAAAGCTAATCCCAATGAGTCTTTAAGGCGCAGCTACCAGAAATCTCACTTGGCTGCTCTATCTTTACTTTCACCTTTTACTGCATACAAAGCTATCGTTGAGTGGTGAACTCAGTGGTGGACAATTATAATTTAAAACATAATATACAATACCCTGACAAAATTTTAGCAAGAATTTGGAAATCTTGAAATTCATCAAAATTCTAAAAAAAAATCAAAAAATTTGTTGCCAATAATATAAATCATTTGTTAAAATGACTTTGCTAAAGAATTTCAATTTATCAAATCATAACTGAACATTTAAAATAATTCCAGCAATTTATGGAAACGAATCTTAATTTTAATAAAATCAATTATGCATAAATCCCATTTGAAACCACAATTCTTACTATTTAAAACCCATTCTTTATCTCACTAACTATGCAAGACTAATTCGTAAGGGCCATCTTTGGGGCGATTCTAACTCCCTATGGTTGGGGAGATTGAATCAGGATTCTAACTCCCCATGGTCGGGGAGGTCGAATCATCATGCATAGCACACGCCACAATAATGAAACTTCCGAAAGGGTCAATGAAAAACTTAGATCTAACCTTTAATAAGAGGAAAATCTAAGCCTGTGCACGTACCATAGTAATCAAAACAAAGCTAACTCCATTATCTCTTCAACAAATGAGAGAGACGGGTAATAACCTAGTCATGCATCTATAGTGAGATATAAAACAATATCATAAATCTCTTTGTCATTTTTTTTAGCATAAATCACAATACAATTCAATTCAAAGTCAATTCCAATGCCCAATAATTTTTTTATGCCCATCATAATTCAAAACATATTTAATCCATTTCCCATGTTAAGGATAAACCATTATTCAAATCAAAATTTCCATGTAAACCATGTAAACGTATTTCAATCAAAATTTTTTCGAAGCCAGTTTCATTCAATTCATACCAAAATAAAATCATAATTAATTTCATTTTCCAAAACTAAACTCATTCATACCATAACATATTTCAATAATTGGTAAACATAAGACATAAAGAAACTAAAATCATTTAATCAAATAAAATATGCAAAACATGAACACTTTAAAACTAGTTGTGCACAAACCTCCTTGTTCACTAATTTACTCCACCTTTTATTTCTCCTTTGAAGATCCCTTTTTAACTGAAACACATAAATTTAAAGTGATTCAGTATCCATTTTTAATACTTAAATTCCAACAATTTCTTTTCAGATTTATCCTACCTATTACGGTTTATAATTTTGGGTCTTTCACATTTTTGTGTATAATGGTACTATTCATGGTACTATTCAACTCAAAATGTTGACTTTTCCATACTTAATAGGTTTATTAATTCTAATTGCACTCATATACCACATTTTGGGTGTCAATTTTGTTGGCATTGATTGCCAATTCAATTTCTAATTTCCCTAGGTGCAAATCCAAAATTTCAGTTTTGATTCACTGTTTTTTACTATTCCATTAGTCTGGTTACTGTGGAAATTTGGCTAAGTGTCCTTCATCAAAATTGTTCTTTATTGTCTTAGCTTTAATTCCATTTTGGAATCACTCTATTTGGAGTTTTGTAGCCCAAGTTATGCCTATTTTTCTAAGGCTGACCGGATTGGTCCAAACCTAGAAATTCTGGGTAATTTCTGGTTTTGGCAGTTTTGGGCAACCAAATTTGGGTGGCAAAATGACTTGGTTATGGGCAGAATTTGGGTTGGTGCTCTCCATGAAAGTTGTAGTACTATGTCATAGCTTTCTAAAGGTTCAAAAATCAGGTCATTTGGACTTGCCTAGACCAAGTTATAGCCAAATGAACAAATACTGTCCATTTGGTCATTTTTGTACAATGGCAGTATGCCAATTCCGGGTTTGTCCTAATTGTTCACTAACTTATAGTCCATTTCAGGGCAGGGTTTCTACACAAAACTTGTGGCATTATGTGTCTACTTTTATATCCAATTGGCCTCACACGAATTGGGATGGCAGAATTACAGTTTTGGTCCTGAAAAGGTCCTAGGTCAGGCTGTCCAGTAATGACCCCTCACCAATCCGTATTTCATTGCAATTCTAATCACTCCAACATATCTCAATTGGTCCCAATTGACCATTTTAAACCTCACTTAGGTCAAAGTATATTAATTTACCAAATTCTCAATTCCCCCCCCCCCCCCCCCCAAAAGAAACCTTAAGGGTCAAGAATCAAGAATCATAATTTTCTAATTTGCTCTATTCATGCAATTAAACTATATAAACCTCAACTACACCTTCAATCAAGCTTGCCTACCTTTTTAATTGTATCAAAATCCATCAATTTCTAGTTATCTCTAAGCTGGCCGAATTTCACTATGTTCCTCAATATGTTGTTTTTATTTTATTTTCATCAATTTTAGCTCACTTCAAGTGCAAATTCATGAATATAAGGAGAAATGAGGGGATTCTTGACTAACCTTTAAGGAAGTCTTCCCAAAGCTTCAATTCTTCCACTTTCTTCTTCCTTTTTATTCATAAGATGCTTGCCAAGATCCAAGAATAAAATTTACTTAAGGGAGCTAGGGCATGTATAGAATAAAATCAAGCTTTTAAAAGCTTGAGATGGTTGTTAATGGTGGAAAGAAATGGGAGAGAGATGGGAGAGATGGGGCGGCAAGGAATGAAGAAGAAGACCCAATTGATTTTTTTTCTTTTAATTTGTTATTTTATGTGTATTTATCTTTTAAAATTGACTTGGTCAAAAATTAATTAAATGGAAATTCATTTTTTTGATGTCATTGCTTATGTCATTCTTGTGATGTTATAATTCCATTTGCTTTTCTTTTTCTTTTTCCTTTATTTTTTCATGGTTCTTTAATTTAAATCTGCATTTCAAAATTTTTAATTTAAATCTGCATTTCAAAATTTTTATTTTTTAGATTTTATTAGACAGTTAGGTTGTAACACCCTAGGCAAATCCCAGATCGGCAAAACACGGGAGATGGCCCAGCCCATTAGTGATATTGTCCGCTCTGGGCTGAAGCCCTCACGGTTTTAAAACGCATCACTAGGGGTTACGAACCACCAACTTATAAACCCAGCATCTCTCCCATGTTTTGCCGATGTGGGATTTGCCTAGGGTGTTACAATCCACCCCCCTTATGGGACTCAGCGTCCTCGCTGAGGTTTGCCCCACCATCGCTCAAGGTTACACGCGGAGCAGCTCTGATACCACAAATGTAATGGCCCGGCCCACTAGTGATATTGTCTGCTCTGGGCCAAAGCCCTCGCGGTTTTAAAACGCGTCACTAGGGGTTACGAACCACTAACTTATAAACCCAGCATGTCTCCCGTGTTTTGCTGATGTGGGATTTGCCTAGGGTATTACATAGGTCATGAGTCATCTCTAGGGGTGAATTGACCAATTTACCCCTCGTCGGTCTGATCCAGTTTACTAATAATTCAGTATTTCTTCTGGAACCCTAACCTAATTATTTGATCTAGTTCTTAACCTTTTTCTGTGTTTTTCACATTTCCCCTAGCTTCGCAATTTTTCTTAGGACTGCGGTGTCACAATGTCCCGTACGAAATTAGGGTTTTGATTGATCTCGTAATCACTTCCCAGTGCAGTCACCCATCGTTGTGACCCCCGACTCATTTAACCTTTTATGTTCCATTTTTCTAATCTGTATTTAAACTTCTGATAATCACTACTAATTTTTATTTAGAGCTTTTCTAGGTGACTTAAATATGATTGTAATCCTCTTAATTGTCCGGACTGATACCGGTCACCGGAACAGTGATTTGCACAGGACTGTGACACCCCTTACCTGTCTACAGTGTAGCCGAGCAAGATATGCCACACAGTGTACCGGAACATCATATTTTATTTCAATCATTTTTATCCTTCCTTCATTTATTTCTTCAAGGATATGAAGTGAAATTTGTGAAATTTAACTCATTTAAGTCATTTATTGAAATTATAAATTCATTTGGGGTTCCAAAAATTTTATAGAAAATCCAGCGGAGTACCGGCTAAAAATGGATAAAACAGTTCTTCGAAACCTATGAAAAACACTTCCAATACATTTTCAATCATTCTTAAACTCCATTTGTATCAACATAATCTCAATATTCTCAATCATTTCTCACAACTTCTTCTATTTGACATTCATTCATTTCACATGATAATCATGTTCAAATCATCAATAAATACTAAATTTTCATTAACAAACACAAATTACAAATATTTGCATTAATACTAAAATATATTACATGAGTTTCAATTTATACATGAGAAAATAAAAGTTTAATTACAAAATACAAACAGTACCAAAATACCAAAATGAGACCTAGTGTCCTACCAATGCACTGTAGTCTGTAAGGTGACACGAATACTATGCAGAACTGTGAATGGCCTCACCCAGTCGGTGGTCTACGGGACTCTCTGTTCAAATCTTCAGTACCTACGCATTGCAAAAGTGACACGCTAAGCATAAAGCTTAGTGGTGCTAATAATACAAGAAAATATAGTATGCAAATAAAAGTAAAAATTTCCTAGTTATTGTGTTTATAAGAAATGAATAATTACTAACTTATTGTTTAGTCGAAGGCTAATTACATTTTATGATATTAACTCCTTCTAGCATTTTATTAATCATTTTCTTGATGATTTTGAGCTTCTTTATTTTATTGTAACCATTCTTGTTCTTTATCTTGATATTTAATTTCCTTATTTTCTTTAATAATCAATTCAATTACAATTATACTTTTTCATGCCCAAGTAACCTATACAAATTGACCGGACTGGATAAACGGGTAAACTAGCACTGGGTACCAGGTACCTTGGGCCGTCACACCATCGGTCACAATGTGTCTCCTGGTGTGCAGGCAGAATGGCTAATAAGCCATAAAAGCAATAAGGCATAAAGTCAAGTATAACATCATAATCAGTATAGCCATAGGCTATCATATCACAGAATGGCATGAAGCCATACATCATACATAGTACTGCTATCAGAACCCTATTGGCATGCCAACCTATCCAAACCAATCATATTAGGCCTACTAGGGCATATTACAAGTCATTTCTTGAATATTTGTACTTAACATGTAAGGTTACTATTCATTTGTTCATTTAAGTCAAAATATTGACTTTCTCATATATAATAGTTATATGAGTTTTAATCACATAGATTTGCCACATTTTGATTCTCAAATGTGTTGGCATTAGTTGCCAATCAACACTTCTAACCAATGGAAAATAAATCAGAAATTTTAGTTTTGGGTGCTAGAGTTTACTGTTCCATTAGGCCATTCTACAGTGAGAATTTAGCCAAATGTTCTACATCAAAGTTGTTCCTTATTGTGTCTAGTTACATTTCTTTTTTTGAATCACTCCATTTGAGTTTTGTAGCTCAAGTTATGGCCTAAACACCATAACTAGCCGGATTGCAATTTTTCCAGAAATTATGAGCAGAATCAATTCTATAGTTTTTGTACACTGACTACAGGTCAATTTTTGGACATATTATGGTCAAAATTTGGGTTTGGTTTCTTCATAAAAGTTGTAGGGCTATGTCTCAGCTTTCTACTGGTAAAAATTCAAGTCAATTGGACTTTTCTACATTGAGCTATGACCAAATGAATGAACACTGTTTATTTGGTCATTTTCCAGGGACAGCTTATGTGTTACCCGGATTGAAGCAATTTTTAGGTCAACTTAGGTGGGTTTTCTGGGCAGGGTTTCTCCACAAAAAATGTTGCATTATGTGTCCATATATCACCTCCAATTACTCTTGTACCAATTGGGGCAACATAGCTTAAGATATAACCCCATGAACACACTGGACTCATAGAGTCCAGAATTGATCACAAAGGGCAGCATACCAATTCCTAATCCAATGCCACATTTCAGTCTAAATCAAAGTCAATTCATCTCAAATGGTCAATAAGTGACCCTTAGAACACTGATTCACCCTCAGTTGAACAAAACTCTAATTACCCCTAAACCCTAATTCTCCAATTCTCTTAATCTTGCAACACATGCTACTCCCATTAAAAATTCATGCATATACATGTTAAATAGCATTAGGAGGTAAGTTTAAACTAAATAAAACATAGAAATTCCCCTTGCTTCCAAGCTGGCCAAATTTCCTTTTCAGCCATAACCCATGATTTCTTCAATTTTTCTTCATATTTACAACTCAATTCAATTAATCCACACAATTCAAACACTAAATCTTGAAGTTAAGAGCACTTACCTCTTGTAGCAGTTTTCAAGAGCTCTAAATCTTCTCTTTTTTCCCTTTCTTTTTGCTGGTTACAAGTTGTTCAAGATGCAAGATCAATTTTTTTGTGAAGAGCTTGAGTGGGTTTATGGTGAGATTGAGTGGGGTGTGAAGCTTGATGAAGCTTTTAATGGAGGTTGGGTTATGGGAGGTAAATGGCTGGTTTGAGATAAGGAAGAAGGCAGATTGTATTTTTATTTTTTTTAGTCTCAATTATCACTTTTTATTAGTTAATTAAGTGGTTGTTTAAATGTGATTGGTGTAGGCTTTTAGTTACATCATGCTTATGTCATAATTATGCCTTTTACTTTATTTTTATTTTCTTTTCTTTTCTACTCATTTTTAATTAAATTTTTAACAATATTTATTCACATTTTATGTCATAATAATTATTTACTTAATTGGACAAGTCGGTCAAAAACCATCCCTGAAGATGAAATGACCAAAATGCCCTCCGTTTAGCTTATTGAGCCAACATCATCTGTACCGATCGAAAAATTTTTCTAAGCATTTTCTTGGCATTCTAATGCAATAGAAACCTCAATGACTTTTCTCTAGAATCCCAAAAATTATTTCATGAATTTTCTCTCAATTTTAGGGCTCCTAGCTGCGAAGACCATGACTTCCCACTAAGTTACCCATCGCTAGGGCACCGGCTCATTTAACTTGGTTGTATTTTATTTCTAAAATTTTTTCTAAATTTTTCTTATTATTATTTGAGTTACTTAGGACTCCTCACTCTAGTTTAAATATTTTTCCAGATGTTCTAGCTGTCAGGACCGACACCGATCACCTGAATAGTAGAACGTATGGAATGGCTACAGTGAGGGTGTTACAAGGACTATGCATGTAGGGGTGTTATAAAATTTTCCTTAAATCCTAGAGTCACTTAACTTCAAGAATTTAAATTCATTAATCACATTATCTATTTTAACCATCCGAATAGTTTTTCTAATTTACTATACCATTTCCTATATCATTGGGGTTACTATTTACTTGACCATTTCCCTTCAAAGGTTGACTTTTTAATTCATAATAGATTTTTTAAGCCTAAGTTCACCAAGATATCACATTTGCATTTTATTTTTGTTGGCATTGATTGCCAAACTCATTTCCTAGCCTCCTAGGTTTTATTTCAAATTTTCAGAATTTGAGGTCCAAATTCACTATTTCATTGGACCTGGTTACAGTAAAAATTTGACAAACCTTTCTTTATGAAAGTTGTTCCTTTATGTGTCTTCTTTAATCCCCTTTTAGAATCACTCCATTTGGAGTTTTTTAGCTCAAGTTATGGCCTTTTAACCATAACTGGCCGAGTTGGTTAGTATCCAGAATTTCTGGGCAAAACTGGTTCTGGCAGGTTAGGGGTCCTAATTTTGGCTAGCATTTCGGATAGATTATGGTCAGAATTTGGGATTGCATTATTCATGAAAGTTGTTCTAAATTGTCTAAGATTTCCATTGATATAAAATTTAGGTCAATTAGAAATTTCTACATTGAGTTATGGCCAAATGAACAAACACTGTTCATTTGGTCACTTTTACCAGGTCTAGAATTGATTACCTAGATTTGGCCAATTTTTAGGTCATCCTAAGCCTATTTTCTAGGCAAGGCTGCTTCATCAAGTTGTGTCAAATTTGTCTTAGGTTTCATCTCCAATTGGTCTCACACTAATTGAAGTAACACAACTCTACTTATGGCCTAAAAACCACACTGGACTCAAGGTCCAGGAAATCCTGCATAAACACCACACTACTACCAACCTCAAATCACATTCCATACACTTCGAATAGTCCATAACTGATCTCAACAAAATCAATTTATTAACATATCATCAAATTCCCAATTTCCATACTAAACCCTAATAACTTTTGTAAATCTCATGCAACACATAGACAACATCATCTAATTCAATATACACATCAATTAACATTAATCTACAAGTTTAATTGCAACTAAACCTTCAAAACCCTAATCCTCTCATGGCTGCCAAAAATTGATCTTTCAATTCCTCCTCATATTCTTTCAATTCCATAAGATTTCAACTTAGTTTAGCATACTTACAACACTTATAGAAGAGAGAAGACTTGGATAGTGCACTAACCTTGTGAGCAGAATTTTCCCTCATCCAATCTTCAATTTTCCTTCACATTCTTGGCTTTTCTTGGCAGCCAAACACTTTCCTAAGAGGTGTAAACAAGTTTTAATGAAGGCAATTTAGGGTTTAGTGGTGTGAATCATGAGAATGGAAGAGAAATGAAAGAAAAATTTTCATGGAGAGAGAGAGGAGATTTTTGGCCAAGAAGGGAAAAGAGGAAGATGAAGTAAATTTTTGGTCCAATTAACTTGTTTTTATCCCTTTAAAATGTTTGTTTAATTCCTATTGGTTAGAATTTTAATTTGTTTATTTATGACATCATGCTTATGTTAGGCTTATGCAATAATTAACTTTTTAAATTTCATTTCCTTTTCTTCCCTTTTCTACTCATTTTTAATTTAACTTTTAGCAATTTTTATTCACATTTTATGTCATATAATTTATTAACTCAATTGGACAAGTTGGTCAAAAATCGTCTCTAAAGGCGAAATGACCAAAATGCCCTTCATTTAGCTTATTGAACTAAAACTATTTGTATCGATCTTAAAAATTATCCTAACCTTTTCTTGGCATTCTAATGCTACCTAGGGCACTGTAACTCTTCTCTGGCATCCCAGAAATTATTTCACGGGATTTTCCTCGGGTTTAGGGCTACCAGCTGTGAAGACAGCAACTTCCCGTTAGGGTCACCCATCATCGGGGCACCGACTCATTTAACTTCATTGTATTTTATTTTTAAAATTTTTCCGTAATTTTTCTTATACTTATTTGAATTATTTATAACTCCTCACTCTAGTCTAATTATAGTTCCAGACATTCCGACTCTCCGGACAGCCATTGGTTACCGGAACAGTTGAATGCACAGACTAGCTAAAGTGAGGGTGTAACAGTGCTTGGGTAAATTTACTATAGCCAAGTCCATACTTGATGCTAGGAGACCTTTGAGAGTCCAAAATTGCATCAAGTTTGTCCTTTCCTTTAGCAAATTTGGAAAGAGAAGTTTTTAGTTTAAAATTTTCATTTTTCAACTTCTCATTTTCTAATGAAAGCTCATCTAAGGATTTTTGCACATTACTATCCAAAGGTTTATCAACCTCAGATGAGGTCTCATTCTCCTTCCTTAAACTAGCAAGTTCACTTTTCAAAAGTTTATTTCTCTTATGACTTAATTCTAGTTCATCATTCATAACTTTAAGAGCATTAACTAGTTCATTATAAGAAAATTGAACAACATCATCATTTAAAGTTACCTTATTGGAGCTTTCCTCCATTGCCATGAAGCACATTTGGGCAACTTGATCACCAATCTCCTTATCTTCGGAGTCACTTGATTCATCCCATGTTGCTTTAAGTGCCTTCTTTTTGAACTTCTTGAAATGCTTCTTCAATTTGGGACAATCCATTCTAATTTGACCCAGTTTGTTGCATTCAAAGCATATGGGAGGATCCCTCTTGCTACTTTCTCCCTTGTCCTTCTTGAAGTTCCTCTTTGGGATGAACTTCTTGTTTTGGAAGAGCATCTTCCTTATTCTCCTTGTCATTAGAGCCAATTCTTCCTCATCAAACTCATTATCTTCATCACTTGAGTTTTCGGAAGATACTTTGAAGGCAATGGTCTTTTTGGCTTTGTTAGGTTCCTCCACTTGCTCTCTTTTGAGGGTTATCTCATAGTCAATGAGATTTCCTAAGAGCTCATCAAGTTGTACCTTGCTCAAGTCCCTGGAATCCTTGAGTGAAGTTACTTTAGGTAGCCACTCCTTAGGAAGACTTCTTAAAATCTTCTTTACTAGCTCCTCATTTGTGAATGTCTTCCCAAGAGATTTAATTCCTCCTATAATCTCCACAAATCTATCATACATTTCACTTATGGTTTCATCTGACTTCATCTTGAACAATTCATATTGGTAGATAAGGGAATCCATCTTATTCTCCTTTACTTGACTAGTACCCTGATGAGTAACCACTAAAGTATCCCAAATTTCTTTTGCAGTAGACTTCATACACACTTTATTATATTCACTTCTACTTAATAAACAAAATAGAACATGAATAGCCTTATCATTTAAAACCACTCTTCTTTTCTCTTGCTCACTCCATTCACCCTTAGGCTTAGCTACATGCACACCATCAACAATTTTAGTTGGGGTGAATAGCCCATTTTCTACAACATCCCACAAGTCAACCCCTTCTGATTTAAGGAAATAATACATCTTATTTTTCCAATACAAGAAGTCATTACCATCAAAGAAAGGAGGTCTTAACACTAATTGACCTTCTTGTGCATTGAGGGTTGCCATTAATCTTTACTCCAAGATGATTAAATCTTGTAAAATGGAGACTTGCTCTGATACCACTTGTTGTCCCTTGTAGCAACCCAAAAGGAGGGGCTGAATTGGGTTCTAATTGCAAAATTAAAGATTAAAAGAAATTTAAACACAAAGAAGAGAAATGGAAGAATGATAACATAAGAGATTTATAGAGGTTTGGCTATCCCAAGCCTACATCCTCTCCTTAAGGCCCTCCTTGAGAGTTAACTCTACTAAAATTCTTCTTTGGGTGAAGAATAAACCCCTTACAATCACCACAAGAGCAAACCCTTGCTCTTTTACAAATCCCTTTACACTCAAGAGCTATTTAAAGTTCTATCACACTCAAAATTACAATAAGTGCTCACAATAACTTTGAAGGAACTCTCAGAATAATGAAATTTACAACTCAAATATCAAGTTCTCAACATTAACTATAGTAGCTCAAGTTCTAGAGAGAGAGAATAAAAAAAAAATCTTTAGAACACAATAAATTTCCAAAAGATTGTTGTTGTCTAAACTCATTTCCAGTAAAAAATGGTGCCTATTTATAGTTTTTGCAAGAAAATAGCTATTGGGGGTGCATAAATGCAAAACTAGCCATTCAACCACCCAAAGCTCTATTTTATCGAGTTTCGAAAATCCGGGTTTGACTGCCGGAGTTATTTACTTTGGCTGCCAAAGGTTAAAGCGCCAAAAAAAGCTTTTGAAAAGTCACTTTCGGCTGTTGAAATTCCTACTTTCGACTGCCGGAGTGCTCTCTGGATAAAATGACTTTTAACACTCAAAAACCATGATTTAAAGAGTGAACTTTGGCAGTTGAACTTCCCACTTTTGGCTGCCGAAGTGCTCTCTAGACAGAAAGTGTCAAAAGGACACTTAGGCTTCAGAAATGCATAACTTTTTTTATCGAAACTCGGATTTTCAATCCATTTGAACCGCTGGAAAGCTAATTTGATAAAATTTTCAATGAAAACACTTTCAAAAACAAATTTGCATTTCTCAAATGTAAAAATTTCATTTTAGTCCCCCTTGATCAAGAAAAAGTTATAAGTAAAGACATTAGGAAATTAAGAGTTTAAAAAACTCATAACTTTTTGATCTGAACTCGGATTTTTGATCCGTTTGAACCATTGGAAAGCTAATTCAATGTATTTTGCAACTAAAATACTTTTCAAAATTAATTTTGCATTTTTGAAAAATTTATTTAATTTTTCCTTGATAAAAAATTAGGTAAAAACTAAGTTGAACAAGATATTCTTAGTACCACCTAGACTTGAGCCAACACAATTAATAAAATAAGATTTACTAGATATAAAATAAATAAAAGTTACATTGTAGGTTCTCATAAATATTTGCTTCCTTATGTTGCTCTTCCTTAACCTTGATTTGAAGCAATTTGACAATTTTGAGTCTATGGCCTATAAACTAAACACAAACACTTCCAAAGTATATTAGTAGCACACTAATTATTTATTATCATCAAAACATGGGTTAAGACACCTAGGTCCAACACTTATGTTTCCAGGCAGTTGAAGAAGCATGAAGTTAACTATTCCACTCATGAATTAAAAATGGCAGCTATAGTCTTTGCCCTAAAGATGTGGAAACACTATCTATATGGGGCTAAATATGAAATCTTCATAGACCATAAAAGTTTCCAGTACATCTTCATTCAAAAAGAGCTTAATCTCAGGCAGAGTGTGACACCCCTTACCCGACAACAGTGTAGCCGAGTAAGATATGCCACACGGTGTACCGGAACACCTTATTTTATTCTAATCATTTTTATTCAACCTGAATTTATTTTTTTTAATAGTTATGAAGCACAATTTGTGAAATATAATTCATTTAAGTCATTTATTGAAATTATAAATTTATTTGAGGTTCCTCAAATTTTATAGAAAATCCAGCAGAGTGCCGGCTAAAAATGGAGAAAACAGTTCTTCGGAACCTGTGAAAAACACTTTCAAAATTTTCAATCAATCCCACACTCCATTTCATAAACAACACCTCAATATTTTTCAACAATAACAATCATCTCAAGTTCTCAACATTAATCCACAATTTCATTTAAATTCAAAATCAACTAAAATTTCTTGAAGTTATTCTCAAATTATATTAATTAACAAAATCTTTACAAAATATGTACATCAACATATCATTACATAAGTTTACATGAGTTCATAGTTCACAAATCTCAAACTACTACCTATTACAAAATGCAAAAAATATAATTTCAAAAGGGACCTAAAGGTCCTACCACTGATGCACTGTAGAAGAGAGGTGACTCTGACTCTAAGCAGATCTGTGTCCTCACCCAATCTGTGGTCTACTGGGCTCTCGGTCGGTCTCTCCAGAACCTATGCGTGGCAAAAAGCAACGCGCTAAGCAATAATACTTAGTGGTGCCAATAATAAAATAAAAAGAAATAACATAAAGCAAATATGTAGTGCATGTTCTGATGTCTTATGCAGATAATTTTTCAATAATTATTTGTAGTCATATTTATTTTGTACTTGTTATATTCATTATTTCATTAAATTTATCCACTTTCATTTTTGGTTGCCCAAGTAACCTATACTGGATGATTGGACTGGATAAACGGGTAAACTGGCACTGGGTATCAAGTACCTCGGGCCGTCATACCATCGGTCACATATGTATCTCCCGGCGTGCAACAAAACAGCTAATAAACTGTGATAACATTAGGCACAAGGCCAAGTATCAACATAATTTCAGAATGGCTAAAAGCCATGAAATCACAAAATAGCATAATGCCATATGCAGTACTGCTAACTGAACCCTATTGGCATGCCAACCTATCCAAACCAATCTTGCTAGGTGTACTAGGGCATGTTACACTTTTAAATTGTACAATTCTTGAAATTTAAGTTTAGGTGTTACTATTCATTTCATTAGTCAACTAAAATGTTGACTTTTGCATAGAAAATAGGTACATTGGTTCTAATACTCCCAACATCCCACATTTTGCATTCTAAAATTGTTGGTATTGGTTGCCAATACCATTTCTAAGCTTAGTGCTAGTTGTTCAAAATTTTCAGATTTCAAGCCTTGTGTTTACTATTCAATTGGTCATTTTTACAATAGGAATTTGGCAAAATTGTCTTCATGAAAGTTGTTTTTTATTTTGTTTAGTTACATTTCCTTTTTTGAATCACTCCATTTGGAGTTTTGTATCTCAAGTTATGGCCTAAACACCATAACTGGCCGAATTAGACAGAATCCAAAATTTTGGGCAAAACTGGTTCTGCCAGATTTGATAATCTAAGTTTGGTTGGCAATTTGACTAAGTTATGGTCAAAATTTGGATTTATGTTCTTCATGAAAGTTGTAGGTATATGTCTCAGCTTTTTTCTGGTAAAATTTCAGGTCAATTGGACCTTTTTACACTGAGTTATGACCAAATGAATGGACACTATTCATTTGGTCATTTTGCCCAGGTAGAATGCAAGTCACCCAGATTTGGGCAATTTTTAGGTCAATTTGGTTTGGTTTTCTGGGCAGGGTTTCTACACTAAAGTTGTGCCATTATATGTCTGGTTTCATGTCTAATTAGCCTTACACCAATTAAACCTCTACAACTCCATATATAGCTGCACAAACCTGCTGGACTCATGCTCAATCCTGCAGGTCAGCCAAGGCAGCTCACCCATACACAATTGCCAAGCCTTAACTCACTTCATTTCCTCATCATACACATTCAAATGGTCACTAATTGGCCATTACAAGGTTAATGAACCGTCACATGAGCAAACCCTAAAATTGTTCAAGTGTCCAATTTTTTTTCATGTTCATACATGCACAAATCTTGCATTTCACCTACTTAACTATGTTCAATCACCCATCCACTATCAAAGGCTGCACATAACTATTTTGCTATCAAGCAAAATCATCAAACCCTAACTAACCCTAGCTGCTGAAATTTGTAAGGTGCACATACTCACATTTTTGTGTTATTTTCTTATAATTCCTACACCATTCATGCCATTGAACATGAATTAAAGCAAAAGGAACAAGAATTGGACACTAACCTTGAATGGAGCAGAATTTCAAGCTACCCAAACTTCTTTTTTTCTTCCTCTTTTGGCTGCCTAGAGGTTGTTCAAGTTGCTAGGTTAATTTTTTGTGAAGCTAAGTTAAGGTTTCAAGTGAAATTTGGTGAGCTAATGAAGCTTTGGAGTGTTTTTAATGGAGGTTTGGGTGGGAGGAGAGGGAAACGGCTGTTTGGAGAAGGAGATGGCTGCTGACTTTGATTTTATTTTTTTGTTATATTCTTTTCCCTTTTTACTAGTTAATTTAAATGTTTGTTAAATGTGATTGGTGGAATTTGCTAATGACATCATAATGATGTCATAAATGGGCCTTTTATCTCATTTCCTATTCTTTTCTTCTCTACTTATTTTCAATTTAATTTTTAGCAATATTTATTCATATTTTGTGTCATAATAATTATTTACTTAACTGGACAAGTCGGCCAAAAATCACCTCTGAAGGCGAAATGACCAAAATGCCCTCCGTTTGGCTTAACAGACTAAAATTGTTTGTACCGACTGAAAAATTTTTCTAAGTATTTTCTTAGCATTCTAATGCCATAGAAACCTCAATGACCCTTCTCTAGAGTCTTAAAAATTATTTTATAAATTTTCTCCAGGGCCTAGAGCTCCTAGTTGCGAGAACTGCAACTTCCCACTAGGTTACCCATCGTTAAGGCACTGGCTCATTTAACTTGGTTGTATTTTATTTCTAAATTTTTTTTTCTAAATTTTTCTTGTTAATATTTGAGTTAATTATAGTTCTTCACTTTAGTTTAAATATTTTTCCAGACGTTCTAGCTGTCCAGACAGACACCAGTCACCGGAACAGTAGAATGTACGGAGTTGCTACAGGGAGGGTGTTACAACTCTTCCCCTCTAATAAAAATTTCGTCCTTGAAATTTACCTGATGAAAACAGTTGAGGGAACTGTTGCCTCATCGTCTCTTCACTTTCCCAAGTTTCCTCCTCGGTGTTGTGGTGCCTCCAAAGCACTTTCACCAGTGGAATCTGCTTATTCCTGAACTCTTTCACTTCCCGAGCCAGGATCCGTATGGGTTCTTCTTCATATGTCAAATCCGGTTGTACTTCAATTTCTTCCATGGAGATGACATGTGAAGGATCTGAGCGGTATCTTCTTAGCATAGATACGTGGAACATATTGTAGATCTTGTCCAGCTCTGGTGGTAAAGCTAGCCTCTAGGCCACTGGACCCACACGTTCAATGACTTCATATGGGCCAATGAACCTAGGGCTTAACTTACCTTTTCTTCCAAACCTCAGTACCTTCTTCTATGGTGACACCTTGAGGAACACTTTGTCACCAACCGCATATTCTATTTCTTTTCTCTTCAGGTTGGCATATGATTTTTGTCTATCTGAGGCAACCTTCAGATTGGCTTTGACTAGTTTTACCTTCTCCTCAGTCTGTTTCACCAGGTCTGGCCCTACCAATTTATCTTCACCCAATTTAGTCCAGCACACTGGAGTTCTACATTTCCTCCCATACAGCGCTTCATACGGGGCCATTTGGATGCTAGCTTGGTAGCTATTGTTGTATGCAAATTCTGCCAGTGGGATGTATCTATCCCAACTTCCCTCAAATTCAATGACACAACTTCTCAGCATATCCTCAAAGACCTGACATATATTTCATGTTATTATTATCATTTCAGTTCAATATTTGTGTTAGTTCAATTGGTTTCAATTGTTTACCTGGATTACTCTTTCTGATTACCCATCCGTATGAGGATGGAAAGTTGTGCTGAAGTGGAGTTGTGTACCCAAGGATTCATGCAACTTCTTCCAAAATCTCGATGTAAACCTTGGGTCTCGATCAGATCTGATGGAAAGTGGGATTCCATGCAGTCTAACTATCTCACTGATATATAAGTCTGCTAACTTCTCCAGTAAGTAGTCAGTCCTAATTGGAAGAAAGTGTGTTGACTTTGTCAATCTATCTACTATCACCCACACTGCGTCATGCTTCTTCTGGGTGAGAGGTAGACCACTTACAAAATCCATGGTGACCCGATCCCATTTCCATTCAGGTGTGCGTATAGGCTGTAGCAAACCCGATGGAACTTGATGTTCTGCCTTGACTTGCTGACATGTCAAGCATTTAGTCACATAGTCAGCTATGTCCTTTTTCATACCAGGCCACCAATAATGAAGCTTCAGATCATGATACATTTTTGTACTTCCTGGGTGCATAGCATAAACACTGGTGTGTGCCTCTTTCAGAATACTAGCTTTCAATTCCCCATCATCTGGTACACATACTCTTCTTTTGTAGTACAGACACCTATCTGCTTTCACCTCATAGTCAGTTGCTTTCCCTTCTGAGATTTTGCTCATAATAGTCATTAACTTTTCATGTGCCTTCTGCCCATCTAAAATCTGTTGTAGCAGGTTTGGCCTCACTTGCAACTCAGCCAAAATAGCTCCATCTCGAGCCAAGGATAGATGGGCATTTAATGATCTCAAAGCTGTGATGGATTTTCTGCTCAAAGCATCGGCAACTACATTTGCCTTCCCTGGATGGTAGTCAATCACACAATCAAAGTCCTTCAGGAACTCAATCCATCGCCTTTGTCTAAGGTTGAGCTCCTTCTGGGTTGGTAAGTATTTCAGACTTTTGTGGTCTGTGTAAATGTAGTACTTTTCATCATACAAGTAGTGCCTCCATATCTTCAGTGTGAAGATAATTACTGCAAGTTCTAGATCATGGGTAGGGTAATTCTATTCATGTGGCCTTAGTTGCCTAGATGCATAAGCGACCACCTTCCCCTCTTGCATCAATACACACCCTAACCCATTATGAGAGGCATCACTGTAGACTACAAAGTCCTTTTCTAACACTGGCTGTGTTAACACTAGTGCTTCTGTCAACATAGTCTTCAACTTCTCAAAACTGGTCTGACACTTGTCATTCCAGTCAAATCTAACATTCTTGTGTAACAACTTGGTCATTAGAGCAGCTATTAAGGAAAATCCCTTCACAAATCTTCTGTAATACCCAGCTAGCCCCAAGAAACTTTTGACCTTAGTTGTATTCCTGGGAGGCTTCCATTCCATCACTGCTTCTATCTTTTTGGGATCCACTCTAATCCCATCAGCTGACACTATGTGTCCAAGGAATGCAATCTCATTCAACCAGAAGTCACACTTAGACAACTTAGCATACAGCTTCTTTTCTCTCAAGGTTTGCAGAACAATCCTCAAATGCTCATCATGTTCTTCCCTGGTCTTGGAATACACCAAAATATCATCAATAAAGACCACTACGAACCGATCTAGGTATGGATGGAAGATACGGTTCATAAGGTCCAGGAATGCCGCTGGTGCATTTGTTAGGCCAAAGGGCATTACAAGGAACTCATAATGCCCATACCGGGTCCTGAATGCAGTCTTTGGCACATCTGCATCCTTCACCCTCAACTGATGATACCCTGATCTGAGATCAATCTTAGAAAATACTCTTGCTCCCTTCAACTAATCAAACAGATCATCAATTCTAGGCAATCAATATTTGTTCTTCACAGTCACTTTATTCAACTGCCCGTAATCGATGCACAACCTCAAAGTCCCATCCTTCTTCTTTACAAACAGCACTGGAGCTCCCCATGGTGACACACTGGGCCGTATGAACCCCTTATCCAAAGAACTCCTCAGAATCGGATTTTCAGTTCCTTCAATTCTGTAGGTGCCATCCTATAAGGAGCAATAGAGATTGGTGCTGTACCCGGGAGTATCTCAATAGCAAATTCAACTTTCCTTTCTGGTGGCAAGCCAGGCAATTCTTCAGGGAAGACATCTGGGAAGTCTCTTACTATGGGTATGTCACACAGATCTGACTTAGCCTGCCTAGTATCCACAATATGTGCTAGGTACGCTTCACAGCCTTTTCTCATCAGTTTTCTTGCAACTGTGGCTGAGATGACATTGGATAAGAAATCTATCCTTTCCCCCACAACTGTGATCTCATTACCCTCAAGAGTTTTCAAAGAAACTCTCTTCAATTTACAATCAACCATTGCCTGATGATGTGACAACCAGTCCATTTCCAAAATCACGTCAAACTCATGGAAAGGCAACTCAATCAGGTCTGCCAAGAATTCATACCCCTGAATCCTTAACGGGCAACCCTTGTATACTTTGTTCACCACTACACTGTGGCCCAATGGATTAGTGACCAGAATGTCTTGGTCACTCTCCCCTACTAATATCCCCCTTTCTACAGGTAGGTTGATGCAGATGTATGAATGAGTGGATCCTGGATCCACCAATGTATGCACAGATGTATTGTAGAGGGAGAACGTACCCCCGATGACGTTTGGGGCATCTTGCTCCTCCTAAGCTCTCATGGCATAAGCTCTAGCAGGTGGTCTGCCCTCAAGCCTCTCTGCTGGCTCAGATGCAGGCCTCTGTGATTGGTCCTACTGCTTCAGATTTGCTAGATTTCCTGCCCCTTTGTGGTGCAGGAGTAGGTCTGTCTGCTTGTGTTGGAGCAGTTGTAGTAGTTCTGCGTGGACAGTTCCTCAGCTGATGCTCTGTCAACCCACACCTTAAGCAAGCACCCGTCACTCTCCAACACTCCCCCTTATGCCACTTCAGGCAATGTGGACATGTAGAAGATGCTGGGGCTGGTCCCCTGAACCCCATCCCTAGAGAGCTGCCCACTAATGGTGTGGACTGACCTCTCCTAGGGGTGAACTGTGGCCTGGGCCCCTGGGACTGACCCTGACCTTGTGGTTGACCTGAACTCTGTGTAGGTGGACCTTTGAACTTCTTTCCTGGTGCAGGAGATAAACTAGACTGACCCGGGCCCCTCTTCTGTTGTCTCTCTCTTCTGATTTGTTCACTTATTCTCACTTTCTCCACTTTTAATGCAGCTTCCACTAACTTAGTGAAGTCTGTAATTCCCAAGGTAGTGATCATGATCTTTATGTTGTCATTTAATCCCTCTTCAAATCTCTTACACCTTTAGGCTTCATTAGGGACTATCTCTCTTCCATAGCGGCTTAGTCTGACAAATTCGTTTTCATACTCGGCCACTGTCAGCTGTCTCTGCCTCAGGTTAATAAACTCTCTTCTTCTCTCTTCCGGGTATACACTACCCACATATTTTTTTTTTTGAATTCTGAGAGGAAGAAGTCCCAAGTTATTACTTTTGGCTATACTTCACTAGACACCATATCCCACCATTCATATGCATCATCTTGCAATAGAGATACAACAGCTTCTAGATTTTTCTCTGGAGTGCAGTGGAGTTGTTTTAAAACCTTTCCTGTTCTGTTCAACCAATTATTGGCTGCAACAGAATCATCTTCTCTCTTGCCAAAGAAATCCACTGCTCCAAATTTTCTCAGTCTTTCCAGGTGTGATTTCTGCTGTGGAGGTGGTGGTGGTGGTGGCATTACCCTAGCCATTTGTCTGAAGAATTCAGCCATTTACTGGAACATGGCCTGTGGAGGCTAAGCAGGCTCTGCTTGAGCTGGCGGAGCAGGTTCTCCCCTACCCCCAGTCTTAGCTGCTGTAGGTGGAGTATGACTCTCTACTTCCTCCTCAATTACCCTCTGTGATGTAGGGTCCATATCCTATTCAAAATAACAAAGACAAACAGATCTGCATTAGTGTCATCTCGACTCTTACAAAGGCAATGCAAGGTATGGACTTAATCTAGGCCCAGAAATGCCTAAACCGTGCTCTGATACCACTAAATGTGACACCCCTTACCCGACAACAGTGTAGCCAAGCAAAATATGCCACACGGTGTACCGGAACACCCTATTTTATTCTAATCATTTTTATTCATCCTGAATTTACTTTTTTTTTCATAGTTATGAAGCACAATTTGTGAAATATAATTCATATAAGTCATTTATTGAAATTATAAATTTATTTGAGGTTCCGCAAATTTTATACAAAATCCGACAGAGTGCCAGCAAAAAATGGACAAAACAGTTCTTCAGAACCTGTGAAAAACACTTCCAAAATTTTTAATCAATCCCAAACTCCATTTCATCAACAACATCTCAATATTTTTCAACAATAGCAATCATCTCAAGTTCTCAACATTAATCTACAATTTCATTTAAATTCAAAATCAAATAAAATTTCTTGAAGTTATTCTCAAATTATATTAATTAACAAAATCTTTACAAAATATGTACATCAACATATCATTACATAAGTTTACATGAGTTCATAGTTCACAAATCTCAAACTACTACCTATTACAAAATGCAAAAAATATAATTTCAAAAGGGACCTAAAGGTCCTACCACTGATGCACTGTAGAAGAGAGGTGACTCTGACTCTAAGCAGATCTGTGTCCTCACCCAGTCTGTGGTCTACTAGGCTCTCGGTCGGTCTCTCCAGAACCTACGCATGGCAAAAAGCAACGCGCTAAGCAATAATGCTTAGTGGTGCCAATAATAAAATAAAAAGAAATAACAGAAAGCAAATATGCAGTGCATGTTCTGATGTCTTATGCAGACAATTTTTCAATAATTATTTGTAGTCATATTTATTTTGTACTTATTATATTCATTATTTCATTAAATTTATCCACTTTCATTTTTGGTTGACCAAGTAACCTATACTAGATGACTGGACTAGATAAACGGGTAAACTGGCACTGGGTATCAAGTACCTCGGGCCGTCACACCATCGGTCACATATGTATTTCCCAGTGTGCAACAGACCAGCTAATAAGCTGCATTAACATTAGGCACAAGGCCAAGTATCAACATAATATCAGAATGGCTAAAAGCCATGAAATCACAGAATGGCATAATGCCATGTGCAGTACTGCTAACTGAACCCTATTGGCATGCCAACCTATCCAAACCAATCTTGCTAGGTGTACTAGGGCATGTTACACTTTTAAATTGTACAATTCTTGAAATTTAAGTTTAGGTGTTACTATTCATTTCATTAGTCAACTAAAATGTTGACTTTTGCATAGACAATAGGTACATTGGTTCTAATACTCCCAACATCCCACATTTTGCATTCTAAAATTGTTGGTATTGGTTGCTAATACCATTTCTAAGCCTAGTGCTAGTTGTTCAAAATTTTTAGATTTCAAGCATTGTGTTTTCTGTTCCATTGGTCATTTTTATAGTAGGAATTTGGCAAAATTGTCTTCATGAAAGTTGTTCCTTATTTTTTCTAGTTACATTTTCTTTTTTGAATCACTCCATTTGGAGTTTTGTATCTCAAGTTATGGCCTAAACACCATAACTGGCCGGATTGGACAGAATCCAAAATTCTGGGCAAAACTGGTTCTGCCAGATTTGGTAACCTAAGTTTGGTTGGCAATTTGACTAAGTTATGGTCAGAATTTGGATTTGTGTCCTTCATGAAAGTTGTAGGTATATGTCTCAGCTTTTTTCTGGTAAAATTTCAGGTCAATTGGACCTTTTTACACTGAGTTATGACCAAATAAATGGACACTATTCATTTGGTCATTTTGCCCAAGCAGAATGCAAGTCACCCGAATTTGGGCAATTTTTAGGTCAACTTGATTTGGTTTTCTGGGTAGGGTTTCTTCACCAAAGTTGTGCCATTATGTGTTTAGTTTGATTTCCAATTAGCCTTGCACCAATTGAACCTCTACAACTCCATTTATAGCTGCACAAACCTGCTAAACTCATGTTCAGTCCTGCAGGTCAGCCAAGGCAGCTCACCCATACACAATTGCCAAGCCTCAACGCACTTCATTTCCTCATCATACACATTCAAATGGTCACTAATTGAACATTACAAGGTTAATGAACCATCACATGAGCAAACCCTAAAATTGTTTAAGTGTCCAATTTTTTTTTCATGTTCATACATGCACAAATCTTGCATTTCACCTGCTTAACTATGTTCAATCATCCATCCACTATCAAAGGCTGCTCATAACTATTTTGCTATCAAGCAAAATCATCAAACCCTAACTAACCCTAGCTGCTGAAATTTGTAAGGTGCACATACTCACATTTTTGTGTTATTTTCTTATAATTTCTACACCATTCATGCCATTGAACATGAATTAAAGCAAAAGGAAAAAGAATTAGACACTAACCTTGAATGGAGTAGAATTTCAAGCTACCCAAACTTCTTTTTTTCTTTCTCTTTTGGATGCCTAGAGGTTGTTCAAGTTGCTAGGTTAATTTTTTGTGAAGCTAGGTTAGGGTTTCAAGTGAAATTTGGTGAGCTAATGAAGCTTTGGAGTGTTTTTAATAGAGGTTTGGGTGGGAGGAGAGGGAAACGGCTGTTTGGAGAAGGAGATGGCTGCTGACTTTGATTTTATTTTTTTGTTGTATTCTTTTCCCTTTTTATTAGTTAATTTAAATGTTTGTTAAATGTGATTGGTGGAATTTGCTAATGACATCATAATGATGTCATAAATGGGCCTTTTATCTCATTTCCTATTCTTTTCTTCTCTACTTATTTTCAATTTAATTTTTAGCAATATTTATTCACATTTTGTATCATAATAATTATTTACTTAACTGGACAAGTCGGTCAAAAATCACCTCTGAAGGCGAAATGACCAAAATGCCCTCCGTTTGGCTTAACAGACCAAAATTGTCTGTACCGATTGAAAAAATTTTCTAAGTATTTTTTGGCATTCTAATGCCATAGAAACCTCAATGACCCTTCTCTAGAGTCCCAAAAATTATTTTATGAATTTTTTCCCGTGTCTAGAGCTCCTAGTTGCGAGAACCACTTGGTTACCCATCACTAGAGCACTGGCTCATTTAACTTGGTTGTATTTTATTTTTAAAATTTTTTTTCTAAATTTTTCTTGTTAATATTTGAGTTAATTATGTTTCCTCACTTTAGTTTAAATATTTTTCCAGACGTTCTAGCTGTCCGGACCGACACCGGTCACCGGAATAGTAGAATGGACGGAGTTGCTATAAGGAGGGTGTTACACAAAGGAAATAGGTAGAACTGCTCAATGATTATGATTGCACAATTTAGTACCATCCATGGAAGGCAAATGTTATTATAGATGCCCTCAGCTAAAAATCATTTGGTAGTTTGGCTCATGTATCCATAGAAAAGTAACCTATCTTGAAGGAGTTACACTAGCTGATTAGTTTATAGCTAAAGTTATCAGTTAAGGGTACCTGGATAGCTTAGATGAAGGTTGCACCAGTGTACTTAACATAAGTAACAGAGAGGTAGTACGAAGACCCTAAGTTGGTAAAGATAGCTAAAGCAGTGCAAGAGGGTGAAAACCCTGAGTTTCGATTTAATGGGAAAAAGGTGTTAAGATATGGCAGTAGGTTATGTGTACCAGATGATATCGGGCTCAAGGGAGACATTATGAGAGAAGCTTATAATGCTAGGTATAGCATCCATCATGGAGCCACTAAAATGTATCAAGCTCTAAAAAAGGTGTATTGGTGGCCTTCCATAAAGAAAGAGACTGTACAGTTTGTGTCTGCTTATGAAGTCTGTCAGAGAGTGAAGTTGGAACATTAGAAGTTAGCAGGAATGCTTAACCTACTACCCATTCCAGAATGGAAATGGGAAAATGTAGCAATGGACTTTGATGTGGGGTTACCAGTAGCCTCCAGCAAGTATGACTCAATATGGGTTATAGTAGACAAATTGACCAAGATTGCTCACTTCATTCTTGTAAAAGCTAACTATATTGTACATAAGTTAGCTCAAGTGTATATGGCAGAGATAGTAAGGTTACATGGAGCTCTAATAATGATAGTCTCTAACAAAGAACCATAGTTTACATCAAGGTTTTAGCATTGTCTTCATAATAAGTTAGGCACCATGTTGGACTTCAGAATAGCTTTCCATCCTCAGATAGATGGACAATCACAAAGGACCATATAGACTCTGAAGGACAAGCTAAGAATGTGTATACTTGACTTTGGAAGATCTTAAAAAAAGTATATTCCTCTAGCTGAGTTCACATACAATAACAGCTATCACTCTAGCATCAGAATGGCATTATATGAAGCTCTATATGGGAGAAACTGCAAGTCTCTTATGTGTTGGGAAGAAGTAAATTAAAGAGCTTTTGTAGGAATGGAGTTGGTGGAAATCACTAATCAAGCCATCCTTTTAATTAAGGCAAGGTTGAAGATAGCAGCCAATAGACAGAAGAGCTATGCAGTTCTCCATAGAAGAGAAATTGGTTTTTTAGAAGGGGGATATGATGCTTTTGAAGGTATCTCCGATGAAGGGTGTCATCCTATGACAACCCTCACCCATCTATAGTGTAGCCGAGCAAGACATGTCACACTCGGTTCCGGAGCACCCTATTTTATCTTACTCTATTCCTTTAAAAATTTGGTTCTCATTATATTTTAATATCAATTATTTTTCTATGGAGAAACCAATGGAGTTTCCCCTATTTCTATTACCATTAGGTGTATTTTACTATTCACCTACTTGAAATTTCAACAATATTTTCACAATAAAATCTCATCAGTTATTTTCATAATTATCTCATCACACATTCAATTCTTGCAACTCATTTGCATACATATCCATTCATACTCAATTTATGAATCAAAATTCTCAAACTTTATAATTTACATGATTCACAAGCTAATTTCATAAATTCACAATTTACATGATGTACAAATTAATTACAATACCATAATTTACATTATAATTAATAACTAATTATAAATACATAAAATAACTTTTGTGAGCCCTATCTACATGCATTGCTGAGGAGGTGACAACTTGAATACTTCTGACACTTCTGCAGATATGGACTCCAAAAATCCCAGTCAAATATCCACTGGGTTTTAGCTTCAGTACCTGCGCGAAGGAAACAAATCCATCGCGCTAAGCATTTTTGCTTAGTGGTGCACTAATATAATAAGAAAATAATATATACAAACAAGAGAGACTAAAGTATAATTCTAAAGTATAATTTAGATCCTCGAGTATCAATTAAATTTGGTATGATATTTCTAATATCAATTATCTTATATTCTATTTTGTCCCTCTTTGGAAGTGCAGAGTTTATACAGTAATAATATTCGATACACAGATTAATTCTAAAAGTATTGTATTTTTGGTTCCTATAATTCTGAAAATTTCATTTGTACTACTTGATTCAGTTATGTTTCCATTGCTAATCTTTTTCCTTATTTCATTTAATACTTTCTAATGTTTTTAATTACTAATATTCTTAAATAATTTTAACAATTTACACTGCCCAGGTAACCTATGACAGACTGATAAAATAAGATAACGGGCCGTTGGCACTGGACACCGCTGTGCCTCGGGCCGTTATACCATCAGACGCGGAATGTCAAACATGTATGCAGCCAGTATGGCTAAAAAGCCATGATAACATATAATCGGGCATAAAAGCCATGAGTGCAGGCATAAAGCCATGAATACAGGCATAAAGCCTTACGCAGTACTGCTAAAACAATATCCTATTAGCATGCCAATCTATCTAATCTGACACACGTGCCTAGGTAATATATGGGCACATAGTACTATTAAATATTATATATTGTGTTTTATGACTTCATTATTTTATGGCAAATTTCAATTATAATTTATAACATTTCAATTCTATTCCTAATAGAAGTATAAATTTTAAAATACATTTCTACATAAATTTTGCCTTTATCATAATTCATATATTTATTCATTATATTATTTGTGATGATTACAATTTACAACAATAGTTCTCATATACCATTGTACTCAAAGTACTTTTTCTTTCTACTATAATGAGAACTAATGTCTCATTCATACATTAACATGATCTATTTATTCATTCATTATGTCATTCATATTGATTGCAATTTATAACAATTATTTCATTGATCACATTATTTATATTAACCATCCTAATAGTTTTTCTAATTTAGTATATCATTGGGGTTACTATTTACTTGACCATTTCCCTTCAAAGGTTGACTTTCTCATACATAATAGTTACATGGGTTCATGTAACACCCCTATAAGGTTGACCAGTGTCTGTCCGGACAGCTAGAATGTCTAGAACTACACTTAAATATTGATGAGGAGACATAAAATAATGAAATACAAGAAAAGAAAATACAAGAAATACAAAGGAAAAATAATAGCAATAAAATGTAACCAAGTTAAACGAGCCGAGAACCCTAGCAATGGGTGACCGCACTGGAAAGCTGCGGCGTGGACCGTTGACTAGCCCTGGACCGCGGGAAACCCTGAAAAATATTTTTAGGACTTAAATAAACATTTATTGAAGTATAAATATCATTAGAAATATCAAAGAAAAATTAATTAATTAGTACAAAGAAAAACGAGAAAACGAGAAAACGACAAAACTCGGTGTTACCGAAAAATCGGGAATGCAACCCGAACAGGGGCATTGTGGTCATTTGACACCCCGAGTTGTCTTTTGACCTAAATGTCCATTAAAAATAAATGATATTAAATTTTCAAAATCACATAAAAAATGAAATTAGATATGGAATTACACATAATGTAAATAAAGAAAAATGAGGGTGTAATTAGAATTAATTAAACTTTAATTATTATAATGTTTAAACTAAGGTTAGTGGAGCTACATAAAACATATGAGGACGAAAGGACAGCCACTTCACTCATTTTCTTCAACCTCACTCTCTTTGCCGAATTGAAATGCTCTCAAATCCTCCATGGCCGACCAACCATGCAAGCTCCATTCTTCCATCTTCAAGCCATGATGCTTGCATTTTCCTTCACTAAATTTTACCTACACATCTTGGGAAACATATAGGCAACAAAAAGGAGAGAAAATTTCAAGGTTTTGTCAAGCTCAAGTTGAGGTAAGTGTCCATTTTCTCTTTATTGTTTAATTAAACTTTGAATTAAGGTTATGGTGAATTGATTGGTTGAGAAAATTGAAGGATTTTATGAGTATTTAATGTGTTCAATTTTGGCAGCCTTAAATTCCATGGGAATATGATTTTTTCTTTCATGTATATGGTGATTAGTGAGGTTGATTAGAGGACTTACATGTACTAGAGCTTAATTGTCATGTGTATGCTTGAAATGGACTTTGAATTAGGGTTGTAAAATGAATATGGAAGTTTGGTGCATATGTACAAATTGGGCAGCTTTGATGTACTTAGGAGAGCATTATTTCATGTGTATCAATATTGATTAATGAGTTAATGAAAGTGTATTGTTGATTTTGATCAATTGGGATTGGGTATGTAAATGAGGTATGTCATGTGGTTAATTATTGTAATTGGACTTAGAAAAATTCTGAGTTATAATGTGTATGTTGAGAGTGGTTACAAGCTGCCAAAATGACAAAAAATGTGTTGCTAAATGTGTTAATGTTATGGTACAAACCAGAATTGGCATGGAAGAGTGAACTTGGTAAGCATAGGATGTGTAATTGGTAAAGGATGAACAAATTGTAATAGGGCAGTGTATGTTTTGGATTAGAACCTTAAGTGTGTGGCTCCAATTGGTATGAGACCAATTGGAGGTGAAACTAGGCACAAAATGTGCCAACTTTCATGGAGGAAGCTTACCAAAATTCTGCCTAGAAGGTAACTTGAAAAATGACCAAATTCGGATCAGTGAATTGAAAGCCTGAAAATTGATCATTTGGGCAGTAGTTAGTGTTTTGACCATAACTTACTCAAAACAGGTCCAATTGACCTAAAATTTTTACCATGAATATTTGAGACATATATCTACAATTCTTATGAAGACACCAAAACCCAGAAATGGCCAGAACCAAGCCAAATAGCTTGCACAAGTTTAGGTCCAAAAACTGGCCGAACCAAAAGTGACCTAAAAATGACATAAAGTTACCATTTTGATGCATTTTGTCCAACATTGGTAAATTGACCATAACTTGGTCTACACAACTCAGAATGACCTGAAATTTTGCCCCGCGTGCAATAAGACATAGACCTACAAGTTTGTAGTTTGGACTGAAACCTGAAAACTGAGGGAACTAGGTCGTCCGGCTAGGTCAAAATAGTACACCGAAATCCGGCAAATTGCAATAAAATGTAATATACTTGAAAGTGAATTTGGTAACATGTACCAACACTAAAAGGCTATAAAATGTGACATATTGGTAACATTAAACCTAATTCATCTAGAGTGCATCGAGGGTCAACATTTTAGGTTGACTAAGGAAAATAATAGAATTCAATAAATTAATTATTAAGCCTTATTCTTAGAGATAGTTTAAATGAGTACTGAAACACTTCAAATTGTGTGTTTCAGTTAGCAAAGACTCAGGGAAGGGGAAGGAAACACTGAGTCAGGACCAAGAGACATTTATCAGAGGTTTGTGCACAACTAATTTTTAACTGATTTTGTTCTGAATATTTCATATGATTAAATGACATATTTTTCTTATGTATTGTGTTTAACAAGCATTGGTTTTAATTCAATGATTATTAAAATTGTTATAGTATGTATGAATTTAGCTTTGTGAAATGGTATTTCCACAAGTATTAAGCATTGTTGTGAATTGAATAAATTATATTTTGGAAAATTGGGTTAGAACATGTTTTGAATTGTGATGGGCAATTTGCATGGAAAAATGCAAATTTATGATTTGAATTGTGATGAGCATAAAAAATTATTGGATATTGGAATTGACTTTGAATCTAATTGTATTGTGATTTATGCTCACTAAAAGGATTGTGATATTGTTTTATATCTCACTATAGATGCTTGACTAGGTTATTATCCGTCTCTCTCATTTGTTGAGAAGACAATGGAGTTAGTTGTGTTTTGATTACCATGGTACGTGCACAGGCTTAGATTCTCCTCTTATTAGAGGTTAGATCTAAGTTTTATGTTATGGCCCTTTTGGAAGATTCATTATTGTGATGTGTACTGTGCACGATGATTCGACCTCCCCGACCATAGGGAGTTAGAATCACCCCGAAGATGGCCCTTTCGGATTAGTCTTGCATAGTTAGCGAGATAAAGAATGGTTTTTGAGATAAAGAATGGCTTTTGAGATAAATAATGGTTTTTGAATAGTAAAGAATTGCGATTTCAATTATGATTTATGTATAATTGATTTTGTTGGAATTACCTTAAATGGTTAGTTATGATTTGATAAATTGAATTTCGTGATCAAAGTCATTTTATACAAATGATTTATATTATTGGCAATGAATATTTTGAGTTTTGGAATTTGATGAGTATCCAGATTTCCAAATTAATTGCTGTAATTTTTGTTAAGGTATATTGTACTATGTTTTAAATTATAGTTGTGCACCACTGAGTTCACCACTCAGCGATAGCTTTGTATGCTGTCGCAGGTGAAAAGAGCATAGAGCAATTGAGTAAGCTTCTTTGAAAATACATTCACATCAACTCCAGGTATATCATAGGTATACCGATGTACACAGGTTTTGATGTATGCATGTAATAATATGTATGTAAATTATTTGAGCAGTTGTATAAAAACTCTTGTAAAATATTTTGGTATGTAATTAAATGTAACTTATTATAAATGTAAATTTGAGATTTCATTTACTTGAATAGTTTTGTAATATAAATTTTGAGTCTTGTAATCAATGAAATGTTCTTTATGATGAGATTAGTTTGAAAATGAATTGATTGTTTATTGAGATTTGAATTGTGAATTGAAATGAAGTTATTGGAGTTGTATTTGAGAAAACATATTATGAGCATTTTCTTTTGCAGGATTGAAAAACTGTTTTCTCAAAATACAGCCAACACTTTACCGAAATTTTGAAAAAATTTTATAACACCAGATTTTAATCGATGATTTAAATTTCACGAAAATTATTTTAAAATCCCTTATAGTATATCTAATGGGTTATCAGTAGGAGAAGTACGGTAATTCATTAGGTGTATTACAGGATCATGTTACATCTTACGAGGGAGTAGAGTGTGACATTCAAACCACATGAAATTACCACATTTTGGTTCACAAAGTGTTGGCATTAGTTGCCAATCAATACTTCTAACCAATAGGAAATAAATCAAAATTTTCAGTTTTGGGTGTTAGAGTTCACTATTCCATTACGCAATTCTACAGTGAGAATTTGATCAAATGTTCTGAATCAAAGTTGTTCCTTATTGTGTTTAGTTCAATTTCCCTTTTTGATTCACTCCATTTTGAGTTTTCTAACTCAAGTTATGCTAATTTCTTTAGGGCTTGCTGGATTGCTTTCTACCCAGAATTTCTGAGCAGAATTGGTTCTACCAGATTTGGTATCTTGAATTTGGTGGGCAATTTCATTAAGTTCTAGTCAGAATTTGGAGTTGTGTTCTTCATACAAGTTGTCCTAAATTGTCTAAGCTTTCCATTGATGTAAAATTCAGGTCAATTGGATATTTCTACAGTGAATTATGACCAAATGAATGAACGCTATTCATTTGGTCATTTTGCCCAGGGTAGAATGTATATTACCTGGATTAGGTCAATTTTTAGGGCCACTTAGTTTGGTTTTCTAGGAGAGGTTCCTTCATCAAAGTTGGGCCATTATGTGTCAAATTTTATCTTCAATTGGCCTTGCACCAATTGGAGCAACATAGCTTGAGTTATAACCCTATGAATACACTGGACTCAAGTCTAGTATTCTGGCACAGTAAGGGGCAGCATACCCATTCACTTCTTAATGCCGCAACTCATTCCAATTTAAGTTCAATTCATCATAAATGGTCACTAGTTGACCATTAAAACTCCAATTAGACATCTAAGCATTTAATCCCCAATTTAATTTCAAAACCCTAACCCTAACAATCCATTAATTCATCCTATACACATAATTCAACATCTAACTCAAATTTTCTCATCACAAACCACTTCTAAACAATTCAATTCATACAAAACAACAAATCTCATCCTTCCCCCATGGCTGTCGATTTTCATACTTACTTCAATATAAATGATTTGTTCAATTTTACAACAAATTCTCATTTAATTTGACTTCCTAACAAAGATTAAAAAGAGAGGGAAGTAAGTATAGGCATTAACCACTTTTAGAACCAAACTTGAGCTTGTCAACCTCCTTTAGTTCTCCTTCAAATTGCTGTCTAATGGTATTCTAAGGTGTGAGGATCAAATTTAGTGAAGTGAGTAGTTGATTTTATGGTAGAAATTCAAGGTTTGACAAGCTTATGGGTGAGCATCAATGGTGATTCTCTCTCTCTCTCTCTCTCTCTCTCTCTCTCTCTCTCTCTCTCTCTCTCTCTCTCTCTCTTTCTCGGTTTGGTTCGGCTAGGTTGAATACAAAGTGAAAATTTCTTTCTTTCATTTTGTCTCTTTTTATTTAGTTTTTATCCCTTTTAATTTTTTTGCCAATTTGTGATTGGGTTGAAGGCTTTTTAATGACATCATAATGATGTCATAAATCTCATTTAACTCATTTTCTTTCCTTTTCTTTTCTACTCATTTTCAATTAAATTTTTAGTAATATTTATTCATATTTTATGTCATATAATTTATTTACTTAATTGGATAAGTTGGTCAAAATTTGTCTCTAAAGGTGAAATGACCAAAATGCCCTTTATTTGGCTTAAGGAGCCAAAACTGTCTGTACTGATCTTAAAAATTCTCCTAACCTTTTCTTGGCATTCTAATGTCATCGAAACCTCAATGACTCTTCTATGGAGTCCCAAAAATTATTTCACGGAATTTTCCTCAAGTTTAGGGCTACTAGCTGTAAAGACAGTAACTTCTCATTAGGGTCACCCATTACCAAGGCACCGGCTCATTTAACTTTATTGTATTTCGTTACTAAAATTTTTTCTTAATTTTTCTTATCGTTATTTGAGTTATTTATGACTCCTCACTCTAGTTTACATATAGTTCCAGTCATTCTAGCTATCCGGACAGACATTGATCACCGGAACAGTCGAATGCACGGACTAGCTAAAGTGAGGGTGTTACAATTCTTCCCCTCTAACAAAAATTTCATCCTCGAAATTTACTGGGTGTAGGGATCTGAGATAATTCCTTTACCTTTCTATTGCTCCCTCTGTCTACTCCTTTTATATATATGGTATTATTTAGTCTTTTCGAATTTATCATTAATCACTTAGGCTTATCATAAAGGAAGGATACTTTACCTCAAATTCACATTTGGGGCATCTTGCTCCTCTCCGGCTTGGGTGACATTTACAAGTGGTGTTACTGTTGCACCTGGTCCTTCCACGACCCCTTTCTAGGTCCGTGGTAAATTCCTCTTAGGACAATCTTTAAGACGATGGTCAATGGCCCCACATCTATAACAGGCTCCAGTCAATCCCCTACATTCACCTTTATGCCACTTGTTACAATGGCCACATTTTCTTGCTAGTCTTAGTGCACTCGCTACTAGTATCTTTGGTTGACCTCTTTTGGGTATAGGCCTGGGTCTAGGTCTCCTACTTTGATCAGATGTCTGACTTAACTGTTCTCTCGGCCTCTTATTTCTAGACTGTCCAAATTTCCTCTTTTGCTGATCACCACTCCTCTTCTGTTCGTCTTCATGAACACAGCTAATATATTTTTTTCTGAACTCTATCAGAAAGAATTCCCAAGTTAAGTCGGCTGGTGGCACTACCTTGGTTACGACATCCCACCATTGATATGCAGCTTCTTGTAGTAATGAAACTGTACACTCCAAACTCTGTTCTAGTGTGCAATGGAGCTGCTACAGGACTCTTTCAGTCCTTTCTAACCAATACTCAGCCGCTGAAGAATTGTCTTCCTTTCTACCATTGAAATCTACAGCTCCATACTTCCTAATTTTTCCTATAGGTGATTTCTGCTGAGGCGGTGGTGGAATAACCCCATCATCTGTCGAAAGAATTCAGTCATCTGCTCAAACAAGGCCTATTGGGGTTGTACAGGCACCTCTTACACTGGTGGAGCAGGGTCTCCCCGATTTCCAACATCACTGTAACACCCTCACTTTAGCTAGTCTGTACATTCAACTGTTCCAGTGACCAATGTCTGTCCGGACAGCTAGAATGTTTGAAACTATAATTAAACTAGAGTGAGGAGTCATAAATAGACCAAATAATAGTAAGAAAAATTAAGGAAAAATTTTAGAAATAAAATACAATGAAGTTAAATGAGCCGGTACCCTAGCGATGGGTGACCTTGACGGGAACTTGCTGTCTTCACAACTAGAAGCTCTAAACCCGGGGAAAAATTCATGAAATAATTTTTGGGACTCCAGAGAAGAGTCATTGAGGTTTTGATGGCATTTGAATGCCAAGAAAATGCATAGGAAAATTTTTAGATTGGTGTAGATGATTTTGGCTCAATAAGCCAAACGGAGGGCATTTTGGTCATTTTGTCCTCAGAGATGATTTTTTACCAACTTTTTCAGTTAAATAAATAATTTACATGACATAAAATGTGAATAAATATTGCTAAAACTTGAATTGAAAATGGGTAGTAAAGAAAAGAAAAGAAAATTAAAGAAAATTGGAAATATGACATCACATGATGTCATTAGTGAGCTCTCCACCAATCACTATTTAATAGCACAATTAAAAGTCATTAAAAAGGGGAAAAATGGGTTAAAAATAAAATAATTTTTGGGTCCCTTCTCTCCCAAAATCGGCAATCCTCTCCTTCTCTCTCTCAACCTCCATTAAAGCTCACTTGTGTGCTTGATTTCACCCACCATTTCACCATAAAACCCTATCATCCCTTCACAAAAATTGATCCTTACCATTAGCACAATATTTGGACAGCAATTTGAAGAGGAAAAAGTAAAGTTATACCTTGGAAAAATTCTACACTCAAGAGGTTAGTGCCATATCTCTCTCTCCCTCTTATTGTTTCATACTAAGACATCAAATTCAACTAAGAATTTTGGAAAAAGAAAGCAAAATATGCATGTTATAGCTACACTAAATTTCGGCAGCCCTAAGGTACTATAGGGTTTCCATGATTCAAGCGAATTATAATTGTGTATTGATATCATTGAACATAGTTTTGATGATTAGAACACTTAAAAGTTTGTTGTTTGAGCAAATTGAAATTTTGGAATTAAGGTTTGGGGAAAACCTAGGGTTTGCTCATGTGTTGGTGAATGAAAGTTTTAATGGTAAATTAGTGACCATTTGGCTGTGTATGATGAGGAAATGAAGTGAATTATGGCTTTGGAATTGAGGTTGGGTGTGCTACTTTGAGTGATCTGCAGGGCTGGATGTGAGTCTAGCAAGTTTAGGCAGTTATAACTTGAGTTATGTAGGTTCAATTGGTGTAAGTCCAATTGGATATGAAATTAGGCACATAATGGCACAACTTTGTTGAAGGAACCCTGTCCAGAAAACAAACTTAGGATGCCCTAAAAATTAACCAAATCCGGGTAACACACATTCTGCCCAGGCAAAATGACCAAATGAACAGTGTTCATTCATTTGGTCATAACTCACTGTAGAAATGTCCAATTGACCTGAAATTTATATCAATGGAAAGCTTAGACAATTTAGAACAACTTTTATAAAGAACACAAACTTAAATTTTGAACCTAACCAATTGAAATTTCTAGCCCAAATTAGGATACTAAATCTGGCAGAACCAAATTTTGTCCAGAATTTCTGGACAAGACCAACCCGGCCAATTATTGTTTTTAGGCCATAACATGAGCTACAAAACTCCAAATTGAGTGATTCAAAAAGATAATTAAAGAAGACACATAAAGGAACAACTTTCATGAAGAAAGTTTTATCAAAATTCTACTATAACAATGACCAATGGAACAGTAAACTTAAAGCATGAAATTTAAAAATTTTGAATAACATAAAATAAGCTTTGAAATGGTATTGACAATCAATACTAACAAATCTAGAACCCAAAATGTGGTATAATTATGTATCTATAATTTGTATACATATTATGTATGAAAAAGTAAACAAATTGAGTGAATAGTAATGTGTAAATAGTAACCCCAAAAACATAAGGAATAATAAAAGAAATTAAAGAAGTCATTATGATTGATAATATATAATATGATTAATGAATTATGATTTTTGAATTTGAGTGACCCTAAAACATAGAAGAATGTTTTAAGTACAATGGTGCATGAGAACCATTGATGAGAATTGTGATCATATGAATTATCAAATGAATGTATAAATTATGGAATTTGTCATGAAATAATGAAGTCATAAAACACAATATATTAACATTTAATGGTACTATGTGCCCATGTATTGCCTAGACACGTGTGTCAAATTGGATAGATTGGCATGCCAATAGGTTATTGTTTTAGTAGTACTGCGAAAGGCTTTATGCCTGTATTCATGGTGTTATGCCCACACTCATGGCTTTATGCCCACACTCATGGCTTTTATGCTCGATTATATGTTATCATGGCTTTTTAGCCATACTGACTGCATACGTGGTTGACGTTCCGCGTCCCATGGTATGACGACCCGAGGCACCGCAGTGTCCAGTGCCAACGACCCGTTATCCAGTGTAATCAGCCTGTCATAGGTTACCTGGGCAGTGTAAATTATTAAAATTATTTAAGAACACTAGTAATTAAAAACATTAGAAAGTATTGAATGAAATGAAAAAAAAAAAAAAGATTAGCAATAGAAACATAACAAAAATACAATTTGCAGAATCATAGAGAGACCTCAAATACAATACTCTGAGGATAAAATGTATATTGAACATTATTACTATAAGGCTATAAACTCAATACTTCCAAAGAGGAACGAATTAGCATATAAGATAGTTAATACTAGAAATATCATTTTAAATCAAATTGATACTTGAATTGTAACATCCTCACTTTAGCTAGTCCGTACAGTCTACTGTTCCGGTAACCAATGTCAGTCCGAGCAGCTAGAATGTTTGAAATTATAAATAGACTAGAGTGAGGAGTTATAAAGAAACTAAATAATGCTCATAATAATCAAGGAAATTTATAGGAATGAAATACACTAAGGTTAAACGAGCCGAAACCCCAGTGATGAGTAACCCAAAGGGGAAGTGACGGTGAAGGCTGTTAACAACCCTAGACCCAGGGAAAAAATTATAAAATAATTTTTAGGACTCCAAAGAAGGGTCATTGAGGTTCTTATGGCATTAGAATGCCAAGAAAATGCTTAGAAAAATTTTTCTATCGGTACACACAATTTTGGCTCGTTAAGTCAAACGGAGGGCATTTTGGTCATTTCGTCTAAAGAGATTATTTTTGACCAACTTGTCCATTTATGTAAATAATTTATATGACATAAAATGTGAATAAATATTGTTAAAAGTTTAATTGAAATTAAATAGACAAGAATAGGATAGAAAATTGAGAAAAAAAGAGGATTATGACATCATTATGATGTCATCACTATTCTCCCACCCAATTACATGTTGGCACATGGCATAAGTTTATTTAAAAAGACTTAATGGGCAAAAAAAAAAAGAAAAAAAATCAAAAAAAAGCCTTATCCTTCTTCCTTGCCGTTTCACTCTTCTCCATGGCCACCATTGTTAAGCTTTTCAAAGCTTGATTTATATGGTTTTTATCCAACTAAACCCTATGTTCCCAATACAAAAACTTGTTCTTACATCTTAGTGAGTTTTTTGAGAGTAAAAAGAAAATAAAAAGAAGAACCCTAGCTAGTTGGAATTTCACTCCATTAGAGGTTAGTGACCTAAACATGATTTTCTCTTTAAATTCATGTTAAAGGAGTATGATTGAGTGCAAAAATTACAAAGAATTTAATAAATACCTTGTGTATGCTCATCCCATATTTTTGGCAGCCTTGGTTGGGGTAAGATTTTGATGGTTTTCATGGAACAAAAATGGTAGTATGGCTGCCCTTGGTATTAATCTCTTAAGTGGAGTAATGAAATGCAAGTTATAATGCATGGTTTGAGATAGTTGAGCTAGGGTTTGGGATGAAAATGAGACTTTGATTATGTGATGGTAAAAGTAGGTTTTAATGGTCAATTTGTGACCATTTGGTTTTGTTTGAATAAGAAATGAAGTGGTTTGTGTAGTGAGAATTGAGTTTGGTGTGGCTGCCCTTGGCGACCTGCAGGATTGGGCATGAGTCCAGCAGGTTTGGGTAGCAATAACTGGAGTTGTAGAGGTTCAATTGGTGCAAGGCCAATTAGATATGAAACTAGACACATAATGGCACAACTTTGGTAAAGAAACCATGCCCAGAAAACAAAACCAAGTTGACCTAAAGATTGCCCTAATCCGGGCGACCTACATTCTGCCTAGGCAAAATGACCAAATATATAGTGTTTAGTCATTTGGTCATAACTCAGCGTAGAAAGGTCCAATTGACCTGAAATTTTACCAGCAACCAGCTGAGATATATACCTACAACTTTTATGAAGAAACCTAACCCAAATTATGACCATAACATATTCAAAAAGTGACTTGCATTCACTGCTCAAAATACTATAGATTTGGTCAGTCCAAAAATTCTGGAAAAATTATAATTCAGCCAGTTGTGGTTTTTGGGCCATAACTTGAGCTACAAAACTCCAAATTAAGTGATTTAAAAAAAATAAATATAACTAGACAAAATAATGAACAATGTTCATGTTGATCATTTTGCCAAATTCCCACTGCAAAAATGACTAATGGAACAGTAAACACAAAGCTTGAAAACTGAAATTTTTGAATAATTAACATTAAGCTTAGAAATGGTATGGCAACCAATACCAACAATTTTAGAATGCAAAATGTGGTATGCTTGGAGTACTAGAACCAATGTACCTATTGCCTATGCAAAAGTTAACATTTTAGTTGACTAATGAAATGAATAGTAACACCCAAACTTAAATTTCTAGAATTATACAATTTAAAAATGTAACATGCCCTAGTACACCTAGCAAGATTGGTTTGGATAGATTGGCATGCCAATAGGGTTCTGTTAGCAGTACTGCATATGGCTTCATGCGATTTTGTGTTTCATGGCCTCCCATGCCATTCTATGATAAAATAGCCTTTGGCTATGGTAATTGAGTTATTATACTTGAATTATATCCTTGATGATTATTACAACTTATTAGCTGTTCTGTTGCACAACGGGAGACACAATGTGACCGATGGTGTGATGGTCCGAGGTACTTAGTACCCAGTGCCAGTTTACCTGTTTATCCAGTCCAGTCAACTAGTATGGGTTACTCGGGCAATGATAATAAATCTTACCAAATTTTAATCGAATAATACTGCAATAAATATCAGAAATTAAGTCTACCAAAAATGTAAGCATACATTCTGCATATTTACTTTATTTTAGTTATTTTATTTTATATTGTCACCACTAAGCAGAATTACTTAGCGCATCACTTTTGCCACGCGTAGGTACGGGAGACATAGCTGGGGAGTCCAGCAGGCCTCATACAGGGTGAGCCTTCAGATCTGCGCCCGAAGTCCAAAGTCACCTCACATTGCAGTGCATTTGGTAGGAGATCAAGCCACTTTTGATATTTTGATATTTTGATATTTTGTATTTTGTAAACTTCTGTAATGTATATTATAAATTCATGTAATAATGCTTTTGATGTAATTATCTATGAACTATGTTCAGTAATAAATGTAAGCATTTCTCATTGAGTTGACTGTGATATGAATTGAATTAAATTTTGAGATACTGAAGTCAATTGCGAAATTGCTGAGAATATATTGGTGGTTGACTGAGAATGATGTGATGATTTTATTGGAAGTGTTTTTAACAGATTCAGAAGAACTGTTTTTCCAATTTACAGTTAGCACTCTGCCGAATTTTCTATAAAATTTGCGAAAAAATTTAGATTAATCAAAAATTATAAATAAATAAGTAAAAAGGGTAAAATGAATTGAAATATGATTTGGTGCTCCGGCATACTGTGTGGCATATCTTGCTCGGCTACACTGTAGACGGGTAAGGGGTGTCACATTTAGAGAAAATCATGTTTAGGTCACTAACCTCTAATGGAGTGAAATTCCAACTTACTAGGGTTCTTCTTTTTCTTTTCTTTTTGCTTCCAAAAAACTCACCAAGATGTAAGAACAAGTTTTTGTGTTGGGAACATAGGGTTTAGTTGGATAAAAACCATGGAAATCAAGCTTTGAAAAGCTTGAAAATGGTGGCCATGGAGAGGAGTGAAACGGCAAGGAAGAAGGATAAGGCTTTTCTGATTTTTTTTTCTTTTATTTTCTGCTCATTAAGTCTTTTTAAATAAAGTTATTCCATGTGTTAACATGTGATTGGGTGGGAGAATAGTGATGACATCATAATGATGTCATAATCCTATTTTTTTCTCATTTTTCTATCCTTTTCTTGTCTATTTAATTTTAATTAAATTTTTAATAATATTTATTCACATTTTATGTCATATAAATTATTTACATAAATGGACAAGTTGGTCAAAAATTATCTCTGAAGACGAAATGACCAAAATGCCCTCCATTTGGCTTAACGAGCCAAAATTGTGTATACCGATAGAAAAATTTTTCTAAGCATTTTCTTGGCATTCTAATGCCATAAGAACCTCAACGACCCTTCTTTGGAGTCCCAAAAATTATTTTATAATTTTTCCCCCGGGTCTAGGGTTGTTAACGGCCTTCACTGTCACTTTCCCTTCGGGTTACTCATCACTGGGGTTTCGGCTCGTTTAACCTTAGTGTATTTCATTTCTATAAATTTTTCTTGATTGTTATGAGCATTATTTAGTTTCTTTATAACTTCTCACTTTAGTCTATTTATAATTTCAAACATTCTAGCTACCCGGACCGACATTGGTCACCGGAATAGTAGACTGTACGGACTAGCTAAAGTGAGGATGTTACATGAATATTTAGAATGCTTGAGTCTTTCTTATTTGTATATATTATTTTCTTGTTATATTATTACACCACTAAGCAGAAATGCTTAGCGCGATGGATTTGTTTCCTTCGTGCAGGTACTGAAGCTAAAACCTAGTGGACATTTGACTGGGATTTTTGGAGTCCTGATCTGCAGAAGTGTCAGACGTGATCAAGGTTGCCACCTCCTCAGCAATGCATGTAGATAGGGCTCACATTAGTCATTTTATGTATTTTGTATATTATAAATATTTTGTATGTTATAATGTAAACTAAGAATTTGTAAGTAATATTTATGTGATGTAAATTAATAAATTGATTAGTTCATATGTAATTAATTTGTATATTATGTAAATTATAAATTTATTCAATTAGTATGCAAATTATGTAAATTAATGGAAATATGAGAATTTTGATATGTGAATGGAGCATGAATGATAATGTATGAAAATGAATGTGAAATTGAATTATATGGAGAATATTTGAACTGATGAGATCATTATTATTAGTATGGATAAGATTTTATTATGAAAATATTGTTGAAATTTCAAGCAGGTGAATAGTGAAATACGCCAAATGGTAATAGAAATAGGGGAAACTCTGCTGGTTTCTCCAACGAAAAATAATTGATATTAAAATATACGAGAACAAAATTTTTAAAAGAATAAAGTAAGATAAAATAGGGTGCTTCGGCACCAAGTGTGACATACTTTGCCCGGCTACACTGTAGTCAGGTGAGAGGTGTTACAATCACTTCCAGTCGGGATACGGCTTACTACTTCTTCCTTTACTGCCCTCTGTGATTCTAAGTCCATAACTTAACCTAAAATAACCAAAGAAAATATATCTGCATTAATGTCACCTTGACTCATATGAATGCAATGTATGTTTTGCACACAATCTTATTTTATCTATCGATGCTTAGGAACGCCTAAACCATGCTCTGATACCACTAAATGTGATACCCCTCACCCGTTTATAGTATAGTCGTGTCACACCCTACCTTTCAGTAAGATGTAACATGATCTCGTAGTACATCTAATGAATCACCGTACTTCACCTATTGATAACCCATTAAATATACTACAAGAGATTTTAAAACAATTTTCTTACTTTTCGAAGGTGGCGAGCACTTTTGGTAGGAATTAAAAACTTTTACATGAAGTTTAAGACTAGTTAAAATTTTTTTGTACTTTTTTATTTTTACACAAATTTTGGAAAATTTTCGGCAGAGTGCCGTCTATATTTGGGAAAAAGAGTTCTTCAAACACTTGTAAAAACACTTTCAATAATTTATTTCATAAAAATCAACTACAACCACAACACAAATCAACATCAGTTCTTCCAACTCCATAATTCAAAATAATTCTCAATTCAATTGTCTTCAGAAATAATATTAAATAACTTCATTCATATTCCACTAAAGAAAAATTAATTTACATTCATTACAAAACTCAAAAATAAGTTTGAACATTACAATAATTAGCACTTCCATTACACACCCAAAATAACATTTCAAAAATTTTATACATCTGCTCAAATAATTTACACATATATATTTACATGCATAATCAAATCTAATATATAAGGGTATAACTAAATACCTGTACAAAAGCCTCAGTGTAGTCCCAACAATTAGCAACTCACTCTGCTGCCTTTTTCCTTATTTCTATCTGCGACAGCAAAGAAAGCTATCGCTGAGTATAAAAATACTCAGTGGTGCACAATAAAATATAAAATGCAAAATATAAAATAATTGTTATTAATTCACAGTTCAAATATTTCACAATCACATTTCAATTTTCAAATCACATTTATCACAAATCACAATTTAAATATTTCACAAATTTCAAAGCTTAACATAACACAAATTTGATCAAACAATTTAATAAATACAGTGTTGCCAATCACTAACACAACTTAGGCCGTGACACAAAATTTTCGAACATGTTGTGTGTACATCACGACAAGGCATACTCACCCCACTAATCGAAATCAATGAGGGAGGTGGCTAGCTAGCTAATGAGTACTCATCCAAACTCACCTCAGACTGGGAAGTCAAAGAGGGAGGAATATAGTCGTACTTATCCCATAAATGTAGGAGGAACATAGTGATATTGCCATGCCAAGTGTGAATCAAAAATAATTTAAAACAAGTTATTCAAACATCTCATGCAAAACACAAATCAATTTCCAATTCAAATTTTCATTCATAAAATGGCAACACAACATTTCTCGAAACCCATAATTAGTACAACTAATTCACAATGCATAGCTAAATAAGTTTTCAATTAGAAAACGGTAAATTAAAGTTTATTGTGCACAAACCTCTTTTATTGACTCAATTTACTCAAACTTTCATTTCTCTTTCGAATATCCCTTTCCAACTGAAACACATAAATTTGAAGTGCTTTAATATCCATTTCTAAGACTTAAATTCCAATAATTTTTTTACAAACTTATCCTTCCTCTTACGGTTTATAAATTTCGAGTCTTTCACATTTTTATTTTTGGTGGCATTATTCATGTCAAAACGTTGACTTTTCTATTCTTAATAAGTTTATTAATTCTAATTGTACCCATATACCACATTTTGGGTGTCAATTTTGTTGGCATTGATTGCCAATCCAATTTCTAAGTCTCCTAAGAGAAATTACAATTTTTCAGTTTTAGTCTCTTGTTTTCTACTATTCCATTAGTCTATATACTGTGAGAATTTGGCTAAGTGTCCTTCATAAAAGTTGTTCCTTATTGTCTTAGATTTAATTCCCTTTTTGAATCACTCCATTTGGAGTTTTGTAGCCGAAGTTATGCCTATTTGAATGGAGCTGGCCGGATTTAGTGTTACCTAGAATTTTGGGCATTTTTTGGATATTGGCAGTTTTTGTACACTGATTGCAGGTGACTTTTTGGACAGGTTATGGTCAAAATTTGGGTTTGTTTTCTTCATGAAAGTTGTAGGGCTATGTCTCAGCTTTCTATCGGTATAAAATTCAGGTCATTTGGACCTTCCTATACCAAGTTATGGTCATTTACGTAACTACTGTTTATTTGGTCATTTTTGTATAGGGTAGTGTGCCCTAATCCGGATTTGGCCTAATTGTTTACTAAGTTATGGTCATTTTCTAAGCATAATTCCTTAATGAAAAATGGTCCATTTTGTGTCTAGTTTCATTCCTAATTGGACTCACACCAATTGGATCGGTAAATTTTTAGTTTTGATCCCTGAAAGGGACTTAGGTCAAGCTGCCTGCATATTGACCCTAACCAATCTGAATTGAAACTTATTTCTAACAATTCACACACACCACAAATGGTCACAATTGACCATTTCTCAACTCAAATAAGGTCAACTACATCAATTGACCAATTCTCAACTTTTTCTCTAATTTTTTAAAATGCTCAAAGCCCTAATTACATAGAGTTCAATTCTAATACATTCAAAACATATACTCATACTTCATATACACAACTCAACCTAAACAACCATTCAAACACCTCAAAATCATTCATTTCAAACCTTAACTAAGGCTAGCCAAAATTCTCTTTTGGTCCTCTAACAATTGTTTTCTTTTGATTTTAAGTTAATTTCTAAGTTACTAACACTAAGAACACAAGTATTAAACTAGAATTTTCAATTTAACTCACTAACCTTAAACTTTGAAGTTCAATCTTCAATTCCACTTCTCTTTCCTTCTTTCTTTCTTGCTCAATCCTCTTCTCAAGTGAGGTTATCAAGTTCTAATGGATTAATTTGGGGTCAAGGTAAGGTTTAGTGGTTGGAAGCAAGCTTAAAGCATGCTTTAATGGAGGTTTTTGGTGAGAGAAGAAATGTGATAGATAGTGCTACAGAAATTTGGAGAAGAAGAAGAAAAAAATTTGTCTTTTTAATTTTTTTTTATCTTCATTTATGCCATAATTGACTTAGTAAAAAATTTGGGTAAAATAATTTTAATTTTGACATCATTCATAATGTCACCTAATGATGTAATAATCCATTTCTTTTCCCTTTTTCTTTTTCTTTAATTTTTCCATTAGTTCTTTAATTTAATTCTTAATCCTGAAATTTTCTTTTCTCCAATTTTATTAGACAGTTAGGTCAGGAGTCAACTCTAGGGGTGAATTGACCAAATCGCCCCTCGCCGGTTCAATCTGATTTGCAAGTTATTCAATATTTCTTTTGAATCCCTGACCTAACTATTTGACCTACTTAACAACTCTTTTTTGTGATTTTCTCTTTTCCGTTATGTTCACAATAGTCCTAAGGACTGCAGTGTCACATTTTCCGATTCGAAATTCGGGTTACGATTGACCTCGCAGTCATTTCCCGGGAAGGTCACCAATCGCTGTGACTTCTGGCTCATTTAACTTTTTATATTTTTTTTTCTTCTTTATACTTAACTATTTGGTAATTACTAATTATTTATATTCAGAGCTTATCTAGGTGTCTTAGATGTGATTCTAATCCCCTTAATTGTCCGAACCGATACCAGTCACTGAAACAGTAAAATATACCAGGTTATGCAAATAGGGGCGTTACAAGCCAAGCAAGGCATGTCACACTCGGTGCCAGAGTACCCTATTTTATCTTACTCTATTCCTTTAAAAATTTTGGTCTCATTATATTTTAATATCAATTATTTTTCTATAGAGAAACCAACGGAGTTTCCTCTGTTTCTATTACCATTTGGCGTATTTTACTATTCACCTATTTGAAATTTCAACAATATTTTCACAATAAAATATCATCAGTTATTTTCATAATTATCTCATCACACATTCAATTCTTGCAACTCATTTGCATACATATCCATTCATACTCAATTTATGTATCAAAATTCTCAAACTTCATAATTTACATGATTTATAAGCTAATTTCATAAATTCACAATTTACATGATGTACAAATTAATTACAATACCATAATTTACATTACAATTAATAACTAATTATAAATATATAAAATAACTTTTGTGAGCCCTATCCACATGCATTGCTGAGGAGGTGACAACTTGAACACTTCTCACACTTCTGCAGATCTGGACTCCAAAAATCCTAGTTAAATGTCCACTGGGTTTTAGCTTCAGTACCTACGCGAAGGAAACAAATCCATCGCGCTAAGCATTTCTGCTTAGTGGTGCAATAATATAACAAGAAAATAACATAAAAAAATAAGAAAGACTGAAGTACAATTCTAAAGTATAATTTAGATCCTTGGGTATCAATTGAATTTGGTATGATATTTCTAATATCAACTATCTTATATTCTATTTTGTCCCTCTTTGGAAGTGCTGAGTTTATACAGTAATAATATTCGATATACAGATTGATTCTACGAGTATTGTATTTTCGGTTCCTACAATTCTGAAAATTTCATTTGTACTACTTGATTCAGTTATGTTTCCATTGCTAATCTTTTTCCTCATTTCATTCAATACTTTCTAATGTTTTTAATTACTAATATTCTTAAATAATTTCAATAATTTACACTGTCTAGGTAACCTATGACAGGCTCACTAAACTGGATAACGGGTTATCGGCACTGGACACCGCGGTGCCTCGGGCCGTCATACCATGGGACACGAAACGTCAACCACGTATGCAGTCAGTATGGTTAAAAAGCCATGATAACATATAATTGGGTATAAAAGCCATGAATGAGGGCATAAAGCCATGAATATAGGCATAAAGCCTTATGCAGTACTGCTAAAACAACACCCTATTGGCATGCAAATCTATCTAATCTGACACACGTGTCTAAGCAATGCATGGGCACATAGTACTATTAAATATTAATATATTATGTTTTATGACTTCATTATTTCATGACAAATTCTAATTATAATTTATAACATTTCAATTCTATTCCTAATAGAAGTATAAATTTTAAAATACATTTCTACATAAATTTTGCCTTCATCATAATTCATATATTTATTCATTATATCATTTGTGATGATAACAATTTACAACAATAGTTCTCATATACCATTGTACTCAAAGTACTTTTTCTTTCTACTATAATGAGAACTAATGTCTCATTCATACATTAACATGATCTATTTATTCATTCATTATGTCATTCATATTGATCGCAATTTATAACAATTATTTCATTGATCATATTATTTATATTAACTATCCTAATAGTTTTTCTAATTTAGTATATCATTTCCTATATCATTAGGGTTACTATTCACTTGACCATTTCCCTTCAAAGGTTGACTTTCTCATACATAATAGTTACATGGGTTCTAACCACATGAAATTACCAAATTTTGGTTCACAAAAGTGTTGGCATTGGTTGCCAATCAATACTTCTAACCAATATGAAATAAATCAAAAATTTCAGTTTTGGGTGCTAGAGTTCACTATTCCATTAGGCAATTCTACATTGAGAATTTGGCCAAATGTTCTGAATCAATGTTGTTCCTTATTGTGTTTAGTTCAATTTTTCTTTTTAAATCACTCCATTTTGAGTTTTCTAGCTCAAGTTATGCTAATTTCTTTGGGGCTGGCTAGATTGCTTTCTACCCAGAATTTCTGGGTAAAATTGGTTCTGCCAGATTTGGTGTCTTGAATTTGGTGGGCAATTTCATTAAGTTCTGGTCAGAATTTGGAGTTGTGTTCTTCATACAAGTTGTCCTAAATTGTCTAAGCTTTCCATTGATGTAAAATCCAGGTCAATTGGATATTTCTACAGTGAGGTATGACCAAATGAATGAACACTGTTCATTTGGTCATTTTGCCCAGGGCTGAATGTATATTACCCTGATTAGGTCAATTTTTAGGGCCACTTAGTTTGGTTTTCTGGGACAGATTCCTTCATCAAAGTTGGGCCATTATGTGTCAAATTTCATCTCTAATTGGCCTTGCACTAATTAGAGAACATAGCTTGAGTTATAACCCTATGAATACATTGGACTCAAGTCCAGTATTATGGCACCTTAAGGGGTAGCATACCCATTCACTTCTTAATGCCACAACTCATTCCAATTTAAGTTCAATTCACCATAAATGATCACTAATTGACCATTAAAACTCCAATTAAACATCTAAGCATTTAATCCCTAATTTAATTTCAAAACACTAACCCTAACAATCCATTAATTCATCCAACACACATAATTCAACATCTAACTCAAATTTTCTCATCACAAACTACTTCTAAACAATTCAATTCATACAAATCAACAAATCTCGTCCTTCCCCCATGGCTGCCGATTTTGATACTTACTTCAATATAAATGTTTTGTTCAATTTTATAACAATTTCTCATTTAATTTGACTTCTTAACAAAGATTAAAAAGAGAGGGAAGTAAGTATAGGCACTAACCTCTTTTAGAACCAAACTTGAGCTTGTCAACCTCCTTTATTTCTCCTTCAAATTGCTGTCTAAAGGTGTTCTGAGGTGTGAGGATCAAGTTTAGTGAAGTGAGTAGGTGATTTTATGGTAGAAATTCAAGGTTTGACAAGCTTAGGGGTGAGCGTCAATGGTGATTTTCTCTCTCTCTCTCTCTCTCTCTCTCTCTCTCTCTCTCTCTCTCTCTCTCTCTCTCTCTCTCTCTCTCTCTTGGTTTGGTTCAGCCAGATTGAAGACAAAGTGCAGATTTTTTTTCTTTCATTTTGTCCCTTTTTATTTAGTTTTTATCCCTTTTAATTTATTTGTCAAGTTGTGATTGGGTGGAAGGCTTTTTAATGACATCATAATGATGTCATAAATCTCATTTAACTCATTTTCTTTCCTTCTCTTTTCTACTCATTTTCAATTAAATTTTTAGCAATATTTATTCATATTTTATGTCATACAATTTATTTACTTAATTAGACAAGTTGGTCAAAAATCGTCTCTAAAGGCGAAATGACCAAAATACCCTTTGTTTGGCTCAAGGAGCCAAATTGTCTGCACTGATCTTAAAAATTCTCCTAACCTTTTCTTGGCATTCTAATGCCTTCGAAACCTCAATGACTCTTCTATGGAGTCTCAAAAATTATTTCACGGAATTTTTCTCGAGTTTAGGGCTACTAACTGTAAAGATAGCAACTTCCCGTTAGGGTCACCCATCACTGGAGCACCGGCTCATTTAATTTTATTATATTTTATTGCTAAAATTTTTCTTTAATTTTTCTTATTGTTATTTGAGTTATTTATGACTCCTCACTATAGTTTACATATAGTTCTAGTCATTCTAGCTATCCAGATAGACATTGGTCACCGGAACAGTCGAATGCACGGACCAGCTAAAGTGAGGGTGTTACACATCCAGTTTGGGAGGAGACACAAACTATCCCTAAGGTATGTTGGACCTTATGAAGTGCAACAAAGGGTCGAAAATGTATCTTATTGTAACACCTTCACTGTAGCAATTTCGTACATTCTACTATTCCATTGACCGGTGTCGGTCCGGACAGCTAGAACATCTGAAAAAATATTTAGACTAGAGTGAAGAGTCATAAATAACTCAAATAATAATAAGAAAAATTTAGAAAAAATTTTAGGAATAAAATACAACCAAGTTAAATGAGCTAGTGTCCTAGCGATGGGTAACCCAGTGGGAAGTTGCGGTTTTCGCAACTAGAAGCCCTAAACTCGGGAGAAAATTCATGAAATAATTTTTGGGACTCCAGAGAAGATTCATTGAGGTTTTGATGGCATTAGAATGCCAAGAAAATGTTTAGAAAAATTTTTAGATTGGTACAGACAATTTTGGCTCGATAAGCCAAACGGAAGGCATTTTGGTCATTTCGTCATCAGAGAACATTTTTGGCCGACTTGTCCAGTTAAGTAAATAATTATTATGACATAAAATGTGAATAAATATTGCTAAAAATTTAATTGAAAATGAGTAGAAAAGAAAATGAAGGAAATTTAGAATTATGACGTCACATGATGTCATTAAAATGCTCCCACCTAATCATATTGTGACACCTGTCTATAAACTTAATTAAAAGCATAAAATGAGCAGAAAATTAACAAAGAAATTCTGTCATCTTCCTCTCTAAACCCAGCCGGCAGCCCTCTTCTCCCATGTTCACCATTGTTAACCTTCACACCACCTTGCTAACTTGAATTTTATGCCATAAAACCTCATCCTCCCTTCATTAAAATTAACCCTTACCACTAGATCAAGCTTGGGGCAGCCATTAGAAGAAAAAATATTGAAGAATTACAAGCTCAAGTTGGGACTCAAGTAAGGTTAGTGCCATATCTCTTCCTTTTTTTTTAAATTGATGTTAGGAGTATGAAATGAGTTAGAAATTTAAAGAATTGAAAGAATATGTTGAGGAATTGAAAGCCATAAATTTCGACAGCCATGAGGAACCTTGAGGAAATTATGATTTTGATGGAATTAAATTTGATTAGTAATGTTCTTGATGAGTTGTATATGATAGAAGTTGAATTATAAGATTTTATGCATGAATTGAGGTATTAGAAATTAGGGTTTTGAGCTATATTAGGGTTTATCCATATTGATGGTAAATTGAAGTTCTAATGGTCAATTAGTGACCATTTGGCTATGTTTGATTAGGAAATGAAGTGATTTATTCCATGGGAATTGAGATTGGGTGTGCTGCCTTGAGTGACCTGCAAGTCTGGATGTGAGTCCAGCATGTTTGGGCAGCTATAACTTGAGTTGTGTAGGTTCAATTGATGCAAGGCTAATTGGACATGCAATTAGACATATAATGGCACAACTTTAATGAAGGAACCCTATCCAGAAAACAAACTTAGAATGCCCTAAAAATTAACCAAATCCAGGTAGCACCAATTCTGCCTTGGCAAAATGACCAAATGAACAGTGTTCATTCATTTGGTCATAACTCAGTGTAGAAAGGTCCAATTGACCTGAAATTTATATCAATGGAAATCTTAGGCAAATTAAAACAACTTTCATGTAGAACATAAACTCAAATTCTGGACTTAACCAAATGAAATTGCTAGCTAATTTTAAATTACCAAATCTGACAGAACCAAAATTGCCCAGAAATTATGGGTAAAGGCAATCCGACCAGTTATGGTGAAAGAGCCATAACTTGAGCTAGAAAACTCCAAATGGGGTGATTCAAAAAGTGAAATGTAATGAGACACAATAAAGAACAACTTTGATTAAGAACACTTGGCCAAATTCTCACTGTAGAATGGCCTAATGGAACAGTAAACTCTAGCACCCAAAAACTGAAATTTTGATTTATTCTCCATTGGTTAAAAGTATGGATTGGCAACTAATGCCAACACTTTTGGGAACCAAAATGTGGTAAATCTATGTGATTAAAACTCATGTAACTATTATATATGAGAAAGTCAATATTTTAACTTAAATGACCAAATGAATAGTATCACTAAATTATGTGAAGTAGAAAAACAAACTATAAGAATCATTGTAGTTATTAATATAGGAAGTAGTAGGTAAATTATGAATGGTGAAGTTGAGTGACACTAGGATTTAAGGAAAATTTAGTTAAATTTGAAATCCATGAAATATTCATGGACTACTTGGAATATGAATAATAATTTATATAAATAGGGCAATGAATAAATGAATGTATAAATAAGACTTTAGTTCCCATTATGGGAGAAAGGACAGGAAAAAGTATTTTGAGTACAATGGTAAATGAGAACCATTGTTTTGAATTGTGATCATTATGGATAACATAATGAATATATAAATTATGATGAATGCATAAATTATGTAAATATTAAACTTAAAGATTTATGTTTCTATTATGAAAAAAGATTAAAATGCGAGAAATTATAATTAGAATCTATAATGAAATAACGAAACTTATGAACACTTAATGGTACTATGTGCCAATGTATCGCCTAGACATGTGTGTCAGATTGGATAGATTGGCATTCCACTAGGGTATTATTTTAGCAGTACTGCGAAAGGCTTTATGCCTGTATTCATGGCTTTATGCCCGTACTCATGGCTTTTATGCCCGATTATGTGTTATCATGGCTTTTTAGCCATACTGACTGCATACGTGGTTGACGTTCTGCGTCCTATGGTATGACAGCCCAAGGCACCACGGTGTCCAGTGCTAACGACCTGTTATCCTGTTTAGTCAGCCTATCATAAATTACTTGGGCAGTGAAATTTATTGAAATAAGTTAAGAATATTAACAACTAAAAATATTATCAATTAAATAAATGAGTAAGAATATTTAAATTATTATGAAAGAATTGAGCGCTTTTGAAGAGGAATAAAGTAGAACAAAGGATAGTTAATACTAGAAGTATTATATGAAATTAGATTAAATTCCAGAGTATCCAAATTTTGATCCATTTCTTTTTTTTATTGTATATTATTTTCTTGTTGTATTATTGCACCACTAAGCAGCAATGCTTAGTGCGATGGATTTGTTTCCCTCGCCCAGGTACTGAAGACAAAGCCCAGTGGACATTAAACTGGGATTTTGGAGTTCAGATCTGCAGAAGTGTTAGAAGTGCTCAAGGTTGTCACCTTCTCAGCAATGCATGTAAATAGGGCTCACATTAGTCATATTATGTAATTTTTGCATTATAATTATTTATTATGTGGTAATGAAAATTAGGAAATTGTATGTAATATACATCTAATGTAAATTATGAATTTATGCAATTATTTTGCAAATTATGTGAACTAATGAAATTGAGAATTTTGATATATGTAATAAGCATGAATGAATTTGTACAAATGAGTATGGATTTGAATTACATAATGATTTTTGAAATAATGATGTGAGCATGGATGAATTATTGTATGAAAAATATTGTTGAGATTTTTAAACAGGTAAATAGTAAAATAAGCAAAATGGTATTAGAATAGGGGAAATTCCGCTGGTTTCTCCTTAGATAAATAATTAATATTAAAATATAATGAGAACAAATTACTAAAGGAATAAAGTAAGATAAGATAGGGTGCTCCAGCACCAAGTGTGACATGTCTCGCTCGGCTACATTGTAGACGGGTAAGGGGTGTTACACTAATACTAGCCTTACAAGTAAAAATGGAGAGGATGCATCCGATGTTTCATGTATCTATGTTGAGGAAGTATATGGCAGATCCGAACAAGGTTATAAGTGAACCAGACATGGAAATTTCAAAAGATCTTTCTTATGTTGAACAACTTGTACAAATTATGGACATATAGATAAGAAGGCTAAACAATAAGGAGATACCTTTGGTCAAAGTCCTGTGGAATTGCTATAACATAAAAGAATGAACGTGGGAAATCGTGACTCCATGTTACAGTAATATCCTCACCTATTGTAGGTATGTTTTGCTATGTTACCCTATATGTGTTTATGTTTATTTAACATTTAAGGATAAATATTCCTAAAAGGGAAAGAATGTAACACCCACCCTTTCCCAACATAAAAAATTTTATCATTGATGGAATATTTTGACAAATTCAAAGATTCTACAGATAAGGGAATGGTGGTAACAAGTGTATGTGTATGTAAGAATGAGGCATTCAAAATGTATTTAAAAATAAAAACATTTTAAAGGTCTTGTTGCATAAAGTTTTAAGGGTTTCTTTAGGTAAAAGGAACTTTAATAGCCGAAGCATGGACTTTCAATAGCTAAAGTCCCTTTTTTCAGTTCAATTCCATTTTTGGGTAGATGGACTGTGGCAGTCAGAATTATGACTTCTGGCAGTCAAAAGTCCCTCGATAGTGAGGGTATAAAATAGCTAATGGCCTATTTTTCTGTCTAAAAAGAACTTGAATTCTGACTCCTCTCTCTCTCTTTCTCTCTAAGCTATTGCGGCATGTAAATTTGGGTTTTAAGAGGTTTTCTTGCCCATTTAATGTTGTGAAGATTGATTCTTCCTTGGGAAGCTTAGTGAAGTTCGATTGAAGCTAGGATCGATGATTCACCCCCTTCTCCAATTCAAGGAAAAAGGTAAACTCTCTATTTTCTTTTGATCTTTTAGAAAAATCTAAGTATGTCTAGGTGTGTTAGATTGTTGGTTTTTGAATACATGTATGCTTAGAGGAGTTTTGGAGCATGACCGAGTTGTGAATGGGTTACATGTTCAGTTCTTGATGTTTTTCTTGTTAAATGTGATGTGTGAAGCTAATAGAACTTTGAGTTCTAGCTTTTAGTGGTTACATGTAAATATAAGCTTGATTTCAAGTTTCCTTAGGCCTTAAATAGCAAGTTTCCTTTGATGGATTCAAGAATTTCTTGATGATTTTATGTTTAAAATTTGGTTAAATCTTGAATTCAAGCTCAATTTGGATTGCATGTATGCATGGAGCTTGATTCTAAGTTGTTTTAGGCCTCAGATTTGTGTCTATATGTTTGGATTGTGTTTTGGAAACTTATGGTGAGTTTGGGTGTTGTTGAGAGATGGATTCTGTATGTTTACGACTTAGGAATTCTCGAAATTCCTAGGTTTAACTGCTGAAAACTATTTTTTTTTGTAGCCAAAGCATGCAGTTTCTCGGGAAAATCTAGAAAATTTCTAGGTTTGGTAGCTGAAGTCCAGGACTTTGATAGCCATAGTGGGTACTAGACAAAAAGGGGACTTTTGAGCCTCAAGGGTTCAACAGCCAAAGTCCTAGACTTCAGCAGGCATAGTAACTACTGGACTAAAAGGCCAATCGAAGCTGAGACTTCGGTAGTTGAAATCCAAGACTTCGACAATTGAAGTTCAAGACTTCGCCAGCCAAAGTGAATTTTGCTAGGCCTAATCTTCCTTCTTTTCTAAGGTTCCAAAACATGATTTCTTTGTTCAAAATGGCCTAGAATAAGATGTGTGATGTATGTATATAGTTTTAGATCTCTGAATAACTTTGTAGGATCCAATATTTATAGAATCAGACTTAAGAGATTTGAGAAGCTAACAATCCAATGCTAACAACCATTCGTTAGGTGGTTGCTAGGCTACAAGAGGTGAGCAACTCTAACCTTAATAAATTTAAGTTCTTTAAATATAATCCATGATCAACCACATGCATTATTTCATTATTTATTAGGGTGTATATATCTAGAACATGAATATGTTACATTTTGCATAATCCTTGTTGATGCTCGATGGACTTTGAATGACCTATTGGCCTCCCTTATGTCATGTATGATCTATAGTGGTAATACCAGGTGATGCCTAATAAGCCCTTGGCACATTTTTTTTAAACAAAAGTTCGAAGGAGCCTCTGTTTAAGCCTGACACATTGGATCTAGGAGACCACTAGTGACAAGTCCATTCTATGTGAAATGTTTTTGATGTGAAACTCATTTGGATGATGTATTCCATATGTATACAATGAATGATATAATTAAATGATATTGGTTAGTTTACTCACTGAGCTTGTGTAAGCTTATCCCTTTCCCTTAACCCTCGATGCAGGAGTACAGGAATAGAAGATTTCTTTAGAGTTTGAGTTGCAATAGTAGCTGTGGAGTCTTTTTATGTATGCTGACTGTTTAGTGGACATGTAATATGTAACGAGATAATTACTGTGCTAGTATTTAAGATATTGATGTACATTTTATCTTAAGCATAAGTGTTGTGATGGGTACTTGTAATCCAAGCTAACTTTTCTGTTGAGTATGTACGTTAGACCAATTACACTTTAGTGACTTTATTATGTATGTGTAGGTTCAATTTCTGAGCCAAGTTTATTTTAAGAATGTTATGTATGAATGAAAAAGCTAAAGTGTAATGGTTTAGAGTATGCTTGGATTGTAAGATATAGGAATATGTTTATGTTTAACAAGTTTTTTAGGCTTGCTATGGGTTCCAGCAACCTTAAATTGACCAAATCCCTAGCTGGAGAATCATGGAGAATTGGCTTGATTGAACATTCTAAGTCTATGGAGAAATCTCACTTAGACTAGTAGATAAGTAAGGAGGTGGGAAGATTCTAGAATTCTCTCCACTATTCTAGAAATCTCCACCATATGTGAAGAGGTGGGAGGCCTATAACTAGGCCAACTTCGGACTTAGACAAGATGCTAGAAAACTAGTGTCCCTAAAGAGTTCCTTGTACATCCAAACTTGTACAAACATTCTTTCATACATAAAATAAAGCCTCCTTAACTTAACTACTACTCTAAGTGTGTGTGTGTGTGTGTGTGTGTGTGTGTGTGTGTGTGTGTGTGTGTGTTTGCCTAAACTGCATTTTGTTGGAAGGCTTAAGCTAAGTGCCATACGAAGACAATCTAAAGTTTACACTTGGTATTAGAGGCAAGTTTACATTCAATGTGGGGATTTTTCTAACCATGTCTTGTAGGGAAGTTGAAGAAAGGAACCTCACCAATGTGCAAGAGGAATGAGGGAATGAGGAGGCTTAAATTCAGCTAAAAAAGAGGGGAAAGTCTAATAACTTCTTTAGGGATTTTATGGCACTGGCAAGGGGCTTTTTCAACTAGGAAATGGAAACTCCCGTAGTTGATGCTAATTCAACTGAAGACCTCCATTCTTTGAGGTTTGGCAAGGAGAGCTGGTCCGTCAAAAGTGGGGCAGGCTACCTTCGTCATCTTGTCCTTGCTTTTTTCTCGGATGGCAGATGAGATTTTTCCTTCTCTATCTCCAAACCAAGCAAGCCTTTGATTTCATTCCTAGTTTAAGGTAAGGTTCTAGGTATGGAATTAGCTAGAGTGTCCACTAAGAGATGAGTAGGCGCTAACAGCTTAAGACCAATGGCTAATTGGGATGGTGAGAAAGAAGTAGGTGAGCTGAAACTCAAAAGCTAGTCCAGGAGGTAGGAAGTTGGCAAAAAAGGTAAGCTAGCCACAAGGGAATCCTCACCCAAAGAGCACTCTTACGTGATACAATCCCACATGCAAGCTTAATAGTAAAAACATTACTGACTTTACACATATCTTTCATTCCCAAACCAGCCACCTCCTTCGGTTGACACACAACTGAGCACTTTACTAAAGGAATAGCAATACCATCTTTCTTCCAACCCCAAATAAACTTTTAGCAGTGCTTTTCAATATCTCCACGGATAGAACTTGGAAGGGAAGTAGTTTGGGCAGCGTAGCTAAGGATGGCCATCAGGACTAATGTACACCAAAAACACCATTTGAGTTTGCTATTTCAAGAGCAATACCACTGTAACATTATAAAAGATATATTGTAAGTATGTTGAGAATTTATTTCCTCTACTCATACATGCCCAATGCAAATACTGCCCATCCCCATAGCTCACTTGTTAGTTTTATAAGCAGTTATAAATACATAAAAATTGAGACATAAAAATTTTTAATCATTGGTACATAAAATTATTAATACAAAATTCTAATTAGAATATTTGTTCTATGTTTATTAAATTGTTGTATATAAATTTATATTATGTGAAAATTTCCCATTAATTTAAAACGAAGTAAGAATTCCCTACTAAGATAAAATTATAATATTATAAATAAGTTTAAAGCACAATAAATATAAGAAAAATAATTACACATTATAAAAATGTAAATAAAAAGGGTGTTGCAATACTCCTAAGTTTTTACTTTCCAAAATTTTTTAAACAAAATTTATATAATATATCACTAAAATTATCACAAAAAAGTAAAATATATATCAACTGTAATTTACTTTTAATTAGTTATCAACATATTAATTTATTTTTAACTAATTATCACATCTTACACACATATCGTTAAATTTATCACTTAATTTAACATATACATTAATAAAATTATAAAAAGTAAAATATTACACAATATATCACAATAATAATTTACATTAAAGTTTAAAATTTTGCCTTGTTTGTAAGAAAGCTTCTTATTGTGAAAAATCAACTGCAGTAAAACTCTAAAATTCTATATATAATATAAAAACAGGCTGAGTTAAGAAAAAAAAAATTGGAGTAGAAGAGAAGAGAAAACATGTATTCAAGAGAAGTAAAACTCTAAATTTGATAAAGAGAGTTGTTTTTTTTTTAAAGCTAACTGAGACTTTTCAAATTATTTACGGTCATGCGTATTATAAGGAAGAAATAAATTCCTTGCCAAATTTTTCATTTAAAACGATTTTGGGTAGCTTTGATGCTTCTTCTGAAACCGCCAGTTCAACTAGTGGTTTCTATGTCTGCCCTATTTCAATGCCTTTCAGTGAAATGATGCGACTTTTTACTACTGAAATCGCCAATTCAAGTTGTAGTTTTTATATTTCAAGAATGCTACAATTAGACTTGACGTTTTGCTTTTGAAACTATCAATTAAAGTGGCGGTCTATATATCCCAAGACTGCACACTTTTCTATGATGTAACGTGACATGAGGGTAGTATTTTACTTCTGAAACCATCATTTCAATTAACGATTTCTTATTAACTTTCTACACCTTGAAATTTTAATTAGCATTTTTCAAGCAAACAATAAAATTATAAATAGTTTGGATTTTACACTATAATAATAAATTATTTTTAAAAAAAATTATTTAAATAATTAATCCTAGTTCTCTTCTTGATTTACGAACTCCTATTTTCTTAAATGATGTTCTTATCTCCGATTTATCATAATGCATAAAAATAGAATGCAGGAGCGGACAAAAATCACTCTCTCTTTTTCTCTTTCCATTAAATAAAAGTTTAATTCTAATTTAGTTTTTGTAATTTAATAATATTGATAACTTAATTCCTTTATTTTTAATTAATTAATTATTTCAGTATTTTATTTTCGTGATGACTCAATGAATGCTCCTTTTCTTAGTTTAACTGTTACTAATATATAGTCAGTGACGAATTTAATTTTTTCAATTAATGTATAAAAATAAGTAATAAAAGGTAAACCATAATTTTGTTTTTAAAATTAAATTAAATTTATAACTTAATTTCTATAATTTTAAAATAAAGTAATTTAGTTGTAACATTTTAAATTTTTAATAAACTTATAAATTAATCATTACCATTAAAATTTTAGTTAAATCATTATTAATTCTAGCAAAAATATCAAAATACTCTTAACTCTATTTTGAATTTGAAAACAATTTAGTTCTCATATTTTATTTTATTATTAATTTAATTTCTAAGATTTTATTTTATTAATAATTTAGCCTCTACATTTTTTAAAATGTGGATCCTATTAAATTAAAAAATTTTAAATTTATATTATAATTATTAAAAATATAGATTAATTAATTTAAGGTACTTAAAAATTTTGATTAATTACAAAATCATTCATGTATTTTACAAATTAATCCTTAAATATTATAACTATTTACAAATAAGCCCTTATAATTTTATAAAATTCAATTAGTTATTACTATTTAAATAATATATATATATATATATATATATATATATATATATATATATATATATATATATATTATATTGTTACATATAACAAAAAGAAAAATAACATATGAATCTAGATGCAAATTGTTAATAAACTAAAACATGAGGGAGTAATTTGTTATTGAATTGAAATAAAGTTAAAGGCATTTAGGTCATTTTACTAAATTTAATTGAAAATTAATAATGATTCTAATGGAGAAGACTAACTTATAAGTTTAAAATAATAAGAACTAAACTCCTCGATTTTAAAACCACAAAAATTAAATTACAGGTTTAACCAAATTTTATAGACTAAATTGTTTTGTATCGAAAATAATTAAGGATATTTTGGACATTTTTACTATAATTAGTGATGACTTAATTGAAATTCTAACAACGGAAACTAACTTGTAAGTTTATTAAAATGTTAAAAATTAAATTACTTAGTTTTAAAATTACAGGAGCTAACTTATAGTTTTAATCAAATTTCAAGAACTAAATTATAGTTTATCCATAATAAAATAATATAATATTAATATTTTGTAATTAAATTAAATAAAATTTAAATTATAACCATTATTTCTGTAACACCCTAGGCAAATCCCACATCGGTAAAACACGGGAGAGATGCTGGGTTTATAAGTTGGTGGTTTGTAACCGTAGTGACGCGTTTTAAAATCGTGAGGGCTTCGGCCCAGAGCGGACAATATCACTAGTGGGCTGGGCCATTACATTTGTGGTATCAGAGCCGCTCCGCGTGCAACCTTGGGCGATGGTGGGGCAAACCTCAGCGAGGACGCTGAGTCCCATAAGGGGGGTGGATTGTAACACCCTAGGCAAATCCCACATCGGCAAAACACGGGACAGATGCTGGGTTTATAAGTTGGTGGTTCGTAACCCGTAGTGATGCGTTTTAAAACCATGAGGGCTTCAACCTAGAGCGGACAATATCACTAGTGGGCCGGGCCATTACAATGTCATTATTAATATTATTAAATACTTTTCAATTTTATTTTTATTAAAAAATAAAAATTTAATTTCTAAAAAATCTATATTATATATAAATGTATGAAGGGGAGTATTGACTTTGTCTAAATTACCCTTCATTTTTAAAATTAATTATAATTATATTTTATTATTTAAATTAATTTGAGAGTTTGTATAAATTTAAAATTCTTAATTTTAGAGTTCATATAGGTTTAAAATTTTTAATCTTACTTATATTTAACTTCAATTAAACATAAAATTTTATAAGAAGTAATTAACTGAAATAAGAATTTAATCAATAAAAAATATAAAATATTATTAATCTATCTACAATTTTAACACAAGAAATTTTAATTAATAAGGAATCTTAGTAATTAAAATATTTGGTTTCCTCAACATAATTTTCGCGATTTTTTATTTATATACTTTAGCATTATATAAAGGTCTTAGTTTTTCATGTACATATTGCTTTAAGTCGATAATTATATTAATTTTTTTCATTAAAAAATACAATTATTTATAAATTATATAAAAATATGAATAAAAAATATTGACGGTTATATTTATGTATTATATAAAATCAAATTTTATTTTAATTATAAAAATTTATTCGCACTATATGTTCTCCAATTTCAATTCAACAAATATTAAAAAAACCTAATGTTATATTAATTATAAAATTGATAATAAGTCCTAAATAAAAAGTTAGAAGCATAAGTAATCTTACTTCGTATACAACCTATAACAATCAATGTAGTTGTTTACACCAAAAATAATTATTTATTTATTAATAAATTAATTTTTAGTGAAATTAATTTTATTGTCTCAATTGTGGCCTAAGATAACTAATGGTGGTTACTGGATAGTTATCTAAGATAAGGAAGTTAATGACAGTTTATAGCAGCTCCAATGAATGGACAGGTAACTGCAGAATGTGGCAGAATGTGCTCCAAAGTCTTCCAAGAGTCTTCGAGATACTTGCACGGCAATTCGTAGTGGTTCCAAGCAGTTCTAAGAATGTTATTTCCATTGTTCTTCGCCAAAAATTAGCAAATAATTTTAGGCAAGCCTAGTGGGACCACAGTCTCATTTCATTCGACATTATTGTTTTGTGTTGTTTTTACAGGCAACATCATGCCTCTAAAAACTAGAAGCACTCTTGGCAAAGAAACCACCAGGTATCAGGAAACGGAGAGGAGTTGCCTACCTGCTAGCCATTGTGCCTGATTTTATTTTTTGTTTTATGCCTGCCTGCAGGCCTTGTGCCTGACATGCATGGCATATGTATACATGTTAGACATACGGATATTTAATTAGTATACTCCCATGTATCTAGTCCTTATAGTTTGTTATAGGTTACTTGAGCACAGATAAGAGTAATAAGCCTTAAATTTAAATAAGTACATGAAGAGATCACATGCATAAGTAATAAGACTGAACATGGAATAAATGAACAGAAAAGATCCTAATTAACTTAATTGCTTTCAAAGTTTTATAAACATGTAAAAGATTTTAAATTCATGAAATTCTATATTTCTTTATAAGGTTATACATGAAATAATTATTTCAATTATTTAGTTATTTTTATTTCAATTTTTGCACCACTAAGCAAATACTCCCATGCATCCAGTCCTTATAGTTTGTTATAGGTTACTTGGGCACAGATAAGAGCAATAAGCCTTAAATTTAAATAAGTACATGAAGAGATCACAGGTATAAGTAATAAGACTGAACATGGAATAAATGAACAGAAAAGATCCTGATTAACTTAATTGCTTCCAAAGTTTTATAAACATGTAAAAGATTTTAAATTCATACATTCTATATTTCATTATAAGGTTATACATGGAATAATTATTTCAATTATTTAGTTACTTTTATTTCAATTTATGCACCACTAAGCAATATGCTTAGTGCGTTGGTTCTTACCACACGTAGGTACGGGAGACTAGCACCAGCACTGTCACACCTTATCCCTGGAAAGGCATGACATGATCCCGTAGCATACCTAATAAATTACCGAACACCACCTACCGATAACCCATTAGTTATGCTACAAAGGATTTTAAAACAAATCATAACTTTTTATCTTATCAATTCTTTTACGGAAAACTGCATGAGAATAGTTAAAATTCCATGTAAACATTCATTGGAAATAATGATAGAATAAATATTGCAAAAGTTACATTTTCATAAGTCTCAAAGTGAAATACGAAATAGTTTCAGACTTAAAATGTGATAGCAATGCAATGCTTTCAAATACAAACTGCTCAATGTCCGCACATCCATACATAGAGGTACAAAATACATCCAAAGGAATCCCAAGGGTATACCTAACGTAAATACCCACAAACAATACCAAAATGCTACTTTCAAGTCTCTCACTCAGCAGCCTTCTCCTTTCCCTTACCTGCGACAGCATAAAGAAGCTATCGCTGAGTATATCACTCAGTGGTGCACAACTAATAACTTTAAAACTTAAGGTAAAACATTATTTGTCAAAGCATAATAAATCACATTTTTCTTAAGCATGAAAACTTCACAATAGTTCTAAGTCCATAAGAGCCATTTATTGGTATAACATTTCAAATGAAAAATCATACTTCATAAATCACAATTCACAAAGCATTAGTGTTGCCAACATCAACACACAGTTTAGGCCATGACACAAAATTTCATGATCAGTGCCGTGTTGTACACCACGACAAAGCAATCTTAACCTCACTAACCGTTATTAATGAGGGAAGGGCTAGTTAGCTAATCAGTACTCATGTAGTCTTACCCCACTAATCGTTATTAATGGGAGACATAATCATATCAAATATCAAACCCCAAGTAGCCATTACTACTAGGGAGTTCCGAAGGGACTGTCATGCTAACTGTGGTTTCAAAATAACTTTCAAGAGTTTCTAAATTAATAATCACGTTTGCAAAACAATAACATATTCAAATCATCATAAAACCCATAAAAGGGGTGGCAACACACAAATTTATCAAATGAAAGAGAAAAACCATATCTCATTCAAAATAAACTCATTTCAAATCAAACTCATTCAAACAAACTCATTCAAATCAATTTACAAAGTTAAAACAAAGAAAAAGGTTAGTTGTGCACAAACCTTCAATGCTCTCCTTTCTCCTTACTCACTATTCCTTGTCCGTTCCAACTTCTTTTTCTACTGAAAATACACAAATAGAATATCTCAATACCAATCTCAATTTCTGCCAAAACTCATTACATGCATGTCTAATGCATCCCAAGTTAGCTTTGCAAATTTTAGAAAATTTTATTTTGGACAGCTTGGTGCCTCAATTTTTGAACCCAATTTTTACCTAATTTCGATCATAATTTGGTGAGGTGTTCTTCATGAAAATTGTTCGTCTAGGTCTTAACTTTATTTTCCTTTTTCAATCGCCTAATTCGGAGCTCTGTAGCTCAAGTTATGCCCAAAACAAGATTACTGTTCACGTCACTGTTCATGCTGCAGATTCAGTTCTGGCAGATTTATCAATCCAACTTCGTTAAGCAATTTGATCAAGTTAAGTCCATAATTTAGTCTAATGTTCTTCATACAAAATGTTCTACTATGTCTTAGGTTTCCATCAGTTCAAGAATCGCCTAAATCAGAGTTTTCTAGTGAGAGTTATGGCCATGCAAAATTTATTGTTCATATGGTAAATCTACAATTCTGTAGATTCGGTGATTCAATTTTTCTCAGCAATTTGATAGGGTTAAGTCCATAATTTGGCCTCAAGTTCTTCATATGAAATGTTTTACTATGTCTTTGGTTTCCATCGGTTCAAGAATCGCCTAAATCGGAGTTTTCTAGAGAGAGTTATGGCCATGCAAAGTTTACTATTCATATGGTCAAATTTTGCAGTTTCCAGAATTTTGTCTCTAAGTTCAAGGCTCATTTCGGATAGCTTAAGGTCATTTTCGATGCACAGTATCTTCACGAAAATTCTAGCCCTATGTATTAAGTTTCATTTCCAATTGGTTTCACACCAATTGGAGTTGTGTAGCTCAAGTTATGGGCTTCCAAACACACTAAATTCAGTGTGCAAAATTCTGCCCTAAGTCAAAATTTTCATTTCTTCAATTACTTCCACTAACCAATCTCAATTCCCATTTAATTCACCCAAAATGACTATAATTTAGCATTGACACATCAATGGCACTTCCTAGCACAAACCTCATAATTTTCAAATACCAAAGTTTGGAATTTTCCCTAATCCTACCATTTCATTGCCTCCATTCATCAACCCAGTATCAATTCAAACTAAATAAACCTCAAATGACCATAATTTAACACTACACACACCAATTTCACTCTCTAGTACCAAAACCCAATTTTCCCATGAACCCTAATCTTCCATAATTTAATTTATGTAATCCCATGAAATTTTACTACTCCCAATCATGCATACTACCTCAATTTAACTTAGATTTATCATCAATTTAACTAAAATACATCAAAACCCTAATTTTCCCTAAGTTGGCCAAAACCCTAGTTTAGGTTCCATGCATGTTTCCTTTCAATTTCTCATAAAATTTCATCATAAGTTAACTTCATTCAAGGCTTATACAACTAATCTAACATGAAAAGAAACTTACCTCAAGTGACCACTTCTAATCTTCAATTTCTTCTAACTCTTTTATTCTCTTAGCTTCTAATCTCTCAATGAAAGATAAATTTGATGTTTCTACCAATTAGATAGAAAACCCATGGAGAAAAAGTGGAGAAAATCAGGGGTTGAGAGAGATTGTAAGTGGAAGAATGAAGAGAGAAGAAAGAAAAGAGAGGGAGAGGAGGTGTGTGGGAGGGCAACTAAATGAGGGAGGGAGGAAGATGGCTTTCTTTTATACTTATCCCAATTATTTATTTATTTATTTATTTTTTATTGAGTTGTCCAAAGCCCATTGGTCCTAAAATTTTAATTGGGTCAAAATGGACCTAAAATTCTAGATTTTTGTTTCTTTTTTTTTCCTTTCACTTTATACTTGAATTATTTTCCTAAAAAAAATTATTCCATAATTCAATTCATTAATTTCAATTAAATTAATTAAAATTTTGGTCAAAAGTCAACTCTTGAGGTGAATTGACCAAAATGCCCCTCATCGGTTCATAATCCCTCTTTTTCAATATACCCGGTAAATCCTTATATTTTTGGGTCACTTGAATTTTTATTGTGTCTATCTCAATTAATTTTTTATTTATTTTTAGTCCTCAAGGTGTCTTTAAATAGTACTAATCACGGACAAAAAATAGTACTATTCATAACTCGGAGGTTCGAGGTGTTACAAGTACCAGCACCAGCAGCAGCAGTAGTGCCTAGACAAGATTTTGACCAAATCTGCTACAGTGTAGGTTATCACCTCAACATTCCATTTTGGTAGGGCTCATGTATATTTAGATTTTGCATTTTGATTCTTGTATATAAGTAAATGATTTAAATTATTTTGAGACATGTAATTAAATTTTTAGGATTGTATATAATTTGTACATTACTGTATGTAAATTTTATATGAATGAAATGAAATTTACTTTCTTGAAAATTTTATGAATAATGAAATGATATGACATGGCATATAGAAAGAATGAGATGGATAGTATAACATATTATATGAAATTATTTTTAACAGGTAAATAGTGGAATCCTCCATGCACTAATAAAATAAAGGAGACTCTGTCTCGGTCTCCACAAAAATAAGATGTGACAAAAAAAATATTTTTACACATAAGATAATATAATTAAATTAATATTGTACACAACAAGATAGGATAGGGTGCTCCAGCACCGAATATGGCATATCTTGCTCAGCTACACTGCAGACGGGTAAGGGGTGTCACGCTAGTACTATTTGATTATAGATAGTTGAATAAAGTCACTATGAAGAATAAGTATTCTTTGCCCCCATATTGATAACCTATTTAACTAGCTAGCAGGAGCTAGTTATTTCACTAAGATAGACTTAAGGTCCAGATATCACCAATTAAGGATTAAGGAGACGAAAATTCCAAAGACTACTTTTTGGACCAGGTACGAGATTATGAGTTTCTTATGATGGCATTTGAGTTAACCAATTCCCCAACTGCATACATGGATCTCATGAACAAGGTGTTTAGGCCTTATCTGGATCACTTCATGAATGTCTTCATTGATGACATGCTAGTGTATTTCATGTCACACCTTATCCCTTGCAAGACATGACATGTTCCCGTAGCATACCTAATGAATTACCAAATTACATTTACCGATAACCCATTAGTTATGCTACAAGGGATTTTAAACAAATCATAGCTTTTTATCTTATCAATTCTTTTGTGAAAAATTGCATGGGAATAGTTAAATTCAATGTAAACATTCATTGGAAATAATGATAGACTAAATATTAGAAAGGTTACATTTTTATAAGTCTCAAAGTAAAATACAAAATAGTTACAAACTCAAAATGTGATAGCAATGCAATGCTTTTAAATACAAAATGCTCAATGTCCGTACATCCATGCATATAGGTACAAAATACATCAAAAGGAAATTACAGGGATATGCCTATGATATATACCCACAATCAAAACCAAAATGATGCTTCCAAGTCTCTCACTCAGTAGCCTTCTCCTTTCCCTTTCTTGCGACAGAATAAATAAGTTATCGCTGAGTATATCACTCAGTGGTGCACAACTAATAACTTTAAAACTTAAAATAAAGTAAAACTTGTCAAGGCATAATAAATCACATCCTTCTTAAGCATGAAAACTTCATAATAGTTCTAAGTCCATAAGAGCCATTTATTAAAATAACATTTTAAAAGAGAAATCACACTTCATAAATCACAATTCACAAAGCATTAGTGTTGCCAACATCAACACACAGTTTAGGCCATGACACAAAATTTCACAATCAGTGCCATGTTGTACACCATGACAAAGCAATCTCAACATCACTAACCGTTATTAATGAGAGAAAGGCTAGCTAGCTAATGAGTACTCATGTAGTCTTACCCCACTAACTATTATTAATGAGAGACATAATCAATATCAATTATCAACCCCAAGTAGCCGTTACTACTAGGGAGTTTCGAAAGGGACTGTCATGCTAACTGTGGTTTCAAAATAGTTTCCAAAAATTTACCGCTCAACAATCACATTTATAAACCAATAAACACATTTAAATTCATCATAATATCCATATAAAGGTGGCAACACCTAAATTTCTCAAATGCATGAGAAAAACTATATTTTAGTCAAAGTAAACTTGTTCAAAGCAAACTCATTCAAGTAAACACATTCCAAATAATTTACAAGTTTAAAAACGAAGAAAAGGTTAGTTGTGCACAAACCTTCAATGCTCTCCTTTCTCTTTACTCACTATTCCTTATCTGTCCCAACCTCTTTCTCTATTGAAAATACACAAATAGAATGTCTCAATACGCATCTCAATTGCTGCTAAGAACTCATTACATGAATGTCTAATGCATCCCAAATTAGCTTTACAAATTTTAGAGAGTTTTGGTTTTGGATAGCTTGGTGCCTCAATCTTTGAACCCAATTTTTAACTAGTTTCGATCATAATTTGGTGAGGTGCTCTTCATGAAAATTGTTCATCTGGGTCTTAACTTTATTTTCCTTTTTGAATCGCCTAATTCAGAGCTATGTAGCTCAAGTTATGACCAAAACACGGTTACTGTTTATGTACTATTAACCCTGCAGTTTCAGTTCTGGCAGATTTAACGATCCAAAATTGTTCAGCAATTTGATCAAGTTAAGTCCATAATTTGATCTAATGTTCTTCATAAAAGATGTTTTACTATGTCTTAGGTTTTCATCGGTTCAAGAATCGCCTAAATTGAAGTTTTTCTGAAGAGAGTTATGGCCATGCAAAATTTACTATCCATGTGCCTAATTCTGTAGGTTCCAGAATTTTGTCTCCAAGTTAAAGCAAGTTTTAGGCAATTTCTGAGCAGTTTCTCGGTTAAGTCTCTTCATGAAAATTCTAGCCCTATGTCTTAAGTTTCATTTCCAATTGGTTTCACACCAATTGCAGTTGTGTAGCTCAATTTATGGGCAGTCAAACACACTGAACTCAGTGTGCAAATTCTGCCCTAGGTTCAAATTTTCATTTCTTCAATTATTCCCACTAACCAACCTCAATTCACATTTAATTCACCCAAAATGACTATAATTTAGCATTGACATATCAATGGCACTTCCTAGCGCAAACCCCACAATTTTCAAACACCAAAGTTTGCAATTTTCCCTAATCCTATCATTTCGTTACTTCCATTCATCAACCCAATGTCAATTCAAACTAAATAAACCTCAAATGATCATAATTTAACACTACACATCCCAATTTCACTCTCTAGCACCAAAGCTCCAATTTTCCCATGAACTCTAATCTCCCATAATTAAATTTATACACATTTCATGCAATTTCTTTACCTCAATTATGTATACTACTTCAACTAAGCTTAATCTCATAATCAATTTCATTCAAAGACATCAAACCCTAACTTTTCTCCAATTTAGCCAAAACCCTAGTTTAGATTCCATACATGTTTATTTCATTTTCTTATGAAATTTCATCATAATCTAACTTAATTTAAGGTTTGTATAACTAAATGAGCATTAAAGAACTTACCTCTTGATGACTTCCTTTCAACTCCCCAAATCTTCAATTTTCTTCTAATCTCTTATTTCCCCTTGCTTTTAATCTTTCAATCAAAGATCTCTTTGATGTTTACTATAAGTTAGATAGAAAACTCATGAAAGATAAGTAAGGGATTGAGCTTGGAGGATGGGTGTCTATGGAGGAGGAAGAAAGAAGAAAAAAGAAATAACAAAAGAGGGAGAGGGGAGGTGGGGCAGCATGAATGGGAGAGGAAGGGAGGGTTTTGTCTTCTTTTATACCTATTTTATTTCTTTTAATTAACAATTGAATTTAATTATCAAAAGCCCATAAGTCATAATTTTAAATTTTGTCTTAATGAAAATGAAAATTTAAGTTTTCACTTCTTAAATTTTCACTTACACATTTTTACTTGAATTTTTTCTCAAAAATTTATTCATAATTCAATTTATTATTTTCATTTACTTAAATTGACATTTTGGTCAAAAATCAACTCTTAAAGTGAATTGACCAAAATGCCCCTTATCGGGTCATAATCCCTCTTTTACAATATACCCGGTGAGTTCTTATATTTTTGGGTCACTTGAATTTTTTTTATGTCTATCTCAATTAATTTTCTATTTATTTTTGGTCCTCAAGGTGTTTTTGAATAGTACTAGTCACGGACCAAAAATTGTACTATTCATAACTCGGAGGTTCGGGGTGTTACATTTTAGAAGTTCTAAAGAGTATACACAGCATCTAAGAATGGTTCTTTAGACATTGAGCGAGCATCAATTGTATGTTAAGTTCTCTAATTGTAAGTTCTTGCTAAAAAATATATCCTTCTTGGGACGTGTAGTGTCTGAGATTGGAATAGAATTAGATCCCAAGAAGGTGGAAGCAGTAACAGATTGGCAGAGGCTAACTACAGTGACTGAGATCAAGAGTTTCCTAGGTTTGGCTGGCTATTATGGGAGATTTGTACTTGATTTCTCCAAGATAGCTGCTCTAATGACTAATTTAAATCAAAAGAATAAGAAGTTTGATTGGAGTGATGAATGTGAGGAGAGCTTTTAGAAGCTTAAGGAGTGTTTGATTTCACCACCATTGATGGCTCTGCCTACGGGCAATGAAGATTTCACAGTTTACTGCGATGCCTTTGAAGTGGGTTTGGGATGTGTTCTTAAGCAAAATGGCAGAGTAATAGCTTATGCTTTGAGACAGTTAAAGAAGTATGAAGTTAATTATCCCACTCATGACTTAGAGTGTAACACCCCCATAATAAGTAGTTTCGTACAGTTTGCTGTTCCGGGGGTGTCTGTTCGGACAGCTAGGATGTCGGAAACTACATTTAAATGATATTGAGAAGACATAAAATGATGAAATATAAGGTAAGAAAATACAAAAAAAATTAAGAGAAAATAAAAGAGATGAAGTGCAATTAGGTTAAACGAGCTAGAAACCGTAGCGATGGGTGACCGCACCGGGAAGTTACGGTGAGGACCGTTGATTAGCCCTGGATTGCAGGGAACCCTGGGAAATATTTTCAGGACCTAATTAAAGGTCTACTAAGATGTAATTGACATTTAAAATATCAAAGAAAAATTAGTAAGTCAGTACAAATGAAAATGAAAATTTAAGAAATCGGCGGGACAATGATTAAATCGGTGTTACCGAAAAATTAGAAATGCAACCCAAAAAGGGGCATTTTGGTTATTTGACACCTAGAGTGGACTTTTGACCTAAATGTCCATTAAAAATAAGTAATATTTAATTTTGAAAACCCCCATGAAAAATGAAATTAGTGTATAATGTAATTAAGGAAATTAGAGGGGGGTATAATTAGAATTATTAAAAGTGGAATCATTAACTTAATTGATTAAAGATTAGTGGATGATTAGTGGCCATATAAATAGATAGTGGACAAACAATTCCACTAAGTCTTTCTTCTTCTTCTTCTTCATTCTTCACCAATCGAAACCAAGCTCTCAAATTTTCTCCCATGGCCGCCCCCATCTTCCACCTCCATGATCAAGCTTTGTTCTTCCTAAATTCCTTCACTAAAGTTGGACTACACATCTTAGGCAGCATATTGGGAGCAAAAAGGGAAGGATTTGAAGAAGTTTTAGCAAGCTTCAAAATAGGTGAATGCTCATTTCCTCTCCCTTCCTTCATTAATGTTAGTTTTAGTGTTGAAATGTGTTAAATGGTGAAGAAATTTGAAGGAATTGATGAGGAATTGATAAGTTTGCAATTCGAAAGCCATGGATATTGAAGAAGTTTGAGTTGTTGTTACATGAAATTGATGGGTAATGAAGTTAATTAGGCCAATTACATGTATTAGTATTTTAATGTTATGTGTATGCTTGAATTGGGTATTTGAAGTGAGGTTGTGAATTGAATATAGAAATTGGAAACATATGTACAAATGGGCAGCTTTGATGTCTATGAGAGAGCTTTAATTTCATGTGTGTTAATGTTGATTATGAGTTAATGGAATGTACATTAGTGGTTTTGATCAATTGATTAGGGTTTGAAGATTTGTATAAGTGTTTGATATTAATTTCATTGAATTAAGTGTGATGGATATTTACTTGAATTGAATTGTTATTGGACATTTGATTTGATCAACTGAGTGTTGCTGGATATTGAACAATTGAGTTGTTGTTGGACAATTGACCCAAATGCAATGTGAATGATGTCCATTAAAAGTGCCAATTTTCAACGCAAAGTATGGTTAGTAAGGGCAGTATGCATTTTAAGCCATAATTGAATTTGTATGACCCCAAGTGGTATGAGGCCAATTGAAGGTAAAATTAGACATATAATGAACCAATTATCATGTAGAAAACTTGCCAAAATTCTGTCTAGAAACTGACCTTAAAATTTACCTAATTCAGAATTACAACTTTGCAAACCCAGATTTTTTACCATATGCATAGTAATCAGTCTTTTGGCCATAACTCACTCAAAACAGGTCAAAATGACCTGAAATTTATATCAATGGAACGTTTAGACATAGGGCTACAACTTTGGTTAAGACCACCAAGCCCAGAAATTTCATTAAGCAAGTCAAAATGATTGCCCAAGTTGGGTTACAAAAACTGGCCGAATTGACTTTGACCTAAAAATGACCTAATTGTGCAATGTAAGTGCAACTTGACCAGCCATAGTAAAATGACCATAATTTGGTCCATAGAACTCCAAATGATATGAGATCAGTGGCAAAATTTCAATAAGACATAGAGCTACATTATTAGTAATTTGACTAAAACCCAAAAATAAAGGAAAATAGGTCAATTAGCTAGGTCAAGGCAGCATAACAAATCTGAAAAAATGAAATAAAATGCAAGGTCTAGAAAATGCCATTTTAAGCCTATGTAAGGATACAATTAAATAAATTGTTGGAATTATTATGAGATGTGATACTGAAACACTGTAAATTGTGTGTTTCAGTTGAAAAGGACATTGAGAAGCATAAGGAACATTGAGTCAAGGCCTAGAGGCGACTCAAATCAGGTTTGTGCACAATAACTCTAAATTATTGTTTTCACCTTGAAAACTTGATTTATTCCGTATTGTAAATGTATTGTGTTAATTATGAATTCCGAGAACTATTGTGTTGCCACTTGGTGCCTGTAAATTGGACTTTGGAAATTGATTGGATTTTTCATGCAATATTTGAATAAATTATTTTAAATTGATTTCAGATTCACACTTAGCATGACAGTACCACATTATTCCTCCTCCATGTATGGGGTTGAGATTGACTATTTTCCTCCTTCTCTGGCTTACCAGTTGAGGTCGAGATCGAATGAGTACTCATTAGCTAGCTAGCCACCTCCCTCATTGATTTCGATTAGTGAAGTTGTAGATCGCATTGTCATGGTGTACAATACGGCGTTGTTCGAAAATTTTGTGTCATGACCTAAGATGTGTATGGATTGGCAACATTGTGTTTATTACATTATTTGACAAAATTGTATTATAAATGTGATTTGAAAATTGTGAAATATGAGTGTGAAATGTTTGAATTATGATTTATCAGTGAATATTTTATATTCAGCATTTTAAATTTTATTGTGCACCACTGAATAAATTATACTCAGCGAAGCTTATTTTGTGATCGCAGATAAAGGAAAGGAGAAAGCAGCAGAGTGAGCTGCTATTGAGATAGAGGACTCCACTAAATTTTGTACGGGTATTATTCTATACCCATTGTATTTATTTTGATGTAAATATTGTAGTGTCACATGTATTAATGTAAAATTAAGTAGTTGTACAGTAAATTTATAATAGTATTATTTTTGGATTTTATGTTTGTAAATTTAACTTGTGTATGTAATTTAAGTATTTTAATGCAACAAGTATAAGTTTTTGATTCCCACCAAAAATGCTTACCACCTTCAAAAAGAAATAAAATTGTTTTAAAATCCCTTGTAGTGTATTTAATGGATTATCGATAGGCGAAGTTCGGTAATTCATTAGGTATACTACGGGATCATGTTATGCCTTACAGAGGGGTAAGGTGTGACATGTTTTAGTAGTATCAAAGCATGGTTTTCAACTGAGTTTTGATTGTGAATTTGATTATTTCTTTTAATAAGTACAACTGCTTAAGTGTCCTAAGTTGATACATATGACATATATTTACATCATGAATGTGAACTAACGGATGTCAGCCTACTTGTGTTTGTTATTAAGGAGTAGAAAATTGTTGAAATCAAAATGGAAAAAGGAGATCATTCCGTGGAATAGTCTGTTGAGGCTGAGGCACACGGGGAAGCCCCAACACTCCAGAATATGAGTGGGTCAGCCACTCAAGCTCCTCAAGTACCGCAGTTTCCTGCTTAGTTTACACAATAGATGGCTACCTTGTTCTAACAAATGGGTGGGAATTTGGCAACACCAGGCCAAACTCAAGCACCAGCAGCACAACCACAGCCCCCAACAAGACAGTATGAGAAATTAATGAAGTTTGGGGCTACAGAATTCAAGGGAACCATGGATCCACTGGAAGCAGAACAATGGTTAGAAAGGATAGAGCGGATGTTCAGGAAGCTACAGTGTGCTGAAGAACTAAAATTTCAATACTCTGTATCACTTATGTAAGGGGATGCCTATGAATGGTGGAAGACCATCCCCTACAGCCTGGTAAAGCCTCCAGTTCTTGCCTGGTCAGATTTTCTGAGGGAGTTTCGACAGAAGTGGGTCCCTGATGCTTATGTGGATATGAAATTATAAGAATTCCTGAGTTTGAAATAAGGGAATAGAATCATAGCAGAGTATGAGAGAAATTTCTCTCGATTGAGCCACTATGCTGGAAGCCTAGTTTCCACCCCTAGAGATAGGTGTAAGCAGTTTGAGGCCGGATTAAGGCCTAATCTAAAAATGCAAGTTGTGGGCTTTCGATATCATAATTTCTCTAAGTTGATCTCACAGGCCCTGAAACTGAAAAGGATAGAACTAGAAGGGGCCATTAAGAAGGGTACATAAGGGAAAAAGAAGACTGAAAAGGCTACTGGTCAAGCACCTGAAAGTGGTTCAGGAAAGAAGAAGAATTTTGGGGGATCCAGCTCCCGTAAAGCTGGCATAGGCAGATTTTCTAGCCAGAGACCACCCCGATCTGGTCAACAAACCCAAAAGACCCAGCAAACACCCAGAGGGGCATTATTGGTCTGTCAATGTGAGACTTGTGACAGAATACATGGTGCAGTATGCTTTAAATCCATAGGCGCATGTTTCAATTGTGGAGGGACCGAACATTTTGCAAAAGATTGTACCAATCCACGCCGTTCTGGACCATCTACCACATTAAAGGGATTAGCCCAAGCCTCTACACCGAAGGGTTCACAGCCAGCTAGCAAAGGTAGAGGCAGAGGCAGAGGTAAAGGTAGTACCCCAGGAAGTCAGAGCACAGTAAATTAGCCTGAGCAAGCTCTAGCCAGAGTTTACACAATGAGACAGCGAGAAGAGGCTGAGACTTCAAACATAGTTGCTGGTACCTTCTCAACTTTTAATCAAGATGTGTTTGTGTTGTTTGATCTGGGTTCTACCCACTCGTATGTCAGTGCTAGCATTGTTGATTATCTGGCTGTTCCTTGTGTAAAAATGGATTTTGAGATGCTAGTAACAAGTCCGCTTGGATAAGAGGTTAGGTTCAACAGAATGTATAGGGATTGTCCTTTGGTGATCCAAGGACATACCTTTTTATCTGATTTGATGGAAATGCCCTTCAAAGATTATGATATCATCTTAGGCATGGATTGGTTAGCCAGGCATCACGCCATGATTGACTATAGACTGTAGATTGAAGACAGTCACTTTTGGTCAACCTCAGTATAGTGATGTGGTAATACATGGGGAGAGACAGTTATTCCCATCAAACATTATTTCGGCTGCACTAGCTAGGAAAATGATCAAAAAGGGGTTTGAAGCTTATCTAGCTCATGTGATAGACACCCAAGTAGGGAGTCCAACATTGAGAGATATCCCTATAGTATGTGATTTTCTGGATGTGTTTCCTAATGAGTTGCCAGGATTACCTTCAGAAAGGGAGGTGCAGTTTGAAATAGATGTTATGCCTGGTGTGGATCCAATTTCCATTACTCTGTACAGAATGGCACCTACTGAATTAAAGGAGTTGAAGGTGCAGTTGCAAGAGTTGCTAGAAAAGGGCTTCATCCGCCTTAGTGTGTCACCTTGGGGAGTGCCAATGTTGTTTGTTAAGAAGAAAGATGGCACTCTCGGTTTGTGTATTGACTACCGGTAGTTGAATAAGGTGACAATAAAGAACAGATACCCACTACCCCACATAAATGACTTGTTTGATGTCACACCCTACCCCTTAGTAAGATGTAACATGATCCTAAAGTACATCTAATGAATTATCGTACTTCGCCTACCGGTAACCCATTAAATATACTACAAGGGATTTTAAAACAATTTTCTTACTTTTCGAATTTGACGAGCACTTTTGGTAGGAATTAAAAACTTTTACTTGAAGTTTAAAGACTAATTAAAATTTTTGTACATTTTTTTTGTTATGCAAATTTTGAAAAATTTTCGGCAGAGTGCCATCTAATTTTAGGTAAAACAGTTATTTAAAACCTTAAAAGAAACACACTGCCAATATTTTCTCAATCACAACTTCAATACAAATCAATTTCATCTCAATCCCATACAATATGCTCAATACAAAATCAACTGCAATTGGAACATCTCATTTCCGAAAAGGAAATAATTTATCATTCATAAAATACAAAAGAGTTATTTACATTAATTACAAAACTTAGAAATAAATTTAACTATTACAATAATTTGCATTTTAATTACATACCCAAAATAATTTTACAAGAGTTTTTGTATAACTGCTCAAATAATTTACACACATATATTTACATGCATAATCAAGATCTAATAGACAAGGGTATAACTAAATACCCATGCAAAAACCTCAGTGTAGTCCCAACAATCGGCAGCTCACTCTGCTACCTTTTTCCTTGTCTCTATCTGCGACAGCAAAGAAAGATATCGCTGAGTATAAAAATACTCAGTGGTGCATAATAAAATATAAAATACACAATATAAAACATTTGTTATTAATTCACAGTTCAAATATTTCACAATCACATTTCAATTTTCAAATCACATTTATCACAAATCACAATTTGAATATTTCACAATTTTCAAAGCTTAATTTAATACAATTTGATCAAACAATTTAATAAACATAGTGTTGCCAATTACTAACACAACTTAGGCCATGACACAAAATTTCCAAACATGCCTTGTGTACATCACGACAAGGCAAACTCATCTCACTAATCGAAATCAATGAGAGAGGTGGCTAGCTAGCTAATGAGTACTCATCCAAACTCACCCCTCAGACAGGGAAGCCAGAGAGGGAGGGAAGTGATCAAATATCAAACTCAACCCCACAAGTGGAGGAGGAACATATTAATATTGCCATGCCAAGTGTGAATCAAAAACAATTTAAATCAAGTTATTCAAATATTTCATGCAAAACATAATCAATTTCCAAAGTCAATTTTCCATTCACAAAGTGGCAACACAGTAGTTATCGAAACCCTTAATTAACACAATGCATACTAATCAAGTTTTCAATAGGAAAACGATAATTTAAAGTTATTGTGCACAAATCTCTTTTGTCGACTCAACTTACTCAAACTTTCGTTTCTCCTTCAAAGATCCCTTTCCAACTAAAACACATAAATTTAATGTGCTTCAGCAATCCATTCAATCCATTTCTAATAACTAATTCCAAGAATTTTACTTTTACAGTCTTATCCTACCCAATACAGTTCTTAAATTTGATCCTTTACATTTTTGTGTGTAGTGGTACTATTCATGGCACTATTTAAGTCAAAATGTTGACTTTTCTATACCTAATAGGTTTATTAGTTCTAATTGTACTCATATACCACATTTTGGGTGTCAATTTTGTTGGCATTGATTGCCAACTCAATTTCTAAGTCTCCTAAGAGAAATTATAATTTTTCAGTTTTGGTCCCTTGTATTCTACTGTTTCATTGGTCTAGTTACTGTGAAAATTTGGCTAAGTGTCCTTCGTCAAAGTTGTTCCTTATTGTCTTAACTTTATTTCTCTTTTTGAATCACTCCATTTGGTGTTTTGTAGCCCCTAGTTATGGCCATTTGAACATGGCTGGCCAGACTTGGTCTTATCCAGAATTCTAGGCAAATTCTTGATTTTGGCAATTTTTATGGGTTGACTGCAAGTGGTTTTTCAAACAGGTTATGATCAAAATTTGGGTTTGTTTTCTTCATAAAAGTTGTAGGACTATGTCTCATATTTCTATTAGTATAAAATTCAAGTCATTTGGGCCTTCCTAGACCAAGTTATGGTCATTTATGTAACTACTGTTCATTTGGTCATTTTTGTACAGGGCAGTGTACCTAATTCTGGATTTGGCCTAATTGTTCACTAAGTTATGGTCACTTTCTAGACATGATTTCTAAATGCAAAATGTGCCATTTTGTGTCTAGTTTCATTCCCAATTGGCCTCACATAAATTGGGTTGGAAAATTTTCAGTTTTGGTCCCTGAAAGGGACCTAGGTTAAGCTGCCTGCAGATTGACCTTCACCAATCCAAATTGGAACTTAGTTCCAACAATTCATACATACCACAAATGGTCACATTTGACCATTTCTCAACTCAAGTAAGGTCAACTGCATCATTTGACCAATTTTCAAATTTTTCTTTAATTTTTCACATGCTCAAAACCTTAACTACACAAAGTTTAATCTAATGCATTTCAAAGTGTACATACATGATCTACACACCTAATTCACCTCAAATAACCATTCAAAACCATCAAACTCATTCTTATCAAACCCTAACCCTAGCTGAATGAATTTCATGTTTGGTCCCTTAACAATTATTTTCTTTTGATTTTAAGTTAAGATCTAAACTACTTACACTAAAAACATAAGTATTAAACAATAAATTTTCAATTCAAACCACTAACCTTAACTTTGAAGTTCAACTATTCAATTTCTTTCTTTTTTTCTTTTCTTTCCTTCCCTTAAAGCTTTCTCAAATTGAACTAACAAGTTTTTATGGTTTAATTTAGGGTCAAAGTAGGGTTAAGTGGTTGGAAGAAAGCTTAAACTCAAGCTTCAATGGTGGTTTTTCAATGGTGAGAAAGAGAGAGGAAGGTGGGGCGGCACACTTGAAAAAAGAAGAAGAAGAATGGCTTAATTTCTCAATTTTATGTATTTTATGTTTTATTTAATAAGAATTGACTTGGTCAATTATGTAGGGAAAAATCAAAAATTAGTTTTGACATCATGATGATGTCATCCAATGATGTAATAACACTTTTTCCTTTTTTTTTCATTTATTTTCCATTAGTTCTTTAATTTAATTCCCAATTCCTAAATTTTCTTTTCTCCCATTTTATTGGACAGTTAGGTCAGGAGTCAACTCTAGGGTTGAATTAATCAAATTGCCCCTCGTTGGTTCAATCCAGTTTGTAAGTTATTTGATATTTCTTATGGAACCCTGACATAATTATTTGACCTGCTTAACAACTCTTTTTCTTGATTTTCTCTTTTCCACTATGTTTGCAATAGTCCTAAGGACCGCGGCGTCACATTTTCCATTTTGAAATTTGAGATAAGACTGACCTCGCAGTCATTTCCCGAGAAGGTCACCCATCGTTGTGACTCCCAGCTCATTTAACTTTTTATGCTTTGTTTTTCTTCTTTATGCTTAACTATTTGGCAATTACTAATTATTTTCATTCAGGGTTTATCTAATTTTCTTAGATGTGATTCTAATCCCCTTAATTGTCCGGACCGATACCGGTCATCGGAACAGTAAAATTTACCAGGTTATGCAAATAGGGGTATTACAATTCTCTCCCCCCTTAAAATAAATTTCATCCTCGAAATTGTGTCCACTATCTATCCTCAAATAGTCATACGTGTTGTTTTCTCATGTTTTTCTCACATTTCTACGAGTCCATAGCACTTTAGCTAATACTATTTACTCATCGATTACTCAGCTCGTGTGCCAAGTGTCTTATGAACTTCTGTCATAAGTTAGATTCAAATTCATTTCAATTTTAGAGGTAAGCAAATCTGTGTGCTAGTGGATCCACTTTTTCTAGGACCTCGTATGATCCTAAGGGTGAGAACTTAGTTTTACTCTTTTCTTATCAAATCTCTTGATCATTTGATGCAACCTTCAGTTTAGTTTGGAATATTTAAATCTTTTCTTGTTGTTGTTTTAGCAATTATTTTTCTTTGTAGTCTTTCTTTTTTTTTTAAATGACCTTGTTGGTCATATATAAACTGTTTATCTCTTTATTGTCCATATGTCCATAACCATTATCTTACCATCTCCATTTATGACCAAGGCCTATGTGCCATTTTGCACTATCTTGTTTGCTTTTGTTTAACTTATTTCTTTCTTGATAACATAGTTCGAGATATCGTTACGCATCTAAAGTAGGTTGTTTACCCTGGTGGCAATTCCTCATCTAGTGTTTTTCTCATTTCTTACTGTTTTATTTGTTTCTTTTTTTTTTTATTCCACAACTTAACTTTAATTATTTTATTCCTCAATCTTATCTTCTTCCTTAACTTGACTGCCGAGTCATGATTTAGCACCTCTTATCATCCTTAACAAATCTGCTATACTTCAATATTACTTTGATTTGGTCCTCTGACCATTCTAGTCAACACTTTAACTAATATTCATAACATCTCTTTATTACATTTGCACCAACTATTCTAAATTTTACTTCTATATTTTCTTTTATCTATCGATATCCTATAGCTTATTTTTCACTGGTTTGCGATCACTACCCTCTTTTTTTATTGAAACCATAAACAATTTTTTTAACCTTAAGAAGGGAGTCTACCGGACTCTCCTTTTTCCCATGCTATTCAAAAGTTTCGCATTGATCCTAATCTAATCCTTATGATCCGCACAATAAAATTGTGCTCTTCCTAAAGAATACCTAACCAACTAGTTCCTATCGAATTACTATTATCAGTAGAACATCATTTCTTAACTGTTTTATAAGTTATAATTATCATCCATAGCATCCTGTCTCTTCTTGGGGAACAAAATCATATTTTGTGTCTTACTGCTACACAAATAAAATATTGTTCCTTACTAAACTTTGAGCAAAAGATCCATTGCAATACCAGAACAACTATAAACCCCATATCAGATACTAGATGACTTAGCCCTATAGGTGTTATTTTTAAATTTTGACCATACTAAAATCTCTAGTCCCATAACAATTCCTGATGTACTGTAATTCGTGCTAGGGTAACAGAGTCATTAACTCTCACAACCTTGCAACCATGATCTTTTGATATTCTAATTATAGAGTTTTAAATCTCAAATTAAGATTTTCAAACTCAGTTCTAGTAATAAAACTCTATTCTCGTATATTTGTACCAGAGCGAAAGCCATTTATAACTATTCTTATCCTTGTGTACTATTGGGTAGTACGTAGCTCTACACAATAAATCCCAAGTCAAGATCAGAATCAAACTTACAAAGATAAACATTAAGAATATTGCATAGTTACTACGATACATTCCAATAGATCAAACTTTCCTACATTTTATTCTTTTCGAATTCACTAATATCCAAAACTTATTCTAATTACCATATCCATTGACAATTACTAGCAGTAACATCTTTGCCGACGGGTTCTCGATTGCTTCTACCCTAAAGATCCGCCTCTATCATTTCCATAAATTCAGGGTTCCTCAAATTCTTTTCTTTTCCCCAGTTGCCTATTCGAGTCCTAACCCCAATTGCTTCTACCTTGTCACACCTTACCCCTCTGTAAGGCATAACATGATCTCGTAGAATACCTAATGGACTACCGAACTTCACCTACCGATAACTCATTAAGTACCCTACAAGGGATTTTAAAACAATTTTCTTGCTTTATAAGTGGTGAGCATTTTTTTAATAAGTATTAAAACATTTAATTAGAGTTTGAAAACTAGTTAAGATTTTTATCCCATTTTATTTTTTCACAAATTTTATAAAAATTTCGGCAGAGTGCCGTTTGTATTAGGAGAAAACAGTTCTTCAAATACCTGTAAAAAGCACTTCCAAAGATTTGTTTCAACAACTTCATCAATTTCACAACCATCCCAACCAATTTCAATATCATTTCTCAATTTTCAAAATTCAACAATCATCAAAATACTACCAATTAATTTCATTCAAATTAAAACAAAATATTTCCATTCATATTGCAATAAAGATAAAACAATTTAGATACGTCATTCTAAATATTTACATTAGGAAAAATCCAAACCAAAATTTATTACAAGCTTTATACAACTGCTCATGACCATTTTCTAAATGTACATACATTTACATACATCCAAAATAATTATTACAATCAGGGTATAAAATATACCCGATAAAACTTTAGAGTAAGTAGCTCCTCAATCCTCAGCAGCTCACTCTGCTGCTCCTCTAGCCTCTATTTTTGCGACAGCAATAACAGCCATCGCTGAGTACTAGGACTCAGGGGTGCACAATATACTAAAATAATCTTTATGCGAAATTTAAATCATATTTATTCAAAATTAAATTGAACATGAGCAATACATTCAAAACATGACTTATAAAATTTTAATCTAAACAATTTCATTTCGAAAGTCTCAAAACAAATTTCACAAAAACACACAGTTATATCATGCCATTCGAAACAAATATCATCTCAATAGCCAGAGGCTAAGGAGAAGTCACATCACAAGGCTAGCTAGCTCAAATATATGGGAACCCATTCTTTTTCTTCTTCTACTGGCACACACCAGAGCAGGAATCAAAATTCAAAACTGATTTCCCCCACTAGTCATGCTAGTGAGGTGTTCAAATATATAGTCATGACACTGTGGTTTCAAAACTTATCTTAACAATTTATTAAACATTTATTGCCATTTCAAACATACACAAATAAACTTTCAACAATTCAAAGAAAAAGCATAATACACATTTCATGCATTTTGTAAATGAATTTTAAAGCATATTGATGTTGTGCACAAACCTTAAGCGAGTCGCCTCTTAACCTTGACTCGATCCCTCGGGTTCTTTCCCGGTATTCTTTTCCACTGAAACACACAGTTTCACAGTGTTTCAGTATCATAACTCATTATAAATCCAAAAATAAATTCAAATTCACTTATACCTAGCTTTAATATGCTAAACTTGGCGTTCTTTAAATTTTGTATTTTGGGGTTACTATTCACGATACTATTCAAGTCAATTTGTTGACTTTCTAAGGCTTAATAGGTATGGGAATTCCAACTTCACCCACATAACACATTTTGGTTACCTAATTTGTTGGTTTTGGTTGTTTTCTCAAAACTTAAGTCTTTTAGGCAAAATTTCAAATTTTCAGTTTTGGTGTTTTATGTTGCACTGTTCTATTGGTCATGTTGCTGTTAGAATTTGGCTAAGTTTTCTTCATAGAAATTGTTCCTTATTGTCTTAAATTTATTCTTCTTTTTGAATCACTCCATTTGGAGTTTTGTAGCTCAAGTTATAGCCATTTGAATCATGGCTGCCGGATTGGACTTACCCAGATTTCTGGGCAACTTTCTGGGTTCTGGCAGTTTTAAGTCACCAACTTTGGGTGGCCAAATGACTTAGTTAAGGGCATAATTTTGGTTTATGTTCTGCATGAAAGTTTTAGGTCTATATCTCAGCTTTCTACTGGTAAAAGTTCAGGTCATTTAGACCTGCCTAGCCCAACTTATGGCCAAATGAACAAACACTGTTCATTTGGTTATTTTTGTACAGGTTAGATTGCCTAATCCGGATTTGGTCAATTTGTTCACTAGGTTTTGGTCACTTTTTGGGCATGATTCCTAAATGAAAAATGTGTCATTTTGTGTCTAGTTTCATTCCCAATTGGCCTCACACCAATTAGTCTTGTAAATTTTCGATTTTGGTCTCTGAAAGGGACCTTGGTCATGCTGCCTGCATACTGTCCACATCTAATCTGAATCTAAACCTAATTCTAACACTTCCAACATACCTCAATTGGTCACAAATGACCATTTCTCAACTCCAACAAGGTCAAACACATCATTTAACAATTTCTCACATTTTTGTCTTCCAAACCCTAGGTGCCAAAACCCTAACTACACTAATTATTACATTTAACTAAATCAAAGCATATCAACATCACTTCCACACTCATACAAGTTTATCTACACAATTATTTCAAGCAAATTCATACATTACTATGGCGAACCCTAACTGATCGAATTTACTTCTAGTCCTCCAGACTTGCTTTCATTTCATTTTAATCATATTTCTAAGTTCTTTATGCTATATATACATTAATTAAACTAAAAATTTGAAGTTGAATCACTAACCTTGAATGCAGAATTTTAATCTTCCTTTCCTTCAATTTTTTTCTTCTTTCTTTCCCTTGGACCTTCTTTTCGAGTTGCCCAAACAAGTTTTATCTATGGTAGATAACTTTTCTATGGTGGAATTTTCAGTTCTTCAAGCTCAAACAATGAGCTTCAATGGAGTTTTGTGGAAAGGGAGAGTTGAGAGAGGGAGGATGGCAACTTTGAAGAAGATGGACCTTTTTGTTTTTTTTTTTTCTTTTCTTTTTATGAATTATCCTTTAGGAAGACCATAAATTAAATTAATTAAATTTTAATTATAATATTTATTGCATCATGCATGATGTCATGCATGATGTCATCACTTTTCACTTTTCCCTTTTTCTTTTTTTTTTTCTATTTATTTTTCCATTAGTTCTTTAATTTAATTTCCAATTTCGAAATTTTCTTTTCTCCGATTTTATTTGATAGTCAGGTTAGGAGTCAGCTTTAGGGGTTAATTGACCAAATTGGCCCTCGCTGGTTCAACCCGGTTTGCAAAAAATTCAATATTTCTTCTGGATCCCTGACCTAATTATTTGATCGGCTTAACATTTCTTTTTTGTGATTTTCGCTTTTCCACTGTGTTCGCAATAGTCTTAAGGACAGCGGCGTCACATTTTATGGTTTGAAATTTGAGTTTAAATTGACTTCGCAATCCTTCTCAAGAAGGTCACCCATCGTTGTGACTCTCGGCTCATTTAACTTCTTATGTTCTGTTTTTCTTATTTATACTTAACTAATTGACAATTACTAATTATTTGTATTCAGAGCTTATCTAGTTGTCTTAGATGTGGTTCTAATCCCCTTAATTATCCGGACCGACATCGGTCACCGGAATAGTGAAATATACCAAGTTATGTAAATAGGGGTGTTACAATTCTCCCCCCCCCCCCCCTTAAAATAAATTTCATCTCGAAATTTTACCTGGTAATCAGTCTCTAAACAGCTGTGGGTGCTGTCTCCTCATGTCCTCCTCTCATTCCCAAGTAACTTCTTGGCCCGAATGATGGTTCCACAGCACTTTTACCAGCGGTATCTACTTATTCCGTAGCTGCTTCACCTCATAAGCCAGAATCTCTATGGGTTCTTCCTCATATGTGAGGTCTGGATTCACCTCAGTCTCTTCTACTGGTAGTACATGAGATGGGTCAGATCTATACCTTCTCAACATAGATACATGGAATACATTATGTATCTTTTCCAACTCTGGAGGTAGTGCCAAACGATATGCCAAAGGACCCACTCTTTCCAGAACCTCATATGTCCCAATGAAACGAGGACTCAGTTTCCCCTTTTTGCCGAATCTCATAATTCTCTTCCAAGGGGAAACCTTGAGGAATACTTTCTCACCCACGGCATACTCAATATCTCTTCTCTTCAAATCAATATAGGACTTCTGACGGTCTGATGCAGTCTTAAGTCAATCTCTGATCAACCTGATCTTCTCCTCAGTTTGCTGAATAATTTCGGGTCCAATCATCTTCCTTTCACCCACGTCATCTCAACACAATGGGGATCTACATTTTCTGCCATATAAGGCTTCATATGGAGGCATCCCAATGCTTGATTGGTAGCTGTTGTTGTAAGCAAACTCAATCAAAGGCAAGTGTGTGTCCCAATTACCCTCAAACTCAATCACACAAGCCCATAGCATGTCCTCCAAGATCTGAATTACCCTCTCGCATCGCCATCCATGCGTGGGGGAATGTCATCTTGAAGTTCAATCTAGTTCCTAGGGCTCTCTGAAGACCACCCCAGAATCTAGAAGTGAACCTAGAATCTCTATCTGATACAATAGATACTGGTACCTCATGCAGTCTTACTATCTCAATAATGTACAACTTGGCTAATCTTTCTAGATTGTAGTCCATCCGGACTGGCAGAAAATGAGCAGACTTGGTCAGTCTGTCAACTATGACCCATACTACATCATGACTCTTCTGTGTCCTCGGAAGTCCCATAACAAAATCCATAGTTATTCTCTCCCATTTCCATTCTGGTACTGGTAGTGGATGTAACAACCCAGCGGGTACTTGATGCTCTGCCTTCACTTGCTGACAAGTTCGGCAATTGGAAACAAACTCTGCCACATCTTTTTTCATACCCATCCACCAGTAATGCTCCTTTAGCCCTCTATACATTTTTGTGCCACCAAGGTGCATGGCAAAAGGAGACTCATGTGCTTCCTTCAAAATAATCTTCCTTAAATCAACATCATTAGGAACACACATTCTACCCTGGTGTAGCAGTAGACCGTCATCTCTATTTGAGAATTCTGGTTTCTTGCCCTGCTGGACTTCTTCCAATAGTTTCTGATACTTCTGATCATTCTGAGCAGCCATTCTGATATGATCAATCAACACTGGCTGTAGATGCCATGCCACTGTTGTCTACCCCTCATCATTAATCTCAAAGCTAGCATGTAATGATCTCAACTCATGTACTATAGACAAAGGAGTAACCCGTAGACTTTTCATAGTCTTGCGACTTAAAGAGTCAGCCATTAAATTAGCTTTCCTTGGCTGATAGTCTATCAGATAATCATAGTCTTTTATCAACTCCAACCATCTCCTCTGTCTCAAATTCAACTCTTTCTGGGTGCCCAAATACTTCAAACTCTTATGATCTATGTAGATGTAGCACTTCTCCCCATACAAATAGTGTCTCCAGATCTTAAGAGCGAACACAATAGCTGCAAGCTCCAAATCATGTGTTGGATAATTCCTCTCATGTGGTTTCAGCTGGCGTGATGCATAGGCAATGACATTTCGATCTTGCATCAATACACAGCCTAACCCATTGTGAGAAGCATCATCAGAATCGTGTATTCTTTACCTGGAGTAGGTAAAGTCAGGACTGGAGCTTCAGTCAAACATTTCTTCAATTCATCAAAACTCTGCTGGTATTTATCCGTCCACTAAAATTTCACATCTTTTCGAAGTAACTTAGTCAATAGAGATGCCAACATAGAAAATCCCTTCACAAAACGACTGTAGTATCTAGCTAAACCGAGAAAACTGCGAATCTCCGTGATATTTTTGGGTGGCCTCCAATTAAGGGCAGCTTCAAGCTTACTTGGATCTACCTTAATGCCCTCTACTGATACTACATGCCCCAAGAAAGATATTTTTTTCAGCCAAAATTCACACTTCGACAATTTGGCGTATAGCTGTTTCTCCCTCAAAGTCTGTAGTATAATCCGCAAATGTCTATCATGCTCTTCTGCACTCCTCGAATAGACCAATATATCATCTATGAATACCACAACAAACTAGTCGAGGTATGGTCTGAAGATAGTATTCATCAGATCCATAAAAACAACCGGAATATTAGTTAACCCGAATGGCATGACCAAGAACTCATAATTCTGAAGGTAGTTTTAGGAATACTCTGCTCTTGTACTTTCAACTGATAATAACCTGATCTCAGGTCAATTTTGGAGAACACAGCTGCACCCCTCAACTGATCAAATGAGTCATTAATGCGGGGCAATGGATATCTATTCTTTATTGTCACCTTATTCAACTGTCGATAATCAAAACATAAGCGGAGAGTGCCATCTTTCTTCTTAACAAACAACACTGGCGCTCCCCAAGGTGACACACTAGGGCGGATAAAGCCCTTGTCAAGTAACTCTTACAACTGCACTTTCAACTCTTTCAATTCTGCAAGTGCCATTCTATATGGTGTTATAGAGATTGGGTCCACACCAGGCATAACATCAATCTCAAACTGCACCTCTCTTTCTGGAGGTAATCCTAGCAATTCATCAGGAAAAACATCCGAAAAGTCACATACTGTAGGGATGTCCCTCAGTGCTGGGCTCCCCACTTGGGTGTCTATCACATGTGCCAAGTATGCCTCACACCCCTTTCTAATCATCCTTCTGGCTAGTGCAACCAAAATGATGTTTAATGGCAGTAAATGCCTCTCCCCATGTATTACCACATCACCGTACAAAGGGAGACCAAAAGTGACTGTCTTCAGTTTACAGTCAATCATGGCGTGATGCCTGGCTAACCAATCCATGCCCAAGATAATATCATAATCTCTGAAGGGCATTTCAATCAAATCTGATAAAAAAAACATGTTCTTGAATCACCAAAGGACAGTCTCTATAGATTCTGTTGACCCGAACCTCTTGTCCTAACGGACTAGTTACTAGCACTTCAAAACCCATTGGACACACGGAACAGCAAGTGAACTGACTATGTTAGCACTAACATAAGAGTGGGTTGAACCCAGATCAAATAACACAAATACTTCTTGATCAGAGATAGAAAATGTACCAGCTACAACATCAAAAGTCTCAGCCTCTTCCCACTGTCTCATGGTGTAGACTCTGGCTGAAGCACTTCCTTGTGCTGACTGACCAACAGTACCCTGACTGCCTGAAGCATTGCCTCTACCTCTGCCTCATCCTCTGCCAACTGGTTGTGAACCTCTGATAGTAGGACTCTGAACAGACCCTTCTGCAGTTGTACGAGCTGGACCGAATCTAGGAGCACTAGTGCAATCTTTAGTAAGATGGCCCTTGCCTCCACAGTTAAAACAGGCTCCTGTTGCCCAATAGCATTCTCCCCCATAAATCTTGCCACAAGTCTTGTAACACCCCTATTTGCATAACTTGATATATTTTACTATTTCGGTGACCGGTGTCGGTCTGGACAATTAAGGGGATTAGAACCACACTTAAGACAACTAAATAAGCCATAAACACAAATAATTAGTAATGTTCAATTAGTTAAGTACGAATAAGAAAAACAGAACATAAGAAGTTAAAAGAGCCGAGAGTCACAGCGATGGGTGACCTTCTCGGGAACGATTACGAAGTCGATTTAAACTCAAATTTCGAACCGTAAAATATGACGCCACGGTCCTTAGGACCATTACGAACACAGTGGAAAAGAGAAAATCATGAAAAAGAACTATTAAGCCAGTCAAATAATTAGGTTAGGGAGCCGGAAGAAATATGGACTTAATTGCAAACCGGGATGAACCGACAAGGGGCAATTTGGTCAATTGACCCCGAGAGCTGACTCCTGACCTAACTGTCAAGTAAAATAAAAGAAAACAAAATTTTGGAATCGAGAATTAAATTAAAGAACTAATAGAAAAAAAAAAAAAGAAGAGAAAATGAAAAAGTAAAAAAGGTGATGATATCATGCTTGACATCATGCATGATGCCATAAAGAATATAATTAATTTATTTACTTATTTAGATTTTTGGGTCTTCCATAAGGACAAAAACAAAACAAATAAAAGAAAAACAAAAACCAAAAGTCTTCTTCTTCCTTTCTCCCTTGCCACCCTCACTCTCCCTCATTTCCCCATGGATATCCTCCATTAAAGCTTGCACTCAAGCTTACAATCCTTCATTAAATCTCAATAGCTTCCATAGAAACTTCATAAAAACTTGTTCTAGTCACTTGGGAAGGAGATTGGTCATCAAAGAAAGAGGAAAAAAGGAAAGCTCAAAGACACCTAACAAGGTTAGTGATTTAAGATGTGAAGTTAGTTTAATTGTTGCATTTTTAGCTTGATTAACTTGTAAATAAACTTAAATTGGAAAGAAAATTTATTAAGGGACCAAACTGAAATTCGGCCAGCATGAAGGAGGAGGGTGATTTGCATGATTTGAATGGTTTAAATGGGTTTAGAAACTTAAATTAGTGAGTGGTTATGATTAAAGACCTTGAAAGTAGCTAAATGCAACAAATGACATGAATTAGGGTTTTGGACATTAGGGTTAGAGACCAAAAATGTGAAAAACTTGTAAATGGTGTCTTTGACCTAATGTGAAGTGAAAAATGGTCATTTGTGACCTAATTAAGTGTGTTAGAAGTGTTTGAATCAAAGCCAAATTCGGATTGGGTATGAAGCATGACCAAAAGTCAACTTTGAAGGACCAAAAATGAAATTTTACAAGTCCAATTGGTATGGGACCAATTGGGACTAAAAATAGGCACTAAATGACACAATTTTCATTTAGGAAGCATACCCAAAAAGTGACCAAAACCTAGTAAACAAACTGACCAAACTTGAAAATCTGCAGTATGAACAGTACACATGAATAGTAATCATGTTTTGGTCATAACTTGAGCTAGGAAGGTCTAAATGACCTGAACTTTTACCAGTGATTAGATGATATATAGACCTAAAACTTTCATGAAGAACACCAACCCAAATTATGCCATTAACCCAATCAAATTAGTGAGCAAAGTTGACTCACTGAATCTGCAAAACTGCAGATTTACCACATGAACAGTAAAGTTTCAATAGCTATAAATCTCCCTAGAAAACTCTGATTTAGGTGATTCTTAAACTGATGGAAACTTAAGACATAGTAGAACATTTCATATGAAGAAAATTAGACCAAATTATGGACTTAACTTGATCAAATTACTGAATGAAGTTGGAGTAATAAATTTGCCAAAAATAAATTCTGTAGCATGAACAGTAAACGTAAATTGCATATAACTTGAGTTAAAAAACTCCAATTGGAGTGATTCAAAAAGGAGAATAAACTTAAGGTAAAAAGGAACATTTTCTATGAAGGAAGTTTTGCCAAATTCCAACAGTAAAATGACCAATGGAACAGTGCAACCAAGACACCAAAAACTGAAAATTTACAATTTTGCCTAAAAGACTTAAGTGTTGAGAAAATGACCAAAACCAACAAGTTTGGTGACCAAAATGTCGTATGTGGGTGAAGTTGGAATTCCCATACCTATTAAACCTTAGAAAGTCAACAATTTGACTTGAATAGTATAGTGAATAGTAACCCGGAACACAAAAATTTTGAGAACATCGAATTTAGCACGTTAGAGCTAGGTAGAAGTGAAGTTTAATTTATTTTTGAATTTATGCTAAGCTATGGTATTGAAACACTGTGAAACTGTGTGTTTCAGCTAAAAAAGACTAAAAAGCTCTGAGAGACTGAGTCAAGGCCTAGAGGCGACTCACGTCAGGTTTGTGCACAATAAACCTTATTTGAGCCTTTTGTCATTGAAAAATTGATTTAGTGTGATTTATGAAAATTTGAAGTTAACTATGAATTGTGTTGCCATCTTGTGAATGAAATTATCACTTTGGAAATTTATTGGATTTCTCACGAATCATTTGAATAAAATGTTTGAAATTGATTTTTGATTCACACTTAGCATGACAGTATCTTATTATTCCTCCTCCATTTATGGGGTGAGATCGGTTGTCTTTCCTCCTCTCTGGTTTACCAGTTGAGATTGTAGATTGGATGAGTACTCATTAGCTAGCTAGCCACCTCCCTCATTGATTTCAATTAGTGAGGTTGTAGATTGCTTTTTCGTGGTGTACAACGCGCCATTGATCGGAAATTTTGTGTCATGGCTTTAAGTGTGTATGAATTGGCAACACTGTGTTTCTTGAATTATTTGACTAAATTGTGTTATTATGAACTTTGATAATTTGTGAAATGTAATTGTGTAGTATTTAAATTGTATTTTGGTAATGAATGATTTATGTATTGTATTTAAAATTTTTATTGTGCACCACTGAGTATTATATACTCAGCGATAGCTTGTTTTGCTGTCGCAGATAAGAGCAAGGAGAAAGCAGCAGAGTGAGCTGCTGTCAATGTTGAAAATTCCATTGATCTTTTTGTATGGGTATTGTTTTATACCCTTGCAGTTCTTTTGATGTAAATATTGTGATGTTGTGTGTATCAATGTAAAGTGAGCAGTTGTATAATAAATTGTAATAATTTTATTTTTGGATTGTATATCTGTAAATTTAAATTGTGCATATAATATTGATGAAATGATATGAAATAGTTTGTTTTGAGAATTTTGAGATGTATTGACTTGAAATTATTTGGTGGTTGGGAGTTGTGAAAAATTTTTGGAAGTGCTTTTTACAGGTTTTTGAAGAACAGTTTTTTTTTTCAAATACAAACGAAACTCTGTCAAAATTTTTATAAAATTTGTGGTAAAAATTAAAATGGACAAAAATTTTTACTAGTTTATAAGCTTTGAATAAATGATTTTACTTCCTACCAAAATGCTCACCACTTCCAAATTGCAAGAAAATAGTTTTAAAATCCCTTGTAGTGTACTTAATGAATTATCGGTAGGTGAAGTTCGGTAGTTCATTAGGTATTCTACGGGAACATGTCATGCCTTACAGAGGGGTAAGGTGTGACATGTTTTAGTGGTATCAGAGCATGGTTTTGCAATGAATTTTGACTATGTATGTGAATATTTCTTTGATAAGTACAACTGCTCAAGTGTCTTTAATTGATACATATGACATATTTACATCATGAATATGCACTAACGGAGGTCAACCTCCTTGTGTTTGATCTCAGGAAGTAGAAAATTTGGGAAAATGGAATGGAAGAAGGAGATCATTCCGTAGAACAGTCTGTTGAGGCTGAGGTTCAAGGGGAAGCCCCAGCACTTCAGAACGTGAGTGGGTCAGCTACTCCAGCTCCTACTCCAGCACCGCAGTTCCCTGCTCAGTTTGCACAGTAGATGGCTGCATTTTTCTAGCAAATGGCAGGAAATGTGCCACCCCAAGCTCAGATGCAAGTACCTGTAGCACAACCACAGCCCTCAGCTCGACAATATGAAAAATTGATGAAATTTGGGGCCACCGAGTTTTAAGGCACTGTGGATCCATTGGAGGCAGAACAGTGGTTGGAAAGAATGGAACGGGTTTTCAGGAAGCTGGAGTGTACAGAAGAGCTAAAGTTCGAGTATTCTGTTTCCTTGTTGCAATGGGATGCGTATGAATGGTGGAAGACCATCCCCCATAGCCTGGTTGAGCCACCCGTGTTAACCTGGTCAGACTTTTTGAGGGAGTTTTGACAGAAGTGGGTCCCCGATGCTTATGTGGATATGAAGTTGCAAGAATTCTTGAGTTTGAAACAAGGGAACAAAACCATAGCAGAGTATGAGAGAGACTTCTCAAGGCTAAGCCACTCTACTGGAAGCTTAGTCTCCACCCCCAGAGACAGATGTAAGAGGTTTGAGTCTGGGTTAAGGCCGAATATGAGAATGCAAGTTGTGGGTTTCCGACATCAGAATTTCGCTGAGTTGATCTCACAGGCCCTGGAACTAGAAAGGATAGAATTAGAAAGGGCAGTGAAGAAGGGTACACAAGAGAAAGAAAAGACTGAAAAGACTACTGGACAAGCATCTGAGAGTGGTTCTGGGAAGAGGAAACAGTTTGGGGGATCCAGCTCCCGTAGATCTGGCAGAGGCAGATTCTCTGGCCAAAGATCACCCCGGTCTGGTCAGCAGACCCAGCAAGCACCCCGAGAAGCTCTATCAGTACGGCAGTATGAAATTTGTGGTAGAACTCACGGTGGGGTTTGTTTCAAGGCCACTGGTGCATGTTTTAACTGTGGAGGAAGTGGACATTTCGCTAAGGATTGTACTAGTCTGCGCCGGTCTGGACCTTCTGCTACATCTGAAGGATCAGCCCAAGTCTCTGCACCTAGAGGATCACAGCCAGCTGGTAGAGGTAGAGGCAGAGGTAGGGGTCCTGGTAACACTCCTGGAAGTCAAAGCACTGTTAACTAGCCAATATCCAGTGGCGCACCAGTCAGAGTGTATACAATGCGTCAGATAGAGGAAGCTGAAACATCAAACGTAGTAGCTGGTATTTTCTCCATCCTTGACCAAGATGTACATGTGTTATTTGATCCTTACTCCACACATTCGTATGTTAGTGCTAGTGTGATGTGTTCTACTGCTATGCAGTGTGTACCAATGGATTATGATGTGCTAGTAACTAGTCCATTAGGCCAGGAGGTCAGGGTAAATAGACTATATAGGGATTGTCCTTTGGTGATCCAAGGACATATTTTTCTGTCTGATTTGATTGAAATGCCCTTTAGAGATTATGACATTATCTTGGGTATGGATTGGTTAGCTAGGCATCATGCGATGATTGACTGTAGACTGAAGATAGTCACTTTTGGTCTTCCTCAGTATGGTGATGTAGTAATACATGGGGAGAGGCAGTTATTGCCTTCAAACAACTGGCCAGAAAAATGATTAGGAAAGGGTGTGAAGCATACTTGGCACATGTGATAGACACCCAAGTGGATAGTCCAGCATTGAGGGACATCCCTACGGTATGTGATTTTCCGGATGTATTTCCTAATGAATTGCCAGGATTACCTCCAGAAAGAGAAGTGCAGTTTGAAATTGATGTTATGCCTGGTGTGGACCCAATCTCCATAACGCCATACAGAATGGCACCAGCAGAACTAAAAGAATTGAAAGTGCAATTGCAAGAATTGCTTCACAAGGGCTTCATCCGCCCTAGTGTGTCACCTTGGGGAGCGTCAGTGTTGTTTGTAAAGAAGAAGGATGGCACTCTCCGGTTATGTATTGACTATCGACAGTTGAATAAGGTGATAATAAAGAATAGATATCCATTGCCCCGTATTGATGACTTGTTTGATCAGTTGAGGGGTGCAGCTGTGTTCTCCAAAATTGACCTGAGATCAGGTTATTATCAGCTGAAAGTACAAGAGCAGAGTATTTCTAAAACTGCCTTTAGAACCCGCTATGGCCATTATGAGTTCTTGGTCATGCCATTCGGGTTAACTAATGCTCCGGCTGCTTTTATGGATCTGATGAACACTATCTTCAGACCATACCTCGACCAGTTTGTGGTGGTATTCATTGATGATATATTGGTCCATTCGAGGAATGCAGAAGAGCATGATAGACATCTGCGGATTGTACTGCAGACTTTGAGAGAGAAACAGCTATATGCCAAATTGTCGAAATGTGAATTTTGGCTGAGAGAAATATCTTTCTTGGGGCATGTAGTATCAGAAGAGGGCATTAAGGTAGATCCAAGTAAGATTGAAGCTATCCTTAATTGGAGGCCGCCTAGAAATATTACAGAGATTCACAGTTTTCTGGGTTTAGCTAGATACTACTGTCGATTTGTGAAGGGATTCTCCATGTTGGCATCTCCATTGACCAAGCTGCTTAGAAAAGATGTAAAATTTCAGTGGACGGACAAATGCCAGCAAAGTTTTGATGAATTAAAAAGATGTTTGACTGAGGCTCCAGTCCTGACTTTACCTACACCGGGTAAAGAATATACAGTTTATAGCAATGCTTCTCACAATGGGTTAGGCTGTGTATTGATGCAAAATCGAAATGTCATTGCCTATGCATCACGCCAGCTGAAACCGCATGAGAGGAATTATCCGACACATGATTTGGAGCTTGCAGCTATAGTGTTTGCTCTTAAGATCTGGAGGCACTATTTGTATGGGGAGAAATGTTACATCTACACAGATCATAAGAGTTTGAAGTATTTGGGCACCCAGAAAGAGTTGAATTTGAGACAGAGGAGATGGTTAGAGTTGATAAAAAACTATGATTGTCTGATAGACTATCAGCCAGGGAAAGCTAATGTGATGGCTGACGCCTTAAGTCACAAGACTATGGCAAGTCTACAGGTTACTCCTTTGTCTTTCTTACACGAGTTAAGATCATTGCATGCCAGCTTAGAGATTAATGATGAGGGACAGACAGCAGTTGCATGGCATGTACAGCCAGTATTGATTGATCAGATTAGAATGGCTGCTCAGAATGATGAAAAGTATCAGAAGCTGTTGGAAGAAGTCAGACAGGGCAAGAAACCAGAGTTTTCAATCAGAGATGATGGTCTACTGCTACACCAGGGCAGAATATGTGTTCCTAATGATGTTGATTTGAGACAGATCATTTTGAAGGAAGCACATGAGTCTCCTTTTTCCATGCACCCTGGTGGTACAAAAATGTATAGAGGGCTAAAGGAGCATTACTGGTGGATGGGCATGAAAAAAGATGTGGCAGAGTTTGTTTCCAAATGCCTAATTTGTCAGCAAGTGAAGGCAGAGCACCAAGTACCAACTGGGTTGTTACATCCACTACCAGTGCCAGAATGGAAATGGGAAAGAATAACAATGGATTTTGTGATGGCACTTCCGAGGACACAGAAGAGTCATGATGCAGTATGGGTCATTGTTGACAGACTGACTAAGTCTGCTCATTTTCTGCCAGTCCGAATGGACTACAGTTTAGACAGATTGGCCAGGTTGTACATCGATGAGATTGTGAGACTTCATGGAGTGCCAGTATCCATTGTATTAGACAGAGATCCTAGGTTCACTTCTAGATTTTGGGGTAGTCTTCAGAGAGCCCTAGGAACTAGATTGAACTTCAGTACTGCATTCCACCCATAGACAGATGGCCAGTTTGAGAGGGTAATTCAGATCTTGGAGAATATGCTACGGGCTTGTATGATTGAGTTTGAGGGCAGTTGGGATACACACTTGCCTTTGATTGAGCTTGCTTACAACAATAGCTACCAATCAAGCATGAGGATGCCTCCATATGAAGCTTTGCATGGCAGCAAATGTAGAACCCCGTTATGTTGGGATGACGTGGGTGAGAGAAAGATGATTGGACCCGAAATTGTTCAGCAAACTGAAGAGAAAATTAGAGTGATTAGAGATCGACTTAAGATTGCATCAGACCGTCAGAAGTCCTACATTGATTTGAAAAGAAGAGATATTGAGTATGCAGTAGATAAGAAAGTTTTCCTCAAAGTTTCTCATTGGAAGAGAATTATGAGATTCGACAGAAAGGGGAAACTGAGTCCTCATTTTATTGGGCCATATGAGGTTTTAGAAAGAGTGGGTCCTTTGGCATATCGTTTGGCACTACCTCCAGAGTTAGAGAAAATACATAATGTCTTCCATGTGTCTATGTTGAGGAGGTACCGATCAGACCCATCTCATGTACTACCAGTGGAAGAAATTGTGGTGAATCCAGACCTCACATATGAAGAAGAACCCATAGAGATTCTGGCTTATGAGGTGAAGCAGCTACGGAATAAGCAGATACCGTTGGTAAAAGTGCTATGGAACCATCATTCGGGCCAGGAGCCTACTTGGGAACGAGAGGAGGACATGAGGAGACAACACCCACAGCTGTTCAGAGATTAATACCAGGTAAAATTTCGAGACAAAATTTATTTAAGGGGGGGAGAATTGTAACACCCCTATTTGCATAGCTTGGTATATTTTACTGTTCCGGTGACCGGTGTCGGTCCGGACAATTAAGGGGATTAGAACCACACTTAAGACAACTAAATAAGCCATAAACACAAATAATTAGTAATGTTCAATTAGTTAAGTACGAATAAGAAAAGCAGAACATAAGAAGTTAAAAGAGCCGAGAGTCACAGCGATGGGTGACCTTCTCGGGAATGACTGCGAAGTCGATTTAAACTCAAATTTCGAACCGTAAAATGTGACGCCACGGTCCTTAGGACCATTACGAACACAGTGGAAAAGAGAAAATCATGAAAAAGAACTGTTAAGCCAGTCAAATAATTAGGTCAGGGAGCTGGAAGAAATATGGACTTAATTGCAAACCGGGATGAACCGGCGAGGGGCAATTTGGTCAATTGACCCCGAGAGCTGACTCTTGACCTAACTGTCAAGTAAAATCAGAGAAAAGAAAATTTTGGAATCGAGAATTAAATTAAAGAACTAATAGAAAAATAAAAAAAAAAGAAGAGAAAATGAAAAAGTCAAAAAGGTGATGACATCATGCATGACATCATGCATGATGCCATAAAGAATATAATTAATTTATTTACTTATTTAGATTTTTGGGTCTTCCATAAGGATAAAAAAAAACAAAGAAAAGAAAAACAAAAACCAAAAGTCTTCTTCTTCCTTTCTCCCTTGCCACCCTCACTCTCCCTCATTTCCCCATGGATATCCTCTATTAAAGCTTGCACTCAAGCTTATAATCCTTCATTAAACCTCAATAGCTTCCTTAGAAACTTCATAAAAACTTGTTCTAGTCACTTGGGAAGGAGATTGGTCATCAAAGAAAGAGGAAAAAAGGAAAGCTCAAAGACACTTAACAAGGTTAGTGATTTAAGATGTGAAGTTAGTTTAATTGTTGCATTTTTAGCTTGATTAACTTGTAAATAAACTTAAAATGGAAAGAAAATTTATTGAGGGACCAAACTGAAATTCGGCCAGCATGAAGGAGGAGGGTGATTTGCATGATTTGAATGGTTTAAATGGGTTTAGAAACTTAAATTAGTGAGTGGTTATGAATAAAGACCTTGAAAGTAGCTAAATGCAACAAATGACATGAATTAGGGTTTTGGACATTAGGGTTAGAGACAAAAAATGTGAAAAACTTGTAAATGGTGTCTTTGACATAATGTGAAGTGAAAAATGGTCATTTGTGACCTAATTAAGTGTGTTAGAAGTGTTTGAATCAAAGCCAAATTCGGATTGGGTATGAAGCATGACCAAAAGTCAACTTTGAAGGACCAAAAATGAAATTTTACAAGTCCAATTGGTATGGGACCAATTGGGACTGAAAATAGGCACTAAATGACACAATTTTCATTTAGGAAGCATACCCAAAAAGTGACCAAAACCTAGTGAACAAATTGACCAAACTTCAAAATCTGCAGTATGAATAGTACACATGAATAGTAATCGTGTTTTGGTCATAACTTGAGCTAGGAAGGTCTAAATGACCTGAAATTTTACCAGTAGTTAGATGAGATATAGACCTAAAACTTTCATGAAGAACACCAACCCAAATTATGCCATTAACCCAATCAAATTAGTGAGCAAAGTTGACTCACTAAATCTGCAAAACTGCAGATTTACCACATGAACAGTAAAGTTTCAATGGCTATAACTCTCTCTAGAAAACTCCGATTTACGTGATTCTTAAACCGATGGAAACTTAAGACATAGTAGAACATTTCATATGAAGAAAATTAGACCAAATTATGGACTTAACTTGATCAAATTGCTGAATGAAGTTGGAGCAATAAATTTGCCAGAAATAAATTCTGCAGCATGAACAGTAAATGTAAATTGCATATAACTTGAGTTACAAAACTCCAATTGGAGTGATTCAAAAAGGAGAATAAACTTAAGACAAAAAGGAACATTTTCTATGAAGGAAGTTTTGCCAAATTCCAACAGTAAAATGACCAATGGAACAGTGCAACCAAGACACAAAAAATTGAAAATTTACAATTTTGCCTAAAAGACTTAAGTGTTGAGAAAATGACCAAAACCAACAAGTTTGGTGACCAAAATGTCGTATGTGGGTGAAGTTGGAATTCCCATACCTATTAAACCTTAGAAAGTCAATAATTTGACTTGAATAGTGTAGTGAATAGTAACTCGAAACACAAAAATTTTGAGAACATCGAATTTAGCACGTTAGAGCTAGGTAAAAGTGAAGTTGAAATTATTTTTGGATTTATGCTAAGCTATGGTATTGAAACACTGTGAAACTGTATGTTTCAGCTGAAAAAGACTTGGAAGCTCTGAGAGACTGAGTCAAGACCTAGAGGCGACTCACGTCAGGTTTGTGCACAATAAACCTTATTTGAGCCTTTTGTCATTGAAAAATTGATTTAGTGTGATTTATGAATATTTGAAGTTAACTATGAATTGTGTTGCCATCTTGTGAATGAAATTATCACTTTGGAAATTTATTGGATTTCTCACGAATCATTTGAATAAAATGTTTGAAATTGATTTTTGATTCACGCTTAGCATGACAGTATCTTATTACTCTTCCTCCATTTATGGGGTGAGATCTGTTGTCTTTCCTCCCTCTCTGGTTTACCAGTTGAGGTTGTAGATCGGATGAGTACTCATTAGCTAGCTAGCCACCTCCCTCATTGATTTCGATTAGTGAGGTTATAGATTGCTTTGTCGTGGTGTACAACGCGGCATTGATTGGAAATTTTGTGTCATGGCTTTAAGTGTGTATGAATTGGCAACACTGTGTTTCTTGAATTATTTGACTAAATTGTGTTATTATGAGCTTTGATAATTTGTGAAATGTAATTGTGCAGTATTTAAATTGTATTTTGGCAATGAATGATTTATGTATTGTATTTAAAATTTTTATTGTGCACCACTGAGTATTATATACTCAGCGATAGCTTGTTTTGCTGTCGCAGATAAGAGCAAGGAGAAAGCAGCAGAGTGAGCTGCTGTCAATGTTGAAAATTCCATTGATCTTTTTGTATGGGTATTGTTTTATACCCTTGCAGTTCTTTTGATGTAAATATTGTGATGTTGTGTGTATCAATGTAAAGTGAGCAGTTGTATAATAAATTGTAATAATTTTATTTTTGGATTGTATATATGTAAATTTAAATTGTGCATATAATATTGATGAAATGATATGAAATAGTTTGTTTTGAGAATTTTGAGATGTATTGACTTGAAATTATTTGGTGGTTGGGAGTTGTGAAAAATTTTTGGAAGTGCTTTTTACAGGTTTTTGAAGAACAGTTTTTTTTTTTCAAATACAAACGAAACTCTGTCAAAATTTTTATAAAATTTGTGGTAAAAATTAAAATGGACAAAAATTTTTACTAGTTTATAAGCTTTGAATAAATGATTTTACTTCCTACCAAAATGCTCACCACTTCCAAAATGCAGGAAAATAGTTTTAAAATCCCTTGTAGTGTACTTAATAAATTATCGGTAGGTGAAGTTCGGTAGTTCATTAGGTATTCAACGGGAACATGTCATGCCTTATAGAGGGGTAAGGTGTGACAAGTCTCATAGGGGTAGGGAGGTTGTCAACCCCTGCTCGACTGTTGACCAGACCTAGGGGGTCTCTGTCCAGAGAATCTGCCCCTTCCAAACCTTCCACCTCGACCTCTACTAGGTCCCCCAAATTTCTTCCTCTTCCCAGAAGTACCACCAGAACTTTGTTCAACTGATTTTTCCCCCTTGTCTTTCTCTGATTTTTTAGCTTTTTCTGATTTTTCTTTTGTTGGGGTCGCTTCTGATTCAATTCTTTCTAACTCAAGTGCTTGAGAAATGAGTTCTGAAAAATTATTATGTCTGAATCCCACAACTTGCATCCGTAGGCTGGGCTTCAAACCCGTCTCAAATCTCTTGCATCTTTCCTTACTTGTAGAAAGGAGACTCCCAGCATAGTAGCTTAAGCAGGAAAATTCCCTCTCATACTCTGCCACTAATCTATTACCTTGCTTCAGACTCAGAAATTCTTGTAGTTTCTGATCCACATATGCATATGGGATGTATTTCTGTCTGAATTCTCTGATGAAGTCATCCCAGGTCAGTACTGGTGGTTCAGCCAAGCTGTGGGGGATGATCTTCCACCAATCATACGCATCCCCTTGCAATAGTGACACGGAGTATTCAAATTTCAGCTCATCTGGACAGTGCAGATTCTTGAATACTCTATCCATTCTTTCAAGCCATTGCTCTGCCTCTAAAGGGTCTACTGTACCCTTAACTTTTATAGCCCTATACTTCAACAGCTTATCATATTGTCTGACTGGAGCTTGAGGTTGCACCACAGTAGTCTGGGGTGGAGCTTGAGTAGGCATACCCCCAGCCATTTGTTGGAACATCGCAGCCATCTGCTGTGTGAACTGTGTAAGAAACTACAGCATTTGTGGGGCTGGTGCCACTAACATTATGTAGAGCTGGGGCTTCCCCTTGTGCCTCAGCTTCAACAGATTGCTCAACTGAGCGATTCCCTTCTTCCATATCAATCTGGAGTAGGATATCTCCTAAACAAATAACACAAGGAGATTTCCCTCCGTTAGTTCATATTTTTGATGTAATGCACTGTATGTAACAAATAAAGACATTGAGCAGTTGTACTTAACAAAGAAAAGACACAAATTCATAAGTTAAAACACACTTCAAAAATTTGCTCTGATACCACTAAAATATGTCACACCTTACCCCTCCGTAAGGCATAACATGATCCCGTAGAATACCTAATGACCTACCGAACTTCACCTACCGATAACTCATTAAGTACCCTGCAAGGGATTTTAAAATAATTTTCTTGCTTTATAAGTGGTGAGCATTTTTTTAATAGGTATTAAAACATTTAATTAGAGTTTGAAAACTAGTTAAGATTTTTTTCCCATTTTATTTTTTCGCAAATTTTATAAAAATTTTGGCAGAGTGCCGTCTGTATTTGGAGAAAACAGTTCTTCAAATACCTGTAAAAAGCACTTTCAAAGATTTGTCTCAATAACTTCATCAATTTCACAACCATCCTAACCAATTTCAATATCATTTCTCAATTTTCAAAATTCAACAATCATCAAAATACTACCAATTAATTTCACTCAAATTAAAACAAAATATTTCCATTCATATTTCAATAAAGATAAAACAATTTAGATACGTCATTCTAAATATTTACATTAGGAAAAATCTAAACCAAAATTTATTACAAGCTTTATACAACTGCTCATGACCATTTTCTAAATGTACATACATTTACATACATTCAAAATAATTATTACAATCAGGGTATAAAATATACCCGATAAAACTTCAGAGTAGGTAGCTCCTCAATCCTCAGCAGCTCACTCTGCTGCTCCTCTAGTCTTTATATCTGCGATAGCAATAACAACCATCGCTGAGTACTAGGACTCAGTGGTGCACAACATACTAAAATAATCTTTATGCGGAATTTAAATCATATTTATTCAAAATTAAATTGAACATGAGCAATACATTCAAAACATGACTTATAAAATTTTAATCTAAACAATTTCATTTCGAAAGTCTCAAAACAAATTTCACAAAAACACACAGTTATATCATGCCATTCGTAACAAATATCATCTCAATAGCCAGAGGCTAAGGAGAAGTCACATCACAAGGCTAGCTAGCTCAAATATATGGGAACCCATTCTTTTTCTTCTTCTACTGGCACACACCTCAACACTTCAGCCAGAGAAGGAATCAAAATTTGAAACTGATTTCCCCCACTAGTCATGCTAGTGAGGTGTTCAAATATATGGTCATGACACTGTGGTTTCAAAACTTATCTTAACAATTTATTAAACATTTATTTCTATTTCAAACATACACAAATAAACTTTCAATAATTCAAAGCAAAAGCATAATACACATTTCCTGCACTTTGTAAATGAATTTTAAAGCATATTGATGTTGTGCACAAACCTTATGTGAGTCGCCTCTTGGCCTTGACTCGATCCCTCGGGTTCTTTCTCGGTATTCTTTTCCACTGAAACACACAGTTTCACAGTGTTTCAGTATCATAACTCATTATAAATCCAAAAATAAATTCAAATTCACTTATACCTAGCTTTAATATGCTAAACTTGACGTTCTTTAAATTTTGTATTTCGGGGTTACTATTCACGATACTATTCAAGTCAATTTATTGACTTTCTAAGGCTTAATAGGTATGGAAATTCCAACTTCACCCACATACCACAATTTGGTTACCTAATTTGTTGGTTTTAGTTGTTTTCTCAAAACTTAAGTCTTTTAGGTAAAATTTCAAATTTTTAGTTTTGGTGTCTTATGTTGCACTGTTCCATTGGTCATGTTGCTGTTAGAATTTGGCTAAGTTTTCTTCATAGAAATTGTTCCTTATTGTCTTAAATTTATTCTCCTTTTTGAATCACTCCATTTGGAGTTTTTTTAGCTCAAGTTATAGTCATTTGAATCATGGCTGCCGGATTGGACTTACCCATATTTCAGGGCAAATTTCTGAGTTCTGACAGTTTTAAGTCACCAAATTTGGGTAGCCAAATGACTTGGTTAAGAGCATAATTTTGGCTTGTATTCTCCATGAAAGTTTTAGGTCTATATCTCAGCTTTCTACTGGTAAAATTTCAGGTCATTTAGACCTGCCTAGCCCATGTTATGGCCAAATGAACAAACACTATTCATTTGGTCATTTTTGTACAGTTCAGATTGCCTAATCCGGATTTGGTCAATTTGTTCACTAGGTTTTGGTCACTTTTTGGGCATGATTTCTGAATGGAAAATGTGTCATTTTGTGTCTAGTTTCATTCCCAATTGGCCTCACACCAATTGGGCTTGTAAATTTTCAATTTTGGTCCCTGAAAGGGACCTTGGTCATCCTGCCTGCATACTGCCCACATCCAATTCGAATCTAAACCTAATTCTAAAACTTCCAACATACCTCAGTTGGTCACAAATGACCATTTCTCAACTCCAACAAGGTCAAACACATCATTTAACAATTTCTCACATTTTTGTCTTCCAAACCCTAGGTGTCAAAACCCTAACTACACTAATTGTTACATTTAACTAAATCAAAGCATATCAACATCACTTCCACACTCATACAAGTTTATCTACACTATTATTTCAAGCAAATTCATACATTACCATGGCAAACCCTAGCTGATCAAATTTACTTCTAGTCCTCCAGACTTGCTTTCATTTCATTTTAATCATATTTCTAAGTTCTTTATGCTATAAATACATTAATTAAACTAAAAATTTGAAGTTGAATCACTAACCTTGAATGCAGAATTTTAATCTTCCTTTCCTTCAATTTTTTTCTTCTTTTTTTCCCTTGGACCTTCTTTTCTAGTTGCCCAAACAAGTTTTATCTATGGTAGATAACTTTTCTATGGTGGAATTTTTGGTTCTTCAAGCTCAAACAATGAGCTTCAATGGAGTTTTGTGGAGAGGGAAAGTTGAAAGAGGGAGGACAGCAACTTTGAAAATGATGGACCTTTTTGGTTTTTTTTTTCTTTTCTTTTTATGAATTATCTTTTAGGAAGACCATAAATTAAATTAATTAAATTTTAATTATAATACTTATTGCATCATGCATGTTGTCATACATTATGTCATCACTTTTCACTTTTCCCTTTTTCTTTTTCTTCTATTTTTTTTCCATTAGTTCTTTAATTTAATTCCCGATTCCGAAATTTTCTTTTCTCCGATTTTATTTGACATTCAGGTTAGGAGTCAGCTCCAGGGATTAATTGACCAAATTGCCCCCCGCCGGTTCGACCCGGTTTGCAAATAATTCAATATTTCTTCCGAATCCCTGACCTAATTATTTGACCGGCTTAACATTTCTTTTTTGTGATTTTCTCTTTTCCACTGTGTTCGCAATAGTCCTAAGGACCGCGGCGTCACATTTTACTATTCGAAATTTGAGTTTAAATCAACTTCGCAATCCTTCCCGAGAAAGTCACCCATCGCTGTGACTCTCGGCTTATTTAACTTCTTATGTTCTATTTTTTTTATTTATAGTTAACTAATTGACAATTACTAACTATTTGTGTTCAGGGCTTATCTAGTTGTCTTATATGTGGTTCTAATCCCCTTAATTATCCGGACTGACATCGGACACTGGAATAGTGAAATATACCAGGCTATGCAAATAGGGGTGTTACAAACTTACTTTTAGGTCCTCTTGCCTTATATTAAATAGGCTCACCAATTAGCTTCACAATTTATTGTATGCTAGCAAATATTTTTGCTGACAAACTCTTTTAAAATTAATTTCAATTATACTTGTTATCATAGTTTCTATTCTAAAGGACTAGTCACTAATGCATCAAAATTTATTCCCATGTAAAGAAATAGCAATAAAACATATAATTCTAACACTAACATACAAATAAGTAGTGTTGGGATCAAATAATAAACTAATTGTTTCTTCCAAAATTAAGAACTTACCAGCAGCTACATCTGATGTTTCTGCTCTTTCTCCTTGACGCATAGTGGATGCTCTGACTGATGTGCTACTATGTTCGGGTTGATTCACTGTGTTATGGTTGTGAGGAGTACCAACTCTATTTCTATCTCAACTTTGACCGACTGTCTGTGAACTCTAGAGAGCAGATTGAGGTGCTCTAATACAATCTCTAGCGAAATGTCCATATTCACCACAATTGTAGCAGGCTCCAGTGGCCTTACAACAAATACCTCCATGTAGCTTGCCACAAACATGGTAGATACAGGCAGAATAAGCACGTCTGGTTGTTTGACGACTAGGTCTTGGTGGTCTCTGCCTTGAAGATCCGCCTCTATCATATTCATGAGTTCGGGGTTCCTCAAATCCTTTTCTCTTTCCCAAATGACTATTCGAGCTCTAACTTATAAGTCTCTCCCTCTTCTCTATTTCATGCTGCCCTTGTGGGGGTTGGGTTGGTACTTGGGCTTGGGCTGATAGATTATCAGCCATTTGTTGAAAGAAAGTGGCCATTTGTACAGTAATTTGTACAGGTGGGGCTGGTAAAGTCGGGCTTCTGACTCTCTGAGGGGCTAGGGCCTCACCTTGTACTTCCACCGTCACAGACTGTTCTATTGTCTCATTATTCTCTTCCATATCTTTTCACAGGATTTTCTATTTCCTGTATAACTAACACAAGGAGATTTCTCTCCATTAGTTCATATTTATGATGCAAATATACTATATGTAATAAATATTTGAGCAGTTGTATTTACCGACAAAAAGATTTCAAATTCACAGCTCAAAATTTACTTTAAAACCATTGCTCTGATACCACTAAACATGTCACACCCTACTCCTCTGTAAGATGTAACATGATCCCTTAGTACACCTAATGAATTATCATACTTCACCTCCTAGTAACCCATTAAATATACTATAAGGGATTTTAAATCAATTTTTGTGAAATTTAAATCATCGATTAAAATCTGGTGTTATGAAAATTTTTTAAAATTTCAGCAGAGTGCCGGCTGTATTTTGAGAAAACAGTTCTTCAAACCTGAAAAGGAAAACACTCCTAATATGTTATCTCAAATACAACTCCAGTAAACTTCATTTCATCTCATAATTCAATCTCAATAATCAAATCATTTCATTTTCAAACCAACCTCATCATGAAAGAAACATTTTATTGATTACAAGACTCAAAAATTACTATTACAAAACTATATAGGAAAATAAAATCACAAATTTACATTACAATAATTTGCATTTAATTACATACCAAAATATTTTACAAGAGTTTTTATACAACTGCTCAAATAATTTACATACATATTATTACATGCATACATCAAAACCTATGTACATGGGTATACCTATGATAAACCTGGAGCTGATTTGAATGTGTCTTCAAGGTGCAGCTACAGGAATTCTCACTCAGTTGCTCTATTCTTACTTTCACCTGCGACAGCATACAAAGCTATCACTGAGTGGTGAACTCAGTGGTGCACAACTATAATTTAAAATATAGTACAATATACATTGACAAAATTATAATAATTAATTTGAAAGTCTCGAAATTCAACAAAATTCCAAAAGTCAAAATCTTCATTGCCAATAATATAAATCATTAGTTAAAATGACTTTGAGCAAGAAATTCAATTTATCAAATCACAACTAGACATTTAAAGTAACTCCAGCAATCATTGAAATAAAGATTAATTCCAACAAAATCAATTATGCATAAATTCCATTTGAAATCGAAATTCTTTACTATTCAAAAACCATTCTTTATCTCACTAACTATGCAAGACTAATCCGCAAGGGCCATCTTCAAGGTAATTCTAACTCCCCATGATCGGGGAGGTTGAATCAAATTCTAACTTCCTATGGTCGAGGAGGTCGAATCATCGTGCACAGTACACATCACAATAGTGAAACTTCCGAAAGGGCCATAACAAAAAAACTAAGATCTAATCTCTAATAAGAGGAGAATCTAAGCCTGTGCACGTACCATGGTAATCAAAACAAAGCTAACTATATTATCTCCTCAACAAATGAGAGAGACGGGTAATAACCTAGTCAAGCATCTATAGTGAGATATAAAGCAATATCATCAATCTCTTTGTCCTTTTTATGAGCATAAATCGCAATACAATTCAACTCAAAGTTAATTCCAATATCCAATAATTTTTATTCTCATCACAATTCAAAACATAAATTTGTATTTTTCCATGCAAATTGCCTATCACAATTCAAAACACATTCTATCAAAATTTTCCAAAACGTAATTTATTCAATCCACAACAATGCTTAATACTTGTTGAAATACCTTTTCACAAAGCTAAATTCATACATACTATAATAATTTCAATAATCATTAAATTAAATCCAATACTTGATAAACATAATACATAAGGAAAATAATGTCATTTAACCATATGAAATATTCAGGACAAAATCAATTAAAAAACTAGTTGTGCACAAACCTCTGATGAGTCACCTCTTGGCCTTGACTCAGTGGGTCTTTTCCCTTCCCAGTGTCTTTTCTAACTGAAACACACAATTTAAAGTGTTTCAGTACTCATTTAAATTATTTCTAATAATAAGGTTTAATAATTAAATTTTATTAATACTATTCCTTTCATTAGTCAACCTATAATGTTGACCTTTAATACACACTAGGTGAATTAGTTTTAATGTCACTAATATGTTCCATTTTTCATTCCTCACATGTTGATTTATGTTGCCAATTTCATTTCAAAGCTTATTACATTTTTATTACAATTATTCAGATTTAATGGCCAATGTTTACTATCTATTGGATCAAGCTATAGTGTAAATTTAATAGATTTCTCTTCATTAAATTATTTCTCATTGCGCCTTCTTTAATTTCCTTTTTGAATCACTCCATTTGGAGTTGTATAGCTCAAGTTATGGTTAATTAACCATAACTAGGTCAAATCTAAGTTTTAGTTTCCTTTTTAGGCATTTTCGGTTCTGACTTTACTAATTTATTTGGACTGTTTGTAATCACATTGAGGTCTAGCATTCTTCATAAGTATTATTGCCCTATGTCTTAGGGACAACCAGAAATTTTGCTTACCATTTTTCATGTAACACCCCCGTTTGCATTGCCGGGTAGATCTCACTGTTCCGGTGACTGGTGTCTGTCCGGACAATTAAGGGGATTAGAACCACATCTAAGACAGCTAGATAACCTATAAACACAAATAATTAGTAATTGTCAATTAGTTAAGTATAAATAAGAAAAATAGAACATAAGAAGTTAAACGAGCCAAGAGTCACAGCGATGGGTGACTGTCTCGGGAATGACTACGAAGCCGTTTTAAACTCAAATTTCGAACCGTAAAATGTGACGCTGCGGTCCTTAGGACCATTACGAACACAATGGAAAAGAGAAAATCATGAAAAAGAACTGTTAAGCCAGTCAAATAATTAGGTCAGGGAGTCGAAAGAAATATTGAATTATTTGCAAACCGGGATGAACCGGCGAGGGGCAATTTGGTCAATTGACCCCAAGAGCTGACTCCTGACCTAACTGTCAAATAAAATCGGAGAAAAGAAAATTTCGGAATCGAGAATTAAATTAAAGAACTAATAGAAAAATAAATAAAAAAAAAAGAAAATGGAAAAGTCAAAAGGTGATGACATCATGCATGACGTCATGCATAATGCCATAAAAATGATACTTAATATATTTACTTAATTGGAATTTTTGGGTCTTCCATAAGTAAATAAAAGGAAAAGAAAACTTGGAGAATTGAAGAATTAGGAAATCTACAAATTGAGGTAAGTGCAATTTCAAGTTTAGATTCTTATTGAATTCATGAATTTAAGTTTATGTGTGATGAAATTGCATTAGAAATAAAGGAAACCATGCTTAAATAAGGGAAGAGAGAATGTGGCAACCATGGAACCTTAAGGTTTTGATGGTATTTAGTTAGGTTAAACATGAAATCTTAGTGAATAGATGTTATATATGTGAATTGTATATTTAGATTACATGAATTGTAAAAATTGGAAAAACTTAGGATTTTGGACATTAGGGTTAATGGACTAAAAATGTGAAAAACTTGTAAATGGTGTCTTTGACCTAATGTGAAGTGAGAAATGGTCATTTGTGACCTAATTAAGTGTGTTAGAAGTGTTGGAATTAAAGTCAAATTCGGAAGGAGTGTGGTCATGTCTTACAAAGATGACCAAGTCAACTTTGAAGGACCAAAAATGAAATTTTACAAGTCCAATGGATATGGGACCAATTGGGGATGAAAATAGGCACTAAATGACACAATTTTCATTTAGGAAGTATGCCCAAAAAGTGATTAAAACCTAGTGAACAAATTGATCAAAGTTGAAAAATTGTAGGCTGCCCTGCACAAACTGACCAAATGAACAGTATTTGTTCATTTGGTCATAACTCGAGCTAGGCAAGTCAAAATGACCTGAAATTTTACCAATGGTTATATGAGATATAGATCTAAAACTTTCATGAAGAAAATAAACCCAAATTATGCCATTAACCCAATCAAATTACTGAGCGAAGTTAAATCACTGAACCTGCAGAATTGCAAATTTATCATACGAACAGTAAAGTTTCAATGGCTATAACTCTCTCTAGAAAACTCTGATTTAGGTGATTCTTAAACCGATGGAAACCTAAGACATAGTAGAACATTTCATATGAAGAAAATTAGACTAAATTATGGACTTAACTTGATCAAATTGCTGAATGAAGTTGGATCAATAAATCTGCAGAACTAAATTCTGCAGCATGAACAGTAACCGTAATTTGGATATAACTTGAGCTACAAAACTCCAATTGGAGTGATTCAAAAAAAGATAATAAACTTAAGACAATAGGGAACATTTTCTATAAAGGACGTTTTGCCAAATTCTAACAGAAAAGTGACCAATGGAACAGTGCAACCTAGACACCAACAACTGAAAATTGATAATTTTGCCTAAAAGACTTAAGTGTTGAGAAAATGACTAAAACCAACAAGTTCAGTGACTAAAATGTGGTATGTGGGTGAAGTTGGAATTCCCATACCTATTAAGCCTTAGAAAGTCAACAATTTGACTTGAATAGTATAGTGAATAGTAACCCGAAACACAAAAATTTCAAGAATGTCGAGTTTAGCACATTAGAGCTAGATAAAAGTGAAGTTAAATTTATTTTTTGGATTTATGCTAAGTTATGGTACTGAAACACTGTGAAACAGTGTGTTTCAACTGAAAAAGACTTGGAAACTCGGAGAGACTGAGTCAAGGCCTAGAGGCGACTCACGTCAGGTTTGTGCATAATAAACTTTATTTGAGCATTTTGTCATTGAAAATTTGATTTAGTGTGATTAATGAAATTTGAAGTTAATTATGAATTGTGTTGCCATCTTGTGAATGAAATTGTGACTTTGGAAATTTATTGGATTTCTCATGAATCATTTGAATAAAATGTTTGAAATTGATTTTTGATTCACACTTAGCATGACAGTATCTTATTATTCCTCCTCCATTTATGGGGTGAGATCGGTTATCTTTCCTCCCTCTCTGGTTTACCAGTTGAGGTTGTAGATCGGATGAGTACTCATTAGCTAGCTAGCCACCTCCCTCATTGATTTCGATTAGTGAGGTTGTAGATTGCTTTGTCATGGTGTACAACGCGGCATTGATCGGAAATTTTGTGTCATGGCTTAAGTTGTGTATGAATTGGCAACACTGTGTTTCTTAAATTATTTGACTAAATTGTGTTATTATGAGATTTGATAATTTGTGAAATGTGATTGAGAAATATTTAAACTGTGTTTTGGCAATGAATGATTTATGTATTATATTTTAAATTTTTATTGTGCACCACTGAGTATTTTTATACTCAGCGATAACTTATTTTGCTGTCGTAGATAAGAGCAAAGAGAAAGCAGCAGAGTGAGCTGTAGGATTGACAAGAACTCTTGATCATTTTTGTACGGGTATTGTTTTATACCCTTGTAATTATTTTGATGTAAATACTGTAATGTCATAAGTATCAATGTAAAGTGAGCAGTTGTATAATAAATCGTAATAATATTATTTTTGGATTTTATATATCTGTAAAGTTAATCTGTGCATACAATATTGATGGAATTCTATGAAATAAATTGTTTTGAGAATTTTGAGATGTATTGACTTGAGAATATTTGGAGGTTGGGAGTTAGGAAAAATTTATTGGAAGTGCTTTTTACAGGATTTTGAAGAACGGTTTTCTCCAAATACAAACGAAACTCTGTCAAAATTTTTATAAAATTTGCGGTAAAATTAAAATGGACAAAAATTCTTACTAGTTTATAAGCTTTGAATAAATGATTTTAATTCCTATCAAAATGATCATCACTTCCAAAATGCAAGAAAATAGTTTTAAAATCCCTTGTAGTGTACTTAATGAATTATCGGTAGGTGAAGTTCGGTAGTTCATTAGGTATTCTACGGGATCATGTTATGCCTTACAGAGGGATAAGGTGTGACATGTTTTAGTGGTATCAGAGCATGGTTTTGCAATATATTTTGACTATTTATGTGAACATTTCTTTGATAAGTGCAACTGCTCAAGTGTCTTTAATTGATACATATGACATATTTACATCATGAATATGCACTAACGGAGGTCAACCTCCTTGTGTTTGATCTCAGGAAGTAGAAAATTTGGAATGGAAGAAGGAGATCATTCCGTAGAACAATCTGTTGAGGCTGAGGTTCAAGGGGAAGCCCCAGCACTCCAGAACGTGACTGGGTCAGCTAATCCAGCTCCTACTCAAGCACTGCAGTTCCCTGCTCAGTTTGCACAGCAGATGGCTGCGTTTTTCCAGCAAATGGCGGGAAATGTGCCACCCCAAGCTCAGATGCAAGTACCTATAGCACAACCACAGCCCTCAGCTTGGCAATATGAAAAATTGATGAAATTTGGGGCCACTGAGTTTAAAGTCACTATGAATCCGCTGGAGGCAAAACAGTGGTTGGAAAAAATGGAACAGGTTTTCAGGAAGCTGCAGTGTACTGAAGAATTAAAATTTGAATATTCAGTATCTCTTCTCCAAGGGGATGCATATGAATGGTGGAAGACCATCTCCCACAGCCTGGTTGAGCCACCTGTGTTAACCTGGTCAGACTTTTTAAGGGAGTTTCGACAGAAGTGGGTCCCCGATGCTTATGTGGATATGAAGTTGCAAGAATTTCTGAGTTTGAAACAAGGGGACAGAACCATAGCAGAATATGAGAGAGACTTCTCTCGACTGAGCCACTACGCTGGAAGTTTAGTCTCCACCCCCAGAGACAGATGTAAGAGGTTTGAGTCCGAGTTAAGGCCGAATCTGAGAATGCAAGTTGTGGGTTTCCGACATCAGAATTTCGCTGAATTGATCTCACAGGCCCTGGAATTGGAAAATATAGAATCAAAAGGGGTAGTGAAGAAGGGTACACAAGAGAAAGAGAATACTGAAAAGACTACTGGACAAGCACCTGATAGTGGTTCTAGAAAGAGGAAATAGTTTGGGGGATCCAGCTCCCGTAGATCTGGCAGAGGCAGATTCTCTAGCCAAAGACCACCTCGGTCTGGTCAGCAGACCCAGCAAGCACCCCGAGGAGCTCTATTAGTATGGCAGTGTGAAACTTGTGGTAGAACTCATAGTGGAGTTTATTTCAAGGCTACCGGTGCATGTTTTAACTGTGGAGGGAGCGGACATTTCGCTAAGGATTACACTAGTCCGTGCTGGTCTGGACCTTCTGCTACATCTGAGGGATTAGCCCAAGTCTCTGCAGCTAGAGGATCACAGCTAGCTGCTAGAGGTAGAGGCAGAGGTAGGGGTCCTGGTAACACTCCTGGAAGTCAAAGCACTGTAAACCAGCCAGTATCCAGTGGCGCACCAGTTAGAGTGTATACCATGCGTCAGAGGGAGGAAGCTGAAACATCAGACGTAGTAGCTGGTATTTTCTCCATCCTTGACCAAGATGTACATGTGTTATTTGATCCTGGCTCCACACATTCGTATGTTAGTGCTATTGTGATGTGTTCTACTGCTATTCAGTGTGTACCAATAGACTATGATGTGCTAGTAACTAGTCCATTAGGCCAAGAGGTCAGGGTAAATAAACTATATAGGGACTGTCCTTTGGTGATCCAAGGACACACTTTTCTATCTGATTTGATTGAAATGCCCTTTAGAGATTATGATATTATCTTGGGCATGGATTGGTTAGCCAGGCATCATGCGATGATTGACTGTAGACTGAAGACAGTCACTTTTGGTCTCCCTCTGTATGGTGATGTGGTAATACATGGGGAGAGGCATTTATTACCTTCAAACATCATTTCAGCTGCACTGGCCAAAAAAATGATTAGGAAAGGGTGTGAGGCGTACTTGGCACATGTGATAGGCATCCAAGTGGATAGTCCAGCATTGAGGAACATCCCTACGGTATGTGATTTTTTGGATGTATTTCCTGATGAATTGCCAGGATTACCTCCAGAAAGAGAGGTGCAGTTTGAGATTGATGTTATGCCCGGTGTGGACCCAATCTCCATAACACCATATAGAATGGCACCTGCAGAACTAAAAGAATTGAAAGTACAGTTGCAAGAGTTGCTTGACAAGGGCTTCATCTGCCCTAGTGTGTCACCTTGGGGAGCGCCAGTATTGTTTGTAAAGAAGAAGGATGGCACTCTCCGGTTATGCATTGACTATCGGCAGTTGAATAAGGTGACAATAAAGAACAGATACCCCTTGCCCCGCATTGATGACTTGTTTGATCAGTTGAGGGGTGCAGCTGTGTTCTCCAAAATTGACCTGAGATCAGGTTATTATCAGCTGAAAGTACAAGAGCAGAGTATTTCTAAAACTGCCTTCAGAACCTGCCATGGCCATTACGAATTCTTGGTCACGCCATTCGGGTTAACTAATGCTCCGGCTGCTTTTATGGATCTGATGAACACTATCTTCAGACCATACCTCGACTAGTTTATTGTGGTATTTATTGATGATATATTGGTCTATTCGAGGAATGCAGAAGAGCATGATAGACATCTGCGGATTGTACTACAGACTTTGAGGGAGAAGCAGTTATATGCCAAATTGTCGAAATGTGAATTTTGGCCGAAGGAGATATCCTTTTTGGGGCACATAGTATCAGCAGAGGGTATTAAGGTAGATCCTAGCAAGATAGAAGCTGTCCTTAATTGGAAGCCACCTAGAAATATCACAGAGATTCACAGTTTTCTGGGTTTAGCTGGATACTATCGTAGATTTGTGAAGAGATTTTCCATGTTGGCATCTCTATTGACCAAGCTACTTAGAAAGGATGTGAAATTTTAGTGGATGGACAAATGCCAGCAGAGTTTTGATGAATTGAGGAGATGTTTGACTGAGGCTCCAGTCCTGACTTTACCTATACTGGGTAAAGAATACACAGTTTACAGCGATGCTTCTCACAATGGGTTAGGTTGTGTGTTGATGCAAGATCCAAATGTCATTGCTTATGCATCACGCCAGCTAAAACCGCATGAGAGGAATTATCCGACACATGACTTGGAGCTTGCATCTATAGTGTTTGCTCTTTAGATCTGGAGACATTATTTGTATGGAGAGAAGTGTTATATCTATACAGATCATAAGAGTTTGAAGTATTTGGGCACTCAGAAAGAGTTGAATTTGAGACAGAGGAGATGGTTAGAGTTGATAAAAGACTATGGTATGCGATAGACTATCGATCGTGAAAGCTAATGTTGTGGCTGACGCCTTAAGTCGCAAGACTATGGCAAGTCTACGGGTTACTCCTTTGTCTACGGTACATGAGTTGAGATCATTACATGCCAGTTTAGAGATTAATGATGAGGGGCAGACAGCAGTTGCATGGCATGTATAGCCAGTATTGATTGATCAGATTAGAATGGCTGCTCAGAATGATCAGAAGTATCAGAGACTATTGGAAGAAGTCCAGCAGGGCAAGAAACTAGAATTCTCAATAAGAGATGATGGTCTATTGCTACACCAGGGCAGAATATGTGTTCCTAATGATGTTGATTTGAGACAGATCATTTTGAAAGAAGCACATGAGTCTCCTTTTGCCATGCACCCTGGTGGTACAAAAATGTATAGAGGGCTAAAGGAGCATTATTGGTGGATGGGTATGAAAAGAGATGTGGCAGAATTTGTTTCCAAATGCCTAACTTGTCAACAAGTGAAGGCAGAGCATCAAATACCCACTGGGTTATTACATCTACTACCAGTGCCAGAATGGAAATGGGAAAGAATAACAATGGATTTTGTGATGGGACTTCCGAGGACACAAAAGAATCATGATGCAGTATGGGTCATTGTCGACAGACTGACTAAGTCTGCTCATTTTCTGCCAGTCTGAATGGACTACAGTTTAGACAGATTGGCCAGGTTGTACATCGATGAGATTGTGAGACTTCATGGAGTGCCAGTATCCATTGTATCAGACAGAGATCCTAGGTTCACTTCTAGATTCTGGGGTAGTCTTCAGAGAACCCTAGGAACTAGATTGAATTTTAGTACTGCATTCCACCCATAGATAGATGGCCAGTCTGAGAGGGTAATTCAGATCTTGGAGGACATGCTACGGGCTTGTGTGATTGAGTTTGAAAGCAGTTGGGACATACACTTGCCTTTGATTGAGTTTGCTTACAACAACAGCTACCAATCAAGCATTGGGATGCCTCCATATGAAGCTTTGTATGGCAGAAAATGTAGAACCCCGTTGTGTTGGGATGACGTGGGTGAAAGAAAGATGATTGGACCTGAAATTGTTCAGCAAACTGAAGAAAAAATTAGAGTGATCAGAGATCGACTTAAGACTGCATCAGACCGTCAAAAGTCCTGCATTGATTTGAAAAGAAGAGATATTGAGTATGCAGCGGATGAGAAAGTTTTCCTCAAAGTTTCTCCTTGGAAGAGAATTATGAGATTCGGCAGAAAGGGGAAACTAAGTCATCGTTTCATTAGGCCATATGAGGTTCTGGAAAGAGTGGGACCTTTGGCATATCGGTTGGCATTACCTCCAGAGTTAGAGAAGATACATAACGTCTTTCATGTGTCTATGTTGAGAAGATACCGATCAGACCCATCTCATGTACTACCAGTGGAAGAAATTGAGGTGAATCCAGACCTCACATATGAAGAAGAACTCATAAAGATTCTAGCTTATGAGGTGAATCAGCTACGAAACAAGCAGATACCGTTGGCAAAAGTGCTGTGGAACCATCATTCAAGCCAGGAGGCTACTTGGGAACGAGAGGAGGACATGAGGAGACATCACCCACAGCTGTTCAGAGATTAATACCAGGTAAAATTTCGAGACGAAATTTATTTAAGGGGGGGAGAATTGTAACACCCCTGTTTGCATAGCCTGGTAGATCTCACTGTTCCGGTGACCGGTGTGGATCCGGACAATTAAGGGGATTAGAACCACATCTAAGACAGCTAGATAACCTATAAAAACAAATAATTAGTAATTGACAATTAGTTAATTATAAATAAGAAAAACAGAGCATAAGAAGTTAAACGAGCCGAGAGTCACAGCAATGGGTGATCATCTCGGGAACGACTGTGAAGCCACTTTAAACTCAAATTTTGAACAATAAAATGTGACGCTACGGTCCTTAGGACCATTACGAACACAATGGAAAAGAGAAAATTGCGAAAAAGAACTGTTAAGCCAGTCCAATAATTAGGTCAGGGAGCCGGAAGAAATATTGAATTATTTGCAAACCGGGATGAATCGGCGAGGGGCAATTTGGTCAATTGACCCCAAGAGCCGACTCCTGACCTAACTGTCAAATAAAATCAGAGAAAAGAAAATTTTGAAATCGAGAATTAAATTAAAGAACTAATAGAAAAATAAATAGAAAAAAAAATGGAAAAGTCAAAAGGTGATGACATCATGCATGACCTCATGCATGATGCCATGAAAATGATACTTAATATATTTACTTAATTGGAATTTTTGGGTCTTCCATAAGTAAATAAAAGGAAAAGAAAACTTGGAGAATTGAAGAATTAGGAAATCTACAAATTGAGGTAAGTGCAATTTCAAGTTTAGATTCTTATTAAATTCATGAATTTAAGTTTATGTGTGATGAAATTGCATTAGAAATAAAGGAAACCTTGCTTAAATAAGGGAAGACAGAATGTGGCAGCCATGGAACCTTAAGGTTTTGATGGTATTTAGTTAGGTTAAACATGAAATCTTGGTGAATAGATGTTATATATGTGAATTGTATATTTAGATTACATTAATTGTGAAGATTGGACAAACTTAGGGTTTTGGACATTAGGGTTTAGAGACAAAAAATGTGAAAAACTTGTAAATGGTGTCTTTGACCTAATGTGAAGTGAGCAATGGTCATTTGTGACCTAATTAAGTGTGTTAGAAGTGTTGGAATTAAAGTCAAATTCGGAGGGAGTGTGGTCATGCTGCTGCAGCATGACCAAGTCAACTTCGAAGGACCAAAAATAAAATTTTACAAGTCCAATGGATATGAGACCAATTGGGGATGAACATAGGCACTAAATGACACAATTTTCATTTAGGAAGTATGCCCAAAAAGTGACTAAAACCTAGTGAGCAAATTAACCAAAGTTGAAAAATTGCAGGCTGCCCTTCACAAACTGACCAAATGAATAGTGTTTGTTCATTTGGTCATAACTCGAGCTAGGCAAGTCAAAATGACCTAAAATTTTACTAGTGGTTATATGAGATATAGATCTAAAACTTTCATGAAGAACACAAACCCAAATTATGCCATTAACCCAATCAAATTACTGAGCAAAGTTGAATCACTGAACCTGCAGAACTGCAGATTTACCATATGAACAGTAAAGTTTCAATGGCTATAACTCTCTCTAGAAAACTCCGATTTAGGTGATTCTTGAACCGATGGAAACCTAAGACATAGTAGAACATTTCATATGAAGAAAATTAGACCAAATTATGGACTTAACTTGATCAAATTGTTGAACGAAGTTGGATCAATAAATCTGCATAACTAAATTCTGCAGTATGAACAGTAACTGTAATTTGGATATAACTTGAGCTACAAAACTCCAATTGGAGTGATTCAAAAAGGAGAATAAACTTAAGACAATAGGAAACATTTTCTATGAAGGAAGTTTTGCCAAATTCCAACAGAAAAGTGACCAATGGAACAGTGCAACCTAGACACCAACAACTGAAAATTGATAATTTTGCCTAAAAGACTTAAGTGTTGAGAAAATGACTAAAACCAACAAGTTCAGTGACCAAAATGTGGTATGTGGGTGAAGTTGGAATTCCCATACCTATTAAGCCTTAGAAAGTCAACAATTTGACTTGAATAGTATAGTGAATAGTAACCCGAAACACAAAAATTTCAAGAATGTCGAGTTTAGCACATTAGAGCTAGATAAAAGTGAAGTTAAATTTATTTTTTGGATTTATGCTAAGTTATGGTACTGAAACACTGTGAAACTGTGTGTTTCTGCTGAAAAAGACTTGGAAGCTCGGAGAGACTGAGTCAAGGCTTAGAGGCGACTCACGTCAGGTTTGTGCACAATAAACTTTATTTGAGAATTTTGTCATTGAAAAATTGATTTAGTGTGATTAATGAAAATTTGAAGTTAATTATGAATTGTGTTGCCATCTTGCGAATGAAATTGTGACTTTGGAAATTTATTGGATTTCTCATGAATCATTTGAATAAAATGTTTGAAATTGATTTTTGATTCACACTTAGCATGACAGTATCTTGTTATTCCTCCTCCATTTATGGGGTGAGATCGGTTATCTTTCCTCCCTCTCTGGTTTACCAGTTGAGGTTGTAGATCGGATGAGTACTCATTAGCTAGCTAGCCACCTCCCTCATTGATTTCGATTAGTGAGGTTGTAGATTGCTTTGTCGTGGTGTACAACGCGGCATTGATAGAAAATTTTGTGTCATGGCTTAAGTTGTGTATGAATTGGCAACACTGTGTTTCTTAAATTATTTGACTAAATTGTGTTATTATTAGATTTGATAATTTATGAAATGTGATTGAGAAATATTTAAACTGTGTTTTGATAATGAATGATTTATGTATTATATTTTAAATTTTTATTGTGCACCACTGAGTATTTTTATACTCAGCGATAGCTTATTTTGCTGTCGCAGATAAGAGCAAAGAGAAAGCAGCAGAGTGAGCTGCGGGATTGACAAGAACTCTTGATCATTTTTGTACGGGTATTGTTTTATACCCTTGTAATTATTTTGATGTAAATACTGTAATATCATAAGTATCAATGTAAAGTGAGCAGTTGTATAATAAATTGTAATAATATTATTTTTGGATTTTATATATCTGTAAAGTTAATCTGTGCATACAATATTAATGGAATGATATGCAATAATTTGTTTTGAGAATTTTGAGATGTATTGACTTGAGAATATATGGAGGTTGGGAGTTAGGAAAAATTTATTGGAAGTGCTTTTTACAGGATTTTGAAGAACGGTTTTCTCCAAATACAAACGAAACTCTGTTAAAATTTTTATAAAATTTGCGGTAAAATTAAAATGGACAAAAATTCTTACTAGTTTATAAGCTTTGAATAAATGATTTTAATTCCTATCAAAATGCACACCACTTCCAAAATGCAAGAAAATAGTTTTAAAATCCCTTGTAGTGTACTTAATGAATTATCAGTAGGTGAAGTTCGGTAGTTCATTAGGTATTCTACGGGATCATGTTATGCCTTACAGAGGGATAAGGTGTGACATTTCAAGTCTTACAGAATTCTTTATAGACAAATTGTTAACTTGGACTCAAAAGTCCTATATTGGCATAGTCCTCAATTAGGTCAATGGTTTGACCTTAAATTCTAACCTTATACATTTGTAATTTGAGGAAGTTGTCTAAAACAATGTTTTAGGTCTCTTTCTTAGCTTTCCAGATTGGTATGGCTCATTTAAATTGGACACTTCTGGTGGGAGATATACTTATTTGAATTTTCTGGATTTTATGGTCAAATGTGCTAATTTCAGATTTAGTATGCCAACTTAATCAAGTTAATTGACCTAGTTTCCTTGATTTTTGGGTTTTGGTCAAATTACGAATATTGTAGATCTATGTCTTATTGAAATTTTGGGACTGATTTCATGTCATTTGGAGTTCTATGGACCAAGTTATGGTCATTTTACTATTACTGGTCAAGTTGCACTTTTATTGCAAAGTTTAGGTCATTTTTAGGTCAAAGTCAATTCAACCAGTTTTTGTAACCCAACTTGGGCAATCAATTTGACTTGCTTAATGGCATTTCTAGGCTTTGTGGTCTTAACGAAAGTTGTAGTCCTATGTCTAAGCTTTTCAACGGTATAAATTTTAGGTCATTTGGACCTGTTTTGAGTGAGTTATGGCTAAAATACTGACTATTATTCATATAGTCAAAATATGGGTTCATATGTTAGGAGATTCCGGATTTGGTTATTTTTTTAGGTCACTTCTAGGCAGAATTTTAGCATGACCTCTACATGAAAGTTGGCCTATTTTATGTCTAGTTTTGGCTCCAATTGGCCTCATACCAATTGGGGTCACACAAATTCAATTATGGCTTAAAATGTATACTGCCCTTAACACAATTCTCAAACACAATTCACATACACATTCATCAATCTTTAATACCACAATTCATCAATCCATTCCATGAAATTAAACACTCCTAACTGCATCATAGGGCTATCGAATTGTCCAATTGCCCATGTGTCCCTCAATTGCTTTCAAGCACCCAAAATCAATTGCTCAATCATCACATACACATGAAGTTAGCTTACTAGCACATCAAATCATCTTAATCAACATTAATTCCCAACATACATGTAAGAATAGTTCATTAACCATGCAATTTCATGGCTGCCCACTTTAATCAATTACACAGAAAATTCCCAATTCAAGATCAAATTCCAATTCAATTACTCAAACTCAACATACACCTAAAATTAACTTGCTAGAATTATTAATTACTTTAATCAACATCAATTCCCATCAAATTCATCTGAAAACAAATTAATTCCCTTTAATCACCATGGCTGCCGAATTCAAGACTTATCAAAACTCAATCATTTCCTCAATTTTTCTTCACTATTCAACTTGTCTCAACCTTAACACAAAGTTTAATTAAGGAATATAAGAAAACTAGCACTAACCTTTTGTGGAGCCTCATCAACTTCATCAAAACTCCTCTTTCTTGCTCCCAATATGCTGCCTATGATGTGTAGACTAAGTTTAATGAAGGAAGTATGAAGAAACATGGCTTAAATCATGGTGGATGAAGCTTGGTTGTGTGGGATGGCAATGGAGTTTTTGGGAATAATTCAATTCGGCCAAAGAATGGAAATTGAAGAAGAAGAAGAGGATGACTTAGTGGAAGATTTGTCCCATTTGATTTATATAGTGCCACCAAACTCCACTAATTGAATTTACATTAAAATATTTCAAGGTTTTCCCTAATTTGCAATAATGCCCTCTAAATTCTTTTAATTACATTATGTGTAATATTTCTTGTTTTCATGACATTTTCAAAATTTACTACAACTTATTTTTAATGGACATTTAGGTCAAAAGTCCACTCTAGGTGTCAAATAACCAAAATGCCCCTATTCGGTTTGTATTCCTGATTTTTCGATAACACCGATTTTTGTCAGTTTCTTGATTTTTCGTTTTTCTTTGTACTAATTCATTAATTTTTATTTTATATTTCTAATGTCAATTACACCTCTATAGGCCTTTAATTATGTCTCAAATTTTAATTCTGAGGGTTCCCGGTGGTCCTAGGGTCGGCAATTGCCTTCGCCGTAACTTCTCGGTGCGGTCACCCATCACTACAGTGCCGGCTCATTTAACTTAGTTTCATTTTCTCTCTTTTATTTTTCCTTAATTTTTCTTGTATTTTCTTATTATTTATTTCATCATTTTATGCCTTTTCACTATCACTAAAGTGTAATCCCAGACATCCTGACTTGTTCGAGCAGACTTTAGGTCACCAGAACAGTCAAATGTACAGACTACGTAAAATGAGGGCGTTACAATTTGGCTAAGTGTCCTTCATCAAAGATATTCCTTATTGTCTTAACTTTATTTTCCTTTTTGAATCACTCCATTTGGAGTTTTGTAGCCCTAGTTATGGTCATTTGAACATGGCTGGCCAGACTTGGTGTTACCCAAAATTCTGGGCAAATTCTGGATTTTGGCAATTTTTATGGGTTGAATGCAGGTGATTTTCCAAACAGGTTATGGTCAAAATTTGGATTTGTTTTCTTAATGAAAGTTGTAGGGCTATGTCTCACCTTTCTATTGGTATAAAATTCAGGTCATTTGGGCCTTTCTAGACCAAATTATGGTCATTTACGTATTTACTGTTCATTTGGTCATTTTTGTACAGGGCAGTGTACCCAATTCCAGATTTGACCTAATCGTTCACTAAGTTATGGTCACTTTCTGGACATAATTCCCGAATGAAAAATGTCCCATTTTGTGTCTAGTTTCATTCCCAATTGGCCTCACACCAATTGGGTTGGTAAATTTTCAGTTTTGGTCCCTGAAAGGGACCTAGGTCAAGCTACCTGCAGATTAACCTTCACCAATCCGAATTGAAACTTGGTTCCAACAATTCATACACACCACAAATGGTCACATTTGACCATTTCTCAATTCAAGTAAGGTCAACTACATCATTTGACCAATTCTCAAATTTTTTTTCAATTTTTCACATGCTCAAAACCTTAACTACACATAAAGTTCAATCTAATACATTTCAAAGTGTACATGCATGATCTACACACCTAATTCACCTCAAATAACCATTCAAAATCATCAAACTCATTCATATCAAACCCTAACCCTTGCTGGATGAATTTCATATTTGGTCTCTCAATAATTGTTTTCTTTTGATTTTAAGTTAAGATCTAAACTACTTACACTAAAAACATAAGTATTAAACAATAAATTTTCAATTCAAAACACTAACCTTAACTTTGAAGTTCAACTCTTCAATTTCTTCCTTTTGTTCTTTTCTTTCCTTCCCCTAAAGCTTTCTCAAGTTGAACTAACAAGTTTTTACGGTTTAATTTAGGGTCAAATTAGGGTTAAGTGGTTGGAAGAAAGCTTAAACTCAAGCTTCAATGGTGGTTTTTCAATGGTGAGAAAGAGAGAAGAAGGTGGGGCAGCACACTTGAAAAAAGAAGGAGAAGAATGGTTTAATTTCTCAATTTTATGTATTTTATGTTTTATTTAACAAGAATTTACTTGGTCAATTATGTAGGGAAAAATCAAAAATTAGTTTTGACATCATGATGATGTCATCTAATGATGTAATAACACTTTTCCCTTTTTTTTTCATTTATTTTTCCATTAGTTCTTTAATTTAATTCTCGATTTTGAAATTTTCTTTTCTCCCATTTTATTGGATAGTTAGGTCAGGAGTCAGCTCTAGGGGTGAATTAACTAAATTGCCCCTCGCTGGTTCAATCCGGTTTGCAAGTTATTCGATATTTCTTCCGGATCCCTAACCTAATTATTTGCCCTGCTTAACAACTATTTTTCATGATTTTCTCTTTTCCACTGTGTTCGCAATAGTCCTAAGGACTGCGGCTTCATATTTTCGGTTCGAAATTTGAGTTAAGACTGACCTCGCAGTCATTTCCCGAGAAGGTCACCCATCGCTGTGACTCTCGGCTCATTTAACTTTTTATGCTTTGTTTTTCTTCTTTATACTTAACTATTTGGCAATTACTAATTATTTGCATTCAGGGCTTATCTAATTGTCTTAGATGTGATTCGAATCCCCTTAATTGTCCAGAGCGATAACGGTCACCGAAACAGTAAAATTTACCAGGTTATACAAATAGGGGTGTTACATTTGACCAATTGAAGGGTGTAGCTGTGTTCTCTAAAATTGACTTGCAATCGGGGTATTATCAGCTGAAGGTGCAAGAGCAATGTATTTCAAAAACTACTTTCAGAACTCAATATGGCCATTATGAGTTTCTGGTGATGCCATTCTGGTTAATAAATGCTCCAACTACTTTTATGGATTTGATGAACACTATCTTCAGACCATACCTCGACCAATTTGTGATTGTGTTTATTGATGATATTTTGATATATTCGAGGAATGCGAAGGAGCATGATAGACACTTAAGGATTGTACTGCAAACTTTAAGAGAGAAACAATTATACGTTAAATTGTTGAAGTGTGAATTTTGGCTGAAGGAAATATTCTTATTGGGGCATTTAGTATCGGCAGAAGGCATCAAGGTAGATTTTAGTAAAATAGAAGCTATCCTTAATTGGAAACCAACCAAAAATGTCATAGAAATTCACAGTTTTCTGGGTTTAGCTGGATACTACCGTCGATTTGTGAAAGGGTTCTCTATGTTGGCTTCTCCACTGACCAAGCTACTTCGGAAAGATGTGAAATTTCAGTGGACGGATAAATGCTAGCAGAGTTTTGATGAATTGAAAAGATATTTGACTGAAGCTCCAGTCCTTACTTTACCTATACTAGATAAAGAATACACAGTTTATAGTGATGCTTCTCACAATGGGTTAGGTTGTGTATTGATGTAAGATCGAAGTGTCATTGCATATGCATCACACCAGCTGAAATCACATGAGAGAAATTATTCGACACATGTCTTGGAACTTACTGCCATTGTATTTTCTCTTAAGACATGGAGACATTATTTGTATGGGGATAAGTGTTACATTTACACAGATCATAAGAGTTTGCAGTATCTGGGCACCTAGAAAGAGTTGAATTTGAGACAGAGGAGATGAGTAGAACTGATTAAAGACTATGATTGTCTGATAGACTATCAGCCAGGGAAAGCCAATGTGGTGGCTGATGCCTTAAGTCGAAAGACTATGGCAAGTCTAAGAGTTTCTCCTTTGTCCATGATGAGGGAAAGACAGTAGTTACATGGCATGTATAGCCAGTGTTGATTGATCAAATTAGAATGGCTGCTCAGAAAGATGAAAATATCCGAAGCTACTGAAAGAAGTTCAGCAGGGCAAGAAACCTGAATTTTCTATAAGAGATGATGGTTTATTGCTACATCAGGGCAGAATGTGCATTCCTAATGATGTTGACTTGAGATAAATCATATTGAAGGAAGCACATGAGTCTCATTTTGCTATGCACCCTAGTGGCACTAAGTTGTACAGAGGATTAAAAGAGCATTACTGGTGGATGGGTATGAAAAGGGATGTAGCTGATTTTGTCTCCAAATGCCTAACTTTTCAGCAAGTGAAGGCAGAACATCAAATCCCAGCTAGTTTACTACATCCATTGCCAGTACCTAAATGGAAATGGGAACGAATAACTATGGATTTTGTGATGGGACTTCCGAGGACACAGAAGAGTCATGATGCAGTATGGGTCATAGTGGACAGATTGACCAAGTCTGCTCATTTTCTGCCAGTCCAAATGGACTATAGCTTAGAGAGATTGGCCAAATTATACATAGATGAGATTGTGAGATTACATGGAGTGCCAGTATCAATTATATCTGAAAAAGATCCTAGGTTCACTTCTAGATTCTGGGGTAGTCTTCAGAGAGCCCTAGGAACTAGATTGCACTTCAGCACACATTCCACCCACAGACAGATGGCCAGTTTGAGAGGGTAATTCAGATATTGGAGGATATGCTACGGGCTTGTGTAATTGAGTTTGAGGGTAGTTGGGATACACACTTGCCTTTGATTGAGTTTGCTTATAACAATAACTACCAATTAAGCATTGGGATGCCTCCATATGAAGCTTTGTATGGCAGAAAGTGCAGAACTCCCCTGTGTTGGGATGAAGTGGGCGAAAGAAAAATGATTGGGCTAGAAATTGTTAAGCAAATAGTGGAAAAAATCATATTGATCTGAGATCACCTCAAGGCTGCATCAGACCATCAGAAGTCCTACATTGATTTGAAGAGGCGAGATATTGAGTACACAGAGGGTGATAAGGTATTCCTCAAGGTTTCCCTTTTGAAGAAAATTATGAGATTTGGCAGAAAGGAGAAACTGAGTCCTCATTTCATTGGACCATATGAGGTTCTGGAAAGAGTGGGTCCTCTAGCATATCGATTGGCACTACCTCCAGAGTTGGAGAAGATACATAATGTCTTCCATGTGTCTATGTTAAGGAGGTATAGATCCGACCCATCTCATGTACTATCTGTTGAAGAGATTGAAGTAAATCTAGACCTCTCATATGAGGAAGAACCCGTAGAGATTCTGGCATATGAGGTGAAGCAGCTGAGGAACAAGCAGATACCACTGGTGAAAGTGCTGTGGAACCATCATTCAGGCCAGAAAACTACATGGGAACGAGAGGAGGATATGAGGAGGTAGCGCCCACAGCTATTCAGAGACTGATGCCAGGTAAAATTTCGAGACAAAATTTATTTTAAGGGGGAGAGAATTGTAACACCCCCATAGTAGGTAGTTTCATACAGTTTGCTGTTCCGGTGACCGGTGTCTGTCTGGACAGCTAGGATGTCTGGAACTACATTTAAATGATATTGAGAAGACATAAAATGATGAAATATAAGGTAAGAAAATACAAGAAAAATTAAGAGAAAATAAAAGAGATGAAGTGCAATTAGGTTAAACGAGCCAGAAATCATAGCAATGGGTGACCACACCAGGAAGTTACGGCGAGGACCATTGACTAGCCTTGGATCGCGGGGAACCCTGGAAAATATTTTCGGGACCTAATTAAAGGTCTACTGAGGTGTAATTGACATTTAAAATATCAAAGAAAAATTAGTAAGTCAGTATAAATGAAAATGAAAATTTAAGAAATCGGCGCCGACAAGGATTAAATCAGTGTTACCGAAAAATTTGAAATGCAACCGAAAATGGACATTTTGGTCATTTGACACCTAGAGTGGACTTTTGACCTAAATGTCCATTAGAATTTTTAAAAGTGGAATCATTAACTTAATTAATTAAAGATTAGTGGATGATTAGTGGCCATATAAATAGATAGCGGACAGCTAATTCCACTAAGTCTTTCTTCTTCTTCATTCTTCACCAACCAAAACCAAGCTCTCAAAGTTTCTCCCTTGGCTGCCCCATCTTCCACCTTCATCTACCCATGATCAAGCTTTGTTCTTCCTAAATTCCTTCACTAAAGTTGGACTACACATATTGGGCAGCATATTGAGAGCAAAAAGGGAAGGATTCGAAGAAGTTTTAGCAAGCTTCAAAATAAGTAAGTGCTCATTTCCTCTCCCTTTCTTCATTACTGTTAGTCTTAGTGTTGAAATGTGTTAAATGGTGAAGAAATTTGAAGGATTTGATGAGGAATTAATAAGTCCCCTATTCGGCAGCCATGGATATTGAAGAAGTTTGAGTTGTTGTTACATGAAATTGATGGGTAATGAAGTTAATTAGGCCAATTACATGTATTAGTAATTTGATGTTATGTGTATGCTTAAATTGGGTATTTGATGTGAGGTTGTGAATTGAATATAGAAATTGGAAACATATGTACAAATGGGCAGCTTTGATGTCTGTAAGAGAGCTTTAATTTCATGTGTATTAATGTTGATTATGAGTTAATAGAATGTGCATTAATGGTTTTGATCAATTGATTAGGGTTTGAAGATTTGTATAAGTGTTTGATATTGATTTCATTGAATTGAGTGTGATGGATATTTACTTGAATTGAATTGTTATTGGACATTTGATTTGATCAACTGAGTATTGCTGGATATTGAACAATTGAGTTGTTGTTGGACAATTAACCCAAATGCAATGTGAATGATGTCCATTAGAAGTGCTAATTTTTAATGCAAAGTATGGTTAGTAAGGCTAATATGCATTTTAAGCCATAATTGAATTTGTGTGACCCCAAGTAGTATGAGGCCAATTGAAGGTAAAATTAGACATATAATGAATCAATTTTCATGTAGAAAACTTGCCAAAATTCTGTCCAGAAGCCAACGTTAAAATTTACCTAATTCGGAATTGCAACTTTGCAAACCCAGATTTTTGACTATATGAACAGTAATCAGTCTTTTGGCCATAACTTACTCAAAACAGGTCCAAATGACCTAAAATTTATATCCATGGAAAGCTTAGACATAGGGCTACAACTTTGGTTAAGATCACCAAGCCCAGAAATTCTGTTAAGCAAGTCAAAATGATTGCCCAAGTTGGGTTACAAAAACTGGCCGACTTGACTTTAACCTAAAAATGACCTAATTGTGCAATGTAAGTGCAACTTAACCAGTCATAGTAAAATGACCATAATTTGGTCCATAGAACTCCAAATGACATGAGATCAGTGGAAAAATTTCAA